>NW_004443939.1:20854613-20907753 GCF_000243295.1 Trichechus manatus latirostris | reverse complement strand
AAAAAAAAAAAAAAAAAAAAAAAACCCAATAGCTTTAAGATAAAAGATTAGAGATCTATCAGGGTCCAGACACTTTTCATGAACTAAAGAATGATGTCAGTGACTGTCAGATACAAGTGATGTTTTCCATAAATCTCCTTTTCCTTGTAAAAGGGAATCATCATTCCCTAACATTGCACAGGGTTTTGTTCAAGTTTTCTGTTGTATAAAATTTAATGAGAACAACCACACAAAACATCAAGAACCGAGTATGTGTCAAAGAGAAATCTTCAAGTTTGGTGAGACACTCTGATATAATTAACTGTGCTTTCTTTTAGCTACCAAATTTTGTTTTTTTGTTTTTTTTTTTAATGGTGAAAAAAACACCTTCAAGACCCAATACTGATACTAATTATGACCACTATTGTGTGTGTGTGTGTGTGTGTGTGTGTGTGTGTGTGTGTATTAGAGTCAGTCTAGTAATACCATGAAACTTAGATTTTGACTCAAATCTAAAAGACCTGATGGTGGAAAATACATCTTACCCTGACCAGGCCCCAATTATGAGACTCTCACTTATTTCCTTTTTGCTCTGCACCAGCCATCACTTGCTTGGCTGCTCCTGTTGTCTGTTGCCAGGGTCAAGCACCTTAAGGCAGACAGCTGGGCCTCCCTGATGGAAGATTCCCATCTCTATAATTCACCTAGACCTCCTTAATTCACTCCCACTCGTCATCTGCAGAGGTACAGCTTTACGATTGTTTGAAAAAATTACAAGATAGATCTGTTTGCTTTGGCCTTTGGGTACACTCATCTTTTTTTCTGAAACTGTGTACTTATTGGGGGAGAGGTTATTGTTTCTAGTCAGAGGTGTGAAGAAGTAATGAGAATGTGCTTAATTTATGGTTGCTGTTTCCATTTGGCTCATCTGTGTTTGTGTATCCTTTCCAGATATTTCCCCCAGGAACACTTAATTCATCTAAAATATTTCACATATAAATCCACACTTAATGTGTTAACTTCACTGACACATGGTATAACCTCATTTCTTTCTATTTGCCAATTTGGCTCAATATACTCTGGAAGGGAAAGATTCGCTGACCAAATGGAAGAAACAAGCAACTGTAATAAGAGGAGTATAGGTCCCTTTTCTCCTACAATTTCTACATTCTTTCCAAATGAAACCCATAAAACACTTGTGGTTTTATTTTTGCAAAATAATGGAGGGCAAGCTGTTGGACGGAAGAAGGAACTAGTTTAAAACCTTGCTGATGTTGGAGATTTTGAGTTCTTTATTCTCACAGTTAAAAGCTTTCAGAAGAGCAAAAGATTATATCTGTGTCGGCATTTTACTAGGGTGAGGATCAAATGCCACTGATTTCTGCTCATTAAGGCTGGCTCTCCCTCACTTAGGAGGCTTAAAGCAGTCTTTATAAGAGCTCAGTGAGGATTAACTTCATACGCAAGAAAAATCTGTATGGTTGGTCTTATTTTATGAGAAAATGAGATCATTTAGTTATTATGCTCTGGGAACCTTTAAAATATTTAAATGCATTATAGTTGGAAGTATAGAAATTAGATCCTTTAAAATCTGTGAGAGATAGGGTTACTTCAATGGTACTTTTATTTTATACCCAGTAAGAGAAAATCTAATGTTGGTTATTTTAGAGTAACCAAAAAAAAAAAAAAGTTCGCTACCAATTTCTCTTGGTTGGTTTAGCATATCAAAGGGACTACAGGGTGTACTTGGTGTGTGTGTGTTTGTGTGTGTATCTATCTTATAACCCATAATTTCAATTCAGAGGATACTAAGCCTCCATTATATCTCTACTATTATCATGTAATGCATTATAAATACACATAGATATATATTTTCTAATAATGATTTGTCTGATCTAATTGTCATTTACCTTCAAAATTATTTGGAGTGTCCTTAAAAACAAATCACCTTATTGTATAGCTGGAGGAATTGGGATCCAGAGAATAGAAGGGGATGTTTAGGGATATAGTGTCAATTCGGGGCTGCTCTTCTAATATTCAAACCGTACCCTCTAAGGACACCTATTATATTTTCAAAAGCTAGTCATTATCATAGAGTGGTAATATGATGAAAAATGTCTGCTCAGAACTTAATTGTGCTATGCCAATAGTTTGGTATTAAATCTACACAGATGAAAAAGTTTCTAGGACAAAAAAAGTGAAACGTTTTCCACACTATGTAGTATGAAAGCTGTTATTTTTTTTTATGACATTTTATTTAGTTCAGTAAATTTAAAACAAACAAACAAAAATCATAGGACCTACTATATACCAGATACTCTGCAAGTATTAGAGAAAGAGAAGTAAAATAAAGTCCTGTAAGTATAATCAAATAAATGATATTTCTTCTATTTTATCTAGTATGTTGAGTGATAATTACGTTTATATGTCTATCTCTTCCACATTCCTCCCAACAAAATCAAACAACACTGATTGTCATTTTTATGACCAGTTCCTTTTGAATATAACTGACAGATGTTTTCTTCGAATGATAAGAAATCCTACTTAGTAGATCCTTGTTTTAGTCATTTAATGCTGCTGTAACAGCAATACCACAAGTGGATGGCTTTAACAAAGAGAAATTTATTTTCTCACAGTTTAGTAGGCTACAAGTCCAAATTCAGGGCATTAGCTCCAGGGGAAGGCTTTCTGTCTATGTCAGTTCTGGAGGAAATTCGTTGTCATTAATCTTCCCCTGGACTAGGAGCTTCTCAGGGGCAGGGACCCCAGGTCCAAAGGACATACTCTGCTCCAGGTGCTGCTTTCTTGGTAGTATGAGGTCCCCAACTCTCTGCCTGCTTCCCTTTCCTTTTGTCTCTTGTAAGATAAAGGATGGTGCAGGCCACACCCCAGGGAAACTCCTTTTACATTGCATCAGGGATGTGACCTTAGTAAGGGTGTTACAATCCCACCCTAATCTTCTTTAACATAAAATTACAATCACAAAATGGAAGACAACCACACAATACTGGGCATCATGGCCTAACCAAGTTGACACATATTTTGTGGGGACACAATTCAATCCATGACAATCCTCAATTAGAGGATATGTAATTATTCAACTCACTGTCAAGATTTCTGAACAAACTTTTCAATGGATAGTTTTCTTTCCATAGTTAATATCTAGGAATTTCCTCCTTCTGCTTTATTAATACATAAACCCCAGAAATGTCTCTAGTGTTCAACTCCATTTCCTCCCTGAAATAATGCACTACAAGAGGTTAAAAAAAAATGCTTTAGATAGAATCCCTGAGCTCTGAGGGCTTTACGTAAACCAAATTTACAGGACAGAAATTAAAAGGTGACAAGACCATGTAGAAATTGAGGCATGTGAAGATCTGTCCTGTCTCCCACTCATCCTGTTATCAGCTACTAAATAATTTCCCCTTCCTTTCTTTTGTATTTCCTAGAACCCAGTGGTCATGGTATAAGAAGGGTATTTCCATAAATCTTTCAGCAGAGGGGAAATTTAATCATTATAGACATTTAATGTTTATATCTACCAGAGAATTTTTTTTTCTTGTTGATCATATCTGTTTTATGTACCATTCTTTTCTCCTTTCTTCTCTTCATTTGCACTACTCAGATATATTTTATTATTCCATTTCTCCCTTTTAGGAGCTTACAATTATTCATTTTTTATAATCCATTTAGTGGTTATCACAGAAATGAAAACATGTACCTATACTTAGTAGCCTCTAACAAAAATCAGTGCTTTCATCACTTCTCTAACAAGACTGGAAATTTAGTGTTCTACAACTCTACTTAACCCAACATATCTTTTGTGTTGTATCATGCATTTTGGTTTTCTATATATTTTATGCCACAACATCAGATTCATTTAAATTTTTCTGACCTATGGGTTCTTTCTGTGGCTCTTTATTCTTCCTGGGCTTTCTATGTTTCTCTTGGGATTCATTTTCCTCCTGCTTGAAGATCTCCTATTAATATTTCTCTTAGAAAAATTTTCCTGGAAATAAATTCATATTCTCTCTCTTTCTTTATTACTGGTCTTTCTCTACCCCTAATACCTTAATCTGCACATGTATTTTTTTGCCTACATTTTTTTAAATTGTGGTTATATACATATATATATACACTTATATATATATATGTGTGTATATATATATATATATATATATAGTTATGGATTGAATTGTGTTCCCCAAAAATGTTTGTCAACTTGGCTAGGCCATGATCCCATTATTGTGTGGTTATCCACCATTTTGTGATCTGATATGATTATCCTAGGTGTTGTAAAACCTAACCTCTATGATGTTAAAGAGGCAGGATTAGAGGCAGTTTTTTAATAAGGCAGGACAATCTACAGGATTATATTGTATCTTGAATCATTCTCTATTGAGATATAAAAGAGAGAATCGATCAGAGAGGAATAGGACCTCATGTCATCAAGAAAGAAGTGCTGGGAAAGGAGCACGTCCTTTGGACCCAGGGTTCCTGCACTGAGAAGCTCCTAGACAAGGAAAGATTGATGACAAGGACTTTCCCCCAGAAACGACAGAGAGAGAAAAACTTCCCCTGGAGCTGGTATCCTGAATTTGGACTTCTAACCTCCTAAACTATGAGAGAATAAATTTCTGTTTGTTAAAGCCATCCACTTGTGTTATTTCTACACTAGATAACTAAGAGATATAGATATAAACAAAATATCTGCCATTTCAACATTTTTACATGTACAGTTCAGTGACATTAATTACGGTTATCAAGTTGTGCTACCATCACCATTATCTATTTCCAATTTTTGTCATCAGTTTTAACAGAAACTCAGTACTCATTAAACAATAATTTTCCCTTTCTCCTTCTTTTCCATTCCTGGTAACCACTAATCAACTTTGGTCTCTATTGTTATGCCTCTTGTAGATATTTCATGTAAGTAGGATCATATAATATTTGTCCTTTTATGACTGAGTTTTTTCCCTCAGCATGTTTTCAAGGTTCATCCATGTATCAGAAATTCACTTTTGCTTGGTATAAAATTCTAGTCCGGCCCTTGTTTTCTTTCAGCACTTTATAGGTTCCAGCCTATTGTGTTCTGGAATCCATAGCATCTGTTGAAATGTTAGCTTTCAGAATAATCATTGCTGAACATAATATGTCATTTTTCTTTGGCTGCTTTTAAGTTTTCTTTTTTCACTTGATTTCCAGTAGTTTGACTATAAAGGATTATTATGGATTGAATTATGCTCCCAAAAAACTTATGTTGAAGTCTTAACCCTGTACCTGTGAATGTGACCCTGTTTGGGAAAAGGATTTTTCATTTGTTATGTTAACGAGGTCATATTAGAGTAGAACCTCCCCCCAAAAATCTAGCCCGTTGCTCTCCAGTTGATTCCGACTCATAGTAAACCTATAGGACAGAGTAGAACTGCCCCATAGGGTTTACAAGGAGCAGCTGGTAGATTCAAACTGCTGACCTTTTGGTTAGCAGCCAAGCTCTTAACCAGTGAGTCACCAGGGCTCCTATCAGAGTCGAGTATGTCCTAAACCTAATCTCTTCTGAGTGGTTTTTATATAGGGAAGTATATACAAAGAAATAGAAACAGACAGTGGGAAGGTGTCATGTGACAGAGGCAGATGCATCTATAGGCAGCAAAGGAATGTCAAGCAAAGTCTACGGCTACCAACAAAGAAGGACCTTCCTCTAGAGCTGATGTCATGATTTGAACATCTAGCCCCTTAAACTCTGAGGCAATGTGATTTTGTTCTTTAAAACTATTCTATGCGGTGAAGTACTTATTATTTATGTTATATGATATTTATGTTACGGCAACACTATATAACTAAGACAAAGGTATAGGTGTGTTTTTCACTATAATTATTCAAATACACAGGGCTTCTTGAATGTGTGTTTAGAGTTTTTCACATTTTGTGAACTTCTGTCAGTATCTCTTGTAAGTTTACACCTTCACTCTTCCCGCTCCTCTCCTTCTGGGACTATAATTTCATCTATTTTTAAAACTTTTACTTTATCCAACATTTTTCATATACAGTTTTCTGTATTCTTTCATGTAATTTGAACTTTGGTTCATCCTGGATATTATGTACTTACCTATTTTAAATATACTAAATTTCTGTTTGATGTGTGAAATCTGTGTTAAACCTATCTATTGAGCCCTAAATATTGGTTATTAAATTTTTCAAATTTATAGTTTCTGTTTCATGTATATATTTTTAGATTCCAGTTCTCTATGAAAATTATACATAATAATACAAATTTTCTTGAACATGTTTATCATAGTTATTTTAAAGTTTGTCTCTCTTCTAAATCTGTATCTCTGTGGGTTTTTTTTTTTTTTTCCTTTTGGTCTTTTTTTTTTTCTTGGTATGCCTTATTATTTTAAAATGCATGTTGATATAAATAGCAAAATTTAGAGGGTTTGTATGACGATGAAAACCAAAAAATAAATACATAAGCAAACCCATTGCCATGGAGTTGATTCTAACTCATAGCAACCCTATAGGATAAAGCAGAACTATCCCGTAGTGTTTCCAAGGAGTGGCTGGTGGATTCAAACTGCTGATCTTTTGGTTAGCAGCTGACCTCTTAACCACCGTACCATCAGGGCTCCAGATGATGCTGAATTCTTCCAAATATAGAAGAAGTTATGGAAAGTGGCAGATACCACCGCTTTTTACAAGAAAAACTTTTTTTTTCATCCAATAATAGGTCGTATCAGCATTTATTAATTCAATATTGATTGATTTCCTACTGCATTTGTTACTTTGCTCTTCTCTGATCATAAAAGCAGAGACATAGAAGACTATCAGCAGTCTTGCCTTTTTTCTAGACATCAAAGGATTCTATGCAGTGAAGTACATATTATTTAAGCATTATTTATTAGGAATTATGCCAGAATAATGATACAGAAATGCATATAGTTATTAGGTGAGCATGGAAATGGGGAGTGGAATCTACCTGGTCCCTGGAAGCAGGCTGAGACTGTGCAGAAAAATCAATGGAGACTTCCATGAGATTGAAAGACTCTAATACATGTTAAGCACATATATAGGAGTTTGCCAGGCAGATTAAATGTGTGAGGGTATATCAAATGGGAGAATTTTTCCAAGCAGAAGAGGTAGCTTGCATAAAAGCGATAACTGCACGGCTGATACAGGGGACTGCAAAAGTGTAAGGGCAGGTAGTAATAAAGATGGAGCTTGAAAGAAAGGCAGGGACCAAACCAAAGAAGATCTTGTAATAATTTTTCCATTTTCTGGAGTATATCAAGGAGTTTGTGAAAAGCCTTTGATATGATTTAATCAGGTAGTGACAAGATCAAAATCTACATATTAGAAAATTCTCTGCAATAGCAGGATTGAAAATGAATTATCCAGGGATAATACTGGAGGCAGGAATGTCTGTTAAGTAGGTCTTGAAGTACTATAGTAAAATATTGTTGTTGTTAGTTGCTGTCAAGTTGATTCTGACTCATGATGACCCCATGTGTGGAGAGTAGAACTGCTCCAATGGGTTCTCAAGGCTGTGACCTGTTGGAAGCAGATGGCCAGTCCTGTCTTCTGAGGCATCTCTGGGTAAGTTCAAACCTCCAACCTTTTGGCTAGTAGTCAAGAACTTAACTGTTTGCATTAAATAACTATTTAGAACAATGGGACTTCTGTTTGTCTTTGAAAGCAAATTTCCATCTCTTTCTAAAGTTCCCGTTATTTGGGTCACTATCTTTTTGTTCTATGCACGAACCCCTATCTTTGCAATCTGAAATCTTCATAAGAGACACTGAATTTATTTTCAAAATATAATATATACTCTATTTAATTCAGCCCATCTGGTTAAAGTTCCAGCTCCTGAAAACCGTTTTTGATCCCACCTATTTTAAGAGATTTTATCCTTTGCATTCAACCTTAATTATCTTTTATCACTCCTTGAATAATCCATATTTTTGTGATCTCTCTTGAATCATGTTTTCATTTAATTCTTAATTTATATTTTAATGTGTTGTATGTCTTAACTCTCCAACTAGAATGCATGTTCCTTATGGGTTTATTTTACTTTGCATCCATCCAAAAAAACTTATAATTTTTCATACTTATGATAAAACTTTGATAGGTGCCATTTGAATATGGAATCATCTGTTATATACTGTATGGTTACTCCAAACAGAGAATGAATTTATGCTGCTTGTAAATACTTTGCATATGTTCATTTACGCTGGTCACAGAGATACTGTATTAAGGAAGTACAATATTTAAGAGCAACTTTTATCTTAGTCAAATTCTCTGACCATGGCAACAGCTGCTTATTTCCCAAAGAGACTGATTTTCCTTTTAGGTAATATAAGGTTTCATGCTCAGTGTGTTTTGTTTTACTTTAAAGTGTATTTACACATACACATGAATCCTGTTTAAATAAATTACAAATATACAATTCTGTAGGTATCAGTTATGTTTATGATTAATTTTGGAAATGTTTTATCCAAAAGTTTACAATTATGATTTAACTTTACTTTAAAAAGGTGACTATCATTTTGGAAAATGATATGTTGTGTCCTAAGAAAGTTAGGAATAGAAATACAACAATCCAGCAATCCCACTCCTAGGAATATATCCTAGAGAAATAAGAGCTGTCACACAAATAGACATAGGCATGTCCATGTTCATTGCAGCATTGTTCACAATAGCAAAAAGATAGAAACAACCTAGATGCCCATCAACAGATGAATGGATAAACAGACTATGGTACATACACACAATGGAGTATTACACAATGATAAAGAACAATGATGAATCTGTGAAGCATCTCATAACATGGATGAAACTGGAGGACATTATGCTGAGTGAAATAAGTCAATCACAAAAGGGCAAATATTGTATGAGACCTCTACTATAAAAACTCATGAAAAGTTTACACACAAAAAGAAACAATCTTTGTTGGGAAGGATGGGGGTGGAAATACTAAATAGACAATAGATAAGTGGTAACTTTGGTGAAGGGTAAGACAGTACACAATACTGGGGAAACCAGCCCAACTTGTACAAGGAAAGGGCATAGAAGCTCCATAGACACATCCAAACTCCATGAGGGACTGAACTGCTGGGTGGAAGGCTGTGGGGACCATGGTCTAGGTCTAGCTCAAATGGCACATCACAGTTCATAAAGAAATTGTTCTACATTCTACTTTGGTGAGTAGTGTCTGGGATCTTAAAAGCTTGTGAGCAGCCATCTAAGATATTCCACTGGTCTCACCCCTTTGGGAGCAAGGGAGAATGAATAAAACAAGATTCAAGGGAAAGATTATTCCAAAGGACTAATAGACCACAACTACCATGCCCTCCACCAGACTGAGTCCAGGACAACTAGATGGTGCCTGGCTACCACCACTGACTGCTCTGACAGGGATCACAACAGAGGGTCCTGGACAGAGCTGAAGAAAAATATATGGCCCCCGGACACCCTTTTAGCTCAGTAATGAAGTCACTCCTGAGGTTCATCATTCAGACAAAGATTAGACAGCTCCATAAAACAAAATGAGACTACTGGGGCACAAGAGTCCAGGGACAAGGACTAGAAGGCAGGAGGGGACTGGAAAGCTGGTAATAGGGAACTCAAGGTTGAGAAGGGACAGTACTGACATGTCATGGGGTTGTTAACTATTGTCAGAAAACAATATGTTTACTAACCGTTTAATGAGACACTATTTGTTCTATAAACCTTCATCTAAAGTACAATAAAAACAAAAAATAAACAATTCCAATGGAAATCATTTAAAAAAAAAAAAAAGGTGGTTGTTGTTAGGTTTCACTGAGTCAGCTCGAACTCATAGTAATCTCATGTATAACACAACAAAACATTGCCCTGTCCTGTGCCATCTTCATGATCATGTTTGAGACTAACTTTACAAAAAAAAAAAAAAAAAAAGAAGATTTGATGCATTCAAAATGCGGTATTGGTGAAGAATGTTGAATATACCATAGACTGTCAAATGAACGAAAAATTAGTCTTGAAATAGTACCAGAATATTTCATAAAAATGAGAATTGGGAGACTTTGGCTCTTTTAATTTGGACATGTCATCAGGAAAGACCAATTACTAGAAATCATGGTTGGCAAAGTAGAGGGTCAGCAAAAATGAGGGAACTGACTTTGAAAATTGTATTCTGTATATTAACCAAGAATAGTAGATCAAGAGTTCTCTACTCTATGATGTTATTTACAAAGGATTTACCTGATTCATAGGGTAAAATGAGAAGATAATTTGGAGAGGGGGATCTAAAAACTTAGCACCTATACCAGGAATCAATGTATCAACATCTACTAATGCACAGGAATGCCCTCTGCTGTAATGTTCAGATACCTAAATGGATCACATTTTAGACTTTCTATGACAAAATCTCATTACAATTTTTTATATTAATAAATTGCTTTTTCATGTTAGTAATTCCTCCTCAACTCAGAATCTACATGTATAGATATCTATAAAATAATAATATAGATTTTATCATAACACACTCCGCACTCATTTTTATTTCTTTTCCCTAAGGTGTAGTATAGTTCTAACCCCCTTTAGCATTCTGATGACTTCCTTTCAAACTCTATGCAGCTTAACTCAGCTGAAGTCCCTTTCTAACAATTTCAGAGACTAACGAGAAAGAAAATTGACTCTTAGTAGAAACCTTAAATTTCGGGCAATTTTTGCTGAACTATGTTATTTTGAATAAAAATAAAAAATATTTGTATAATTCTACCTGAGATAGAAAGTGCTTGTCCTTTTCAGTGTCATGACATGACATTTTAAAGTGTAAAAAATGTTTTGATCCCATTGTCGTATAACATTCTAAATTTATATCTAATGTATGTAAGTTTTTAGTACTAAAGTAGTTTCTTAATATTTTTTTCTAACCAAATCCGTGAGTTTTTTAATGTCTTTCTCCAGGAAACAAAATTTTCATTTATGACAAAAAGAATATGTATAAAATAATTTTCCAGGTTTGGGCATAAGACAAGTCTACTGGTATTTTGGATACCAAAATATTTTTATATTTGTAGTTTTTGTCAGTTCTGACACTGAAATTGCTATTTGTTTTTGAAAACAAATATGTATTTGAAAGAGGAGAAATCTGTGTCCATTAGTCATACTATAACAGAATTTACTTGTAGCAAAGAATAGACTGCTCACTTCATTGCAATAAACATTTATTGCTTCTTTTGTTTTCATATCCTTTCTTTCGACATTGCAGATACAAAAATAAACTAGAAACAATCACTTCTTCATAGACTGATTAGGAACACAAAAACATGAAAAATGGAACTATAATATAGTATAATCAGTGTTATGATAGAAATATGTCTGAAGTAGCAGTGGAACATAGATGATGAAGATTATAATTCAGGGTGAGAAAAGAGTAACAGAAAGGAAGCCAGCAAAGAAAAGGTAACATCTCACCTTGGTCTAGAATGAATAAAAGCTCTTCAGGGAGAAAAATGTCTATTTTCTATATTAGAATTTTTTAACCTCTAGCTCAGTAACTTCCACAGAGCCATATAATTTTATATATATAACCCAAGTTTTTACTATAAAACCACTGCCGTTTCCTATTTATATTCTACAACAAGATGAAGGAAAATACTCCATGAGAAATATTCTCCCAGTGGTCTTGATTTTAGATAGAATGAATACAAGAAGAAACAATTCTAAGAATGACACTCTCTACTATTTTGGGAATTTCTGACTTACTTTCTGTAGTATATCAATAACCAGGTAAAACATAAAATCCATCAAAAATACTAAATTAGGATAACCATTAAATTTTCTCTCACCCATTACTAACTCCGGCTGATTCTACCTTGGGAATACTTCTTCAGATTGTTCTGTCTTGTCTCTTTCTCTTCAAGTTCTCCAATAATTTCACTTGTATCCACAGTCAGCGCCCAAGGAAGCAGCAGTCAAGAAATCAAATGACATAGTGCATTGGGCAAATCTGCTGCAAAAGACCTCTATAGAGTGGAAAAAAGCAAAGATGTCACTTTAAGGACTAAGATGGGCGTGACCCAAGTCATGGTATTTTCAGTCATCTAATATGCATGAGGCACAGTGGCTGCAACAATTGGCTTAAGCATAACAACAATTGTGAGGATGGCACAGGGCCTAGCAATGTTTCGTTCTGTTGTACATAGGGTCGCTATGTGTCGGAACCGACTAGACGGCACCTGACAACAACGACTATATGCATGAGAAAGCTGGACAATGAATAAGGAAGACAGAAGAAGAATTGATGCATTTGAATTATGGTGTTGGTGAAGAATACTGACTATATCATGGACTGTCAGAAATATGAACAAATCTGTCTTGGAAGAGGCATATCCTGAGTGTTCCTTAGAAGCGAGGATGGTGAAACTTTGTCTCACTTACTTTGCACATGTTATCAAGAGGGACCAGTCCTTTGTAAAGTAGGGGGTCAGCAAAAAAGAAGAAGACCTGCAACGAGATGGACTGACACAGTGGCTGCAACAATGGGCTCAAACATAGCAATGATTGACAGGATGGTGCAGGACAAGGTCGCGTTTCATTCTGTTGGTCATAGGGTCACTCAATAACACCTAATAACAACAGCAACAACTATCTGAATGATAAAATAGAAACAAACAGAATATAATTTTAGTTAATTCCCATCAACACAATTTCCCAGTTTGCATCTGTGCTATTTCTGCCATTATCCTAGATATACAACCTCTACTTCTATTTGAGGCAAACCTGTGCTAAGTGCTCTGGATCACATCTACTCTTGCTTACCCATGAGCACTGGTTCTGAATCTTTTGCCTGTCCTTCTACATCTTCATTACTTATTTATTTACTGATCATTTGCAGCATACAAAATTGATGTTATTTCTCCCATCTTAAATAATAATAGTAAAATCTCTTGTTAATTCATATAACTCATTGTTTACTGATTAACTACTCTCGTTGAAAAGAATCCTCAGAAGAATAGACTGTTCTTGTTGACTTCATCTTCACTCTTCCTATTAATTTTACAAGCTGGGGTCAAATTTATATAAAATGAAAAGTGCTGTTACTAAGTGTAGAATTTGATGAGCTTTGACAATTGCATATATCCATCAACTATCCATCCATAACAAGACATAGAGCAATTCCATCACCCTAGAAAGAAAGTTCCCTCAAGTTCTAGTCAAGTTAATCTCCTGCACACAAGCCACAATGATGTAGGACATTATACAATTGAAAATAGTTATGTTTTCACACAGAACGTGGAATCAGGAATCAGTTAAATGTTAAAAAGACGAAAGTGCCTAAGCAGAGAGAGCATCAAAATCTAGTGCACATGAGAGAACAAGATGAGGAAATAACCACGGTGAGATACTTGAGACAGAATAATAAGGGCTACCAACGCATTGGAAAACTATTGATTTTTAAGATAGATTTTGTAAAATTCAAGTCAAACCCAATACTGTGAGTGAGGGTAAAATCAAGAAAGATGGAATGAATGTGAGGTTAGTCTCTAGTAAATCTTATAGGCACTGGTTCTCTGTCTTGCTATTTTCATTAAGGCCTTGGCTTTCTTTCTACAGGAATACCTTCTCCTGTTCTAAAGGTACACTTTCCTGAATTTTACTGAAGACCCTTAAATGCATTTTCTGGAGAAAAAGATAAAAGAATTTGTGAAAGGAGTCCTAATGAAAAACAAACAACCTTGTTCTTCAATTAAAATTAAAATCTTTTCTAATTAAGTTTTCCTTGCTCTAGGCATGCATGGATATTCATCCGTCATATGCAAAAATGTACTTTTAGATGACAGTATGTTCTGCTTACAAAGAATAAAAATGTTATAAATCTCTGCTACAAATCAAAATTCGTATATCTTCTCTCTGATTGATTTATTACTGCTGTTAGAGTCCTTGGGCACATTTGAAATTATACAAGCCATGTGGTACATACAAGGCAGTGTTTTTTAACCTCTGTACATGTACTTCTATATTTAAAATGGATGAGTTAGTGCAGAGCACTTGCCTTTCTGTTTTATGGGCTGTTAGACAATTCTAATGCCATTTTTCTAAACTGTAAATGTTTTCCTTTGACATTATATATTATATTCTAGTATCTTGAGTGGAACTTGGGAGAGATTAATAGTATCTGTGAACCAATTTATTTTTTACATATATATAGGTTATGACTAATATTTTTAGGATATAATGTAAATTTTTATGTAGAGATATTACTAAAAATGAATCACTCAAAATCAAATATCTCAGAAAATAACAAATGCATTTTAAATATGTAAAATGTATCAAAATTAAAAATTCAAGACTTAAGACTATGTCTGTAAAATTATGCCAATAAACATAAATCAGTCAAATATATGTTAGAGTAAAATACACATGAAGACTGTTGCTATTTGGTAAACTGTTAAAATAGAAAACAACATATCAACAACATTTGAGAAGATGAAAATAGACTGAGAAAATACATAATTATAAAATCAGCAGAAAGAAATTAAAATCATTCTAAGAAGTTAGAAAAAGGACAAAAATTCTCCACAAAAACTATAAGGTATAAAAGTAATGATAAATGGAGGAATTAATATACTTAAATACTTTGAAAAAGCATAGTATATATATCTACCAAGAACTCGTTGTTACAAGTAAATAAAATAGATATATAGATTTCAAGACTAATGTCTTAGGCTGGGTTCTCTAGAGAAGCAAAACCAGCGAAGTGTATATATAAATACATAGAGAGAGATTTATTTCAAGGAAATGGCTCACACAATTGTGGAGGCTGGCAAGTTGCAAATCCGTGGATCAGGGGGCAGGCTGGAGGCTTCTCCTGACTCATGTGTCTGCAGGGGCTGACAAACCCAAAATATGCAGGTCAGGCAGCAGGATAAAGGTTTCTCACATCCCAAGAACCAGAGGATAATGAGACCGGGGCAGAATTGGAAAGAGAAAGCAAGCTTAGCCAGAACGTCCATATATATTAGATGCAAGTCACATCCCCAAGGGAACTCCCCTTCCAACTAATTGGCTGCTTACACGAGATCACAAAATGGAGGATGATTAGATAATGCTGCCAAACCACTGAGAATCATGCTGTAGACAAGTTGACATATAACACTATCCATTACAACTGACAAGAGAGAAGTTATCAGCACATTGTGTTTTGAGGATAAAGATCGCTATAGAGATCACCAGACCAGAGTAGAGAACCTAGAAATATACAGATATGGATGCATAGATATAGATACTCAATTAATTTTCAATGAAGGTACAATATAATTCAATGGGGGAACAGTAGACTTTTCAGCTAATGGTGCTAGAACAATTGGATATCTATGTGGGGGTAAAAAAAAAAAACCCTTACCACACACCACTTAGAAAAATGAACTCAAAATAGAACTATATTTTAATTCAGATTTGTTTAAAACTCAATGGTAATACATTTGAAAGTCTCAATGATGTGGAAAATTTTGCATACATTTTCAAATTCAATTCAAGAAGACATTGAAAAGCTCCTGGGAAATCCTGGGAGAGGGAGAGAGATTTCGTTAAGAGCCCCACAGTAACAAGTGAAAAGAAATCTAAAAACAACAAAAGGATTTACTGCCTCCGATAACTCCCATATTTACGTCCATTCCAAAGAAAGATGATCCAACCGAACGCAGAAATTATCAAACAATATCATTAATATCACACGCAAGTAAAATTTTGCTGAAGATCATTCAAAAGCGGCTGCAGCAGTACACTAACAAGCAACTGCCAGAGATTCAAGCTGGATTCAGAAGAGGACTTGAAACAAGGGATATAATTGCCGATGTCAGGTGGATCCTGGTTGAAAGCAGAGAACACCAGAAAAATGTTTACCTGTGTTTTATTGACTATGCAAAGGCATTTGACTGTGTGGATCATAACAAATTATGGATACCATTGCAAAGAATGAGAATTCCAGAACACTTATTTGTGCTCACGAGGAACCTGTACATAGAACAAAATCGGTCTTTCCGATAGAACAAGAGGATATTGTGTGGTTTAAAGTCAGGAAAGGTGTGTGTCAGGGTTGTATCCTTTCACCATACTTATTCAATCTGTATGCTGAGCAAATAATCTGAGAAGCTGGATTATATGAAAAAGAACAGGGCATCAGGATTGGAGGAAGACTCATTAACATCCTGCCTTGTGCAGATGACACAACCTTGCTTGCAGAAAGTGAAGAAGACTTGAAGCACTTGCTGATGAAGATCAAAGACCACAGCCTTCAGTATGAATTACACTTCAATATAAAGAAAACAAAAATCCTCACAACTGGACCAATAAGCAACATTATGTTAAACAGAGAAAAGACTGAAGTTGTCAATGATTTCATTTTACTTGCATCCACAATCAAAACCCATGGAAGTAGCAGTCAAGAAATCAAAGGACACATTGCGTTAGGCAAATCTGCTGCAAAACACATCTTTAAAGTGTTGAAAAGCAAAGACTTCACCTTGAAGACTAGGGTGCTCCTGACCCAAGCCATGGTGTTTTCAATTACCTCATATGGATGCGAAAGCCGGAAGATGAATAGGGAAGAATTGACGCCTTTGAGTTATGGTGTTGGCAAAGAATATTGAATTTACCATGGACTGCTAAAAGAATGAATAAATCTGTCTTGGAAGAAGTACAAACAGAACGCTCTTTAGAAGCAAGGATGGCATAACTACATCTCACATACTTTGGACATGTTATCAGGAGAGATCAGTCCCTGGAGAAGGACAGCATGCTTGGTAGAGTAGAGGCTCAGTGAAAAAGAGGAAGACCCTCAACGAGATGGATTGCAACAATGGGCTCAAGTATAACAGCAATTGTGGGGATGGCGCAGGACCGGGCAGTGTTTCATTCTGTTATACGCAGGGTCGCTATGAGTCAGAACCGACCCAACGGCACCTAATAACAACAACAAGAACACAGTCAAGTAAACGAAAATTGGAGTTAGAAATTGCATAAAACAAATGGAAGATTCTCAAAATTGAAATCAGATGGCCTGGGAAGAAATCATAATACTATCTACTACAGTTAGTACCTTGACTATTGTTATGGATTAAATTGTGCCCTTTCCTCCAACTGTGCATTGAAATCCTACCCTCTGTACCTATAAATATGATCCTATTTGGAAATAAGTTTTTTCCTGGTTATATTAATGAAGTCATACCAGTGTAGGGTGAGTCCTTAAACTAATCGCTTCTGAGTTATAAAAAGAGCAGAATAGACACAGGGGGAAGAGGAAGACAGATTAAATAGAGACGTATGTATAAGCTCAGGAACACCAGGAATTGCTGGTAGCTACTAGGAGCTCTGGTGGCACAGTGGTTAAGAAATCAGGCTGCTAACCAAAAGATCGGCAGTTTGAATCCATGAGCACCCCTTGGAAGCCCTGTGATGTAGGAAGGACTTCCCCTAGAGCCATGCCCTGAATTCTAACTTTTAGCCTCGATTGTGAAAAAATAAATTTCCTTTCTTTAAAGCCATCCAATTGTGGTGTTTCTGTTACGGCAACAGTAGGCAACTGAGACACATATCCAATCTGAAAAGAGACACTGTAATGCTTTAGTTTCTAATATCATGGGACAATTCATTACAAACTTTAGTGGGTAAGAATCCATGCTGTCTTAGAAAATGTCAACTGTAAAATCAACTGAATTCATTGTCTAACAACTATCCCTGCCAATAATTCCAGCACAATAACAATCTTTTGTTGATATACCCTCTAAATATTAAGACAACGTAATCTTAAGTTTAATTATTATTGTGCTCTTAAATATCTTTTCAAAGTTAAAATGTGTCATTGTTTTAACTCTGATTATCTAGATAGAAGAAAACTAACCACAACATCTAAGAATTCACTGAGTAACAGGTTTGGTCAAGCTAACTTGGCTTTCAAGAAAGGCACCAGATACTCACTATTACACACAAAGTCCACCCAGACTTTTAGTCTCTGACTAAGGAGGAGTTTCCATTTTTCAAAGACGTACATGTTCGTTTTCCCCAACTTTACTTTTCTTCATATGTCAAAATGTGTTAAATGGAAAAAAAAACAAAAAAACAAAACTTTTTTTTGTGGACCTTATGGTTTGCTAGGTGCTGGTCGAAGTGCTTTACGTACATTGATTCACTTAAACCTCATTACGATTCTCAGGTATGTTTTATCTACATCCCTGTTTCACAGATGAGAAAACTAAAAAAACTCACATACCACACATCAAATTACGGCATTAAGTAACTTGCCCAGTGTCACACAGCTAGCAATAACCGGGGATAGTGTTCAAAGGTAGGCACCACACCAAAAAAAAAAAAAGGTTGCCATCGAGTGGATTCTGACCCATAGTGACCCTATAGGACAAAGTAGAACTGCCCCGTACGGTTTCCAAGGAGCAGCTGGTGGATTCGAACTGCCAGTGTTTTGCTTAGTAGTCAAACGCTTAACCACTGCACCACCAGGGCCCCAAAGGTAAGCATAGTTGCTTCAAAATCCTCTCTGAATTCCTATCCTAAGTGTGTCGGTGTGTTTGTGTGTGTTCCCACATGTGTACAAATCTGAAGAGGAAAAGAAAAAGATTTTTTATACAGAGGTGAAAAGAAACAAGGAGTAAAGGATGATGGAGGAGTGCAGAGAACAGAAAGAAGAAAAAGAAGAGAAAATGTTTTTATTACTGGCACACTGAATCACTTGCTGGGTGATTAATCCTATTAGTACTAGCTAACAGATACTGTGCAAGTTTTTCAATATTCCTATGAAAGGCAATATATAGTGACCTATTTTTTTTACTTTAAAATTAATCCTTCTAAATGAATGTTTAAAACTATCTCATTAAGAGCAATTATATGATTAATGAAAGTGTAAATAGAAGCAATAATATTAGCTTTTAAGTATAAGAAAAGAAACATTGCTTATGCTACTTTTGTACCATCTTCTCCACTGAAGGTTTTATAACAATTCGGTTTAAATAAATGTATTAAACATTTATCTTTGTTTATTTTTATAGATATGATAGTGAATTAATAAAACCAGAAAGAGTTATGATCATAATTTGAGAGTGACATTAAAATATACTGCTTGTTAACAGCTTTTAAATTTTTCTTTCCAATTTAGTGCAATGTTAATTAAATTTTAACTTAAACTAGAGAAATTCGTGTATGTATCAGTAATAAATTAATAATACTGTTTAGTTCTCATTAAATCAACATGGCTGGGTTGTAAAAATTTTGCAATGAAATAAATTCATTTTAACATATGCAATGCTGAGTAGTGTATTAGAAGCACTCAGTTATGTACCATATGATATAAATTATAATTACCATTCAGATATCTTTATTAATTGGCTTATTCTCAGTAAATTACATCAAATATTTCATTATCTCTATTCAACTCAAAATATTATAGATATACAGAATTTATTATAATTTATATATAAGAATCAGGGTTTTTTTTTTCTTCCTCAGACAAGAAACCTATGCAGCATCTGACTTATGTGTGAATGCAAAAGAAATATGAAAACAATGTAACTTTGTAGTAGGCTATATATTGTAATTCTTGACTTTGCCCAAAGCCATGCACATTTGGCCACGCCAATATTTAGGTAGCAGTTTACAGAAGGAATACAGAAAATACTACTGGCAGTATGGTTGTTTTCTACAAACAAAAAATGAAGTGTGAATTTGTAAAGAATTGTGTCTTCCAAAGGGAAAGTAAAACTGTAAATAATGCAAATTGGCAGGATTATAGAATATAATGATTCCAAAGAATATTCTGAGTTATAATTGGAAATCATACTGAAGGAAACAGGTTACTCTATTTCATGTGTTGCTAAGCATTGAATGTGTAGCTAAGGGATTCAGCTATACCAGAGAAAATGAAAAAATACTGCAATATTGCACTCATTCAAGAATCACTATTAAACATAAGTATATGATGCAGTAGTTGAGGAATGATATTGTTAAATTCTTAACAAAATATAAAGAGTCTTTGCGACTATCCATTACTTGATTTTCTGGTTGTACTGCATTTAAGAACATTTTTGATATGTTTGAATATCAGAATATCCTAACAGAACTCATTTGTTAATATTATAGTAATGTACAAGATGAATAACAATTAAGAGAATACTAAAACAACAATAACAGGATGTTTTCAGTTGTTTAGGGAACAACAGAAGTCATTAAGGGTTGCGAGTAACTCCCTTAAGAGGCCAGAAGTATGAAGTTTCCCTAATATACTACCAATAAAAAAAAGTAAATATTAATTTTCACTTTCATAAGGAAGTTTGCTGCACTGAGAAATATTTTATACATACAAAAGTTTTTTTCAGTGTCCCATTATGACTGAGGACTTTAAAATGATATTTCCAAAGGGAAGGGGGAAAAAAAAAAAGGACATTTGCCATGCACATAAATAAATCAAAATGTGTGACCTTAAGTCTCATCAAGTTATCAGAGTAGGCTGTGAAAAAAGAATTAGGGCCAAGTTTGAGAGCAAGTAAAAGGGGAGTGGGGGGGGGCGGTATCGATTTTCAGAAAAACCACATAAGTAAATTGTCTCCGAGCAAGTCCCCCTCAAAGTAATTTCCAGGGCCTCAGAGATGGAGACTTGGTCTAATGGAGATTTCCTCACATGACCCTCTTGGTCTTTCAGCTCAGCTTTGGAATTCTTTTTCTTTATGTGATGCTTCATTCAACAGAAATGGCTTTGCTCTGACTGGTCTTCACCGAGTATAGATTCCTCTAATGTTCTATGTCAAAAAGTCACAAAAGAAACTGAAATAAATATGATGAAAACTACAGAAACTAAAACACAATGTTCAATGAAGCAGAGAGGAATAGAGCTGCTATTGCCCACCTTTGAGTACTGACAAGTAAAAGTGAAAAAGCTCGGGGTTTAGGTGTTTTAGTCTTCGTCTTTTTAATTACACATTCACTTTGATGGCTAACATTCATTTGAGTAATACTCTGTTACTCTGTGTCCTGATGAAGATCAAAGACTAAAGCCTTCAGTATGGATTGTACCTCAACATAAAGAAAACAAAAATCCTCACAACTGGAGCAATAAGCAACATTATGATAAATGGAGAAAAGATTGAAGTTTTCAAGGCATTCATTTTACTTGGATCCACAATGAACTCCCATGGAAGCAACAGTTAAGAAATGAAATGATGCATTGCATTGGGCAAATCTGCTGCAAAATACTTCCTTAAAATGTTAAAAAGCAAAGATGGCACTTTGAGAACTAAGGTGCACCTAACCCAAGCCATGGTATTTTCAATCACGTCATATGCATGTGAAAGCTGGACAACGAGTAAGGAAGACCGAAGAAGAATTGATGCCTTTGAATTACAGAGTTGTCAAAGAATACTGAGTATACCATGGACTGTCTTAGAAGACGTACAGTCAGCATGTTCCTTAGAAGTGAGAATGGTGAGATTTCATCTCACATACTTTGGATATATTATCAAGAGGGACCAGTCCTTGAAGAAGGACATCATGCTTGGTAAAGTAGAGGGTCATCAAAAGATAGGACAACCCTCAACCAGATGGAGTGACACAATGTCAGCAATGATTCACTTAAGCATAGGAATGATTGTGAGGATGGCACAGGACTGGGCAGTGTATCCTTCTGTTGGACATAGGATCCTTACAAATTGAAATCGACTCAATGGCGCCTAACAACAACAACAAAACTTTGTGATATATAAAAGATCCTGTTGCCGTTGAGTCGATTCCAACTCATAGCAACCCTATAGGACAGAGCAGAACTGCCCCATAGGGTTTCCAAGTAGCAGCTGGTGTATTCGACCTGGTGACTTTTTTTTCTTTTGGTTAGCAGCTGAGCTCTTAACTACTGAGCCACCAGGGCTCTGTATAAAGATAGTAAAGTAAAATTTTCTCACTAGCTCGTAACCAAACTCAAGACCATCTAGTCTCCACTGTGCTGATTATTATTTCATGCTATTAGCTGCATGACCATTGAATGACCTTGTGGCTGGAGGAAAAGAAACTTTCATAAAATAACGACTTTAGATTCTAGACAGAGAAAAAGCAGTAGCTTTAGGTGAGGCAGTGAAGGCTAAAGAGAGAATATGCATTTCTTCCCTTTGTGTCTGGACAAAAAATTGTCAGTGTTATATTAGCCTAAGCTACTTTGAATATGTGCAATACCAATCAGGCAAATTGTGATATTTAATTTTTCAAGTAAACTAAAAATCAAAACTGAAATATATGTGTTCATATTTATTTTATCTTTTTAAAAGCTAAAACAAAGATCAATTTTACCCCAAGTCCAATTAATTGATTGGTGCTTTTATGGAAATTGATCATTTCAGTATTTTGTATAGATTAATCAGCATCACACACTTGATATTTTTATGTGAGTTTTTATTCTTTTTGGCCTTAGTTAAAAATGTTAGCATAATATAATACTCATCTACTTAAAAATCAAAAACAATGCATGCCCTTTATCCTACAGATACTGTCTTAAGCCCTTTGTGTATGTTATATAACTTTATTCCAAAAAACTTTGAGGGCCTGGAGAGATGCTGTCAATGTCCCGGATCTCAACCTGCTTCACCTGAGTCTCGTGATTTACTGTATCCTTGAAATTAATAGTAAATCTGGACACTGTATAAGATCTCTAATTATGTGAGTCTGATTTCAGAACCCAATCCTTTGTGTTAGCTAACTACCATAAACAATTCTTCTGTAAACTTTCTGGTACATTTTTAATTTTTATTCATGAACAGGATATTCTCTAATATACACACTCTGGTACACATACTGTACAAAAGAAAACAAAAATTCTCACAACTAGATCAATAAGCTACATCATGATAAACGGAGAAAATATTAAAGTTGTCAAGGATTTCATTTTACTTGGATCCACAATCAACTCCCATGGAAGCAGCAGTCAAGAAATCAAACAATGAGCAAATGGCTGCAAGAGTCTTCTTTAAAGTGTTAAAAAGCCAAGATGTCACTTTAATTAGGACCAAGGTGCACCGGACCGAAGCCATGGTATTTTTAATCGCCTCGTATGCATGTGAAAGGTGGGCAATGAATAAGGGAGACTGAAGAAGAATTGATGCCTTTGAATTATAGTGTTGGAGAAGAATATTGAATATACCATGGACTGCCAAAAGAACGAACAATTCTGTTTTGGAAGAAGTACAGCCAGAGTGCTCCTTAGAAGCAAGGATGGCGAGACTTCATCTCACATACTTTGGCCATGTTATCAGGAGGGACCAGTCCCTGGAGAAAGGCATCATGCTTGGTAAAGTGGACCATCAGTGAAGAAGAGGAAGACCCTCTATGAGATGGCTTGACACAGTGGCTCTAACAATGGACTCAAACACAGCAATGATGGTGAGGATGGTGCAGGACCAGGCAGTGTTTTGTTCTGTTGTACACAGGGTTGCTGTCAGTCAGAACTGACTCCATGGCACCTAACAACGACACACACGCTGTAGCAGAAGCTGTCAATGCTCCCATTGTATCCTTCAGCCTTTACTTTGTTTATCCATGGGGATCTAAGTGCTAAACACCAGCTCATGCATCACTTTACCTGAAGACTTTCTCTGGACTTTGAAACCTGCTTTGCCTCTCAGCAGGCCAAAAGTCCTGGGCAACTAAAGAGGAGCCAAGTTCAACATATGACTACTGGGAGTTAGTGCATACACAACTCCTGCTTCGATACTCTCAGGCCACCCTGATTAGGACAACCCTAAGGCATGTTGTACACTACCTCTCAGAGTTTACCAGTATAATAAAGGTCCAATTGCTGACAGTGGTATCTTGCTTTACAACCCACCTCTTTCTGGCTTTCTTCCCTTTGCTGTCTCAGTTTCCCACTCCTGGAATGATGTTTCTTGAAATCAAGTCCTAAATAAATCACCTTCACTTTTATCCTTGACTCAAAATCTGCTGCTAAGCGAAGCTAAAGTAAGATACCAAGGAGTCTAATCTCAGCATAGTTGATTACACATATATTCAATTTCACAAACAAGGACAAAATAGCTTCTGAAAAAATTTAATTCACACTCCTGATATCAGTGTTTCACATCCTCAACCAAAATTTCTTAATTTCTATCAACCTAGTGTGTGAAAAACAGTATCCAACTGTGGAGTTAATTTCATTCTTGTGTCATTAATTGGGATAATCATCTTTCCATGTCTGTAAATGCCAGTCTAGTTTCCTAATCAGAAAAACACAATGCCTCTTTATGCCTTTTGCTCAGTTTATACTAAGTTAGTTGACTTATTCTTATGGATTGTTAAATGTTCTTTATATAATCAGTATACTAATTCTTGTTTTTTTATATATCATGCATTGCAAATATCTTCTACATTTTATTTTTATTTCTCCAGTTTATCTTTTGGCTGCTGCAATTCGATTAACTGTGTTCTTAATTTTAACATAGATGGTTTTATGAATATTTTTTTCTTTGGTTAGCACTTTTTGGTTTTGATTAAGAAAGCAGTTTATACCCTGAAGTAAATATAAATATATTTTGCTACATTTTATTTGGAAGTGTCAAAGTTTTACCTTTCATATTTTAGTATTTACCCTGTTTATATATTTATTTTTCTGTATGGTATGAGGTACAGACCCAATTTCATTATTCTCTCATAAGAGTTTCAATTTTTCTGGTTTGTTTTTATTCTTTTGTTATTTGTTCTTTCTTCTATCAGAATGCTTTTCCTCCAGAACACAGATCAGCAAACTTTTTCTGTAAAAGTCCAGATAGTAACAATTTTATATTTTTCAGGCCACAGCTAACTTGACACCAGCTAATAACATGGCCTCTGTCACATACACACATATACTTTATTTTTTTTTTAACAAGCCTTAGATACAAATTTAAAAAAAAACATTTATAGCTGCTGGGATATCTTTGGCCTCCTGGCAGGAGTTTGCTGATTCAGTTTCTAGATATTCATATACTTGTTCCCTCACCTTTTTCAAGTCTTTGCTCAAATGTCATCTTTCTTTAGGTCTTTCCTGAGCAACTTACCTAAAGATGCATTTTTTTTCCTACTGCTCATCCCTATTTTTTTTCTCCATAGAATTTATTATCTTCCAATATTATATATAGCTAATGTTTCTTTATTTTGTTTATTTTTTGCCTCCCCTACAACACACACATACACACACACACGCTAGAATGTAATCAGCAAGTGGATGGGAGTTGTGTATGTTTTGTTCACAGTTGTCTCCACAACCTACAAACATAGATGGCATATATTATATTCACATTAAGATTTTTAGAGTGAATAAATATTTTATTTACATTTTTGGAAGTTTTAAGTTAATGTTTTCAAATCTACTGGATCTTTTTCTTTTTTTGAGACCATGTTTCCTATTCACTTTTTATTTCCTTCTTTTTTCTTGAATAATACATGAGTGGCACAAATGGTTTGCACCCTACCACTAACCTAATTGTTGGTGGTTTGAACTTACCCAGTAGTGCCATGAAAGAAAGGCTTGGTGATCTGCTTCCACAAAGGTTACAGCAAAAAAAAACCCTATGAAGCTGTTCTACTCTGTAACACATGGGGTCATCACGATCAGAGTCGACTTGATGGCAGTTTTTTTTTTTAATACACACACACACACATGCATATCATTCCACATTTAATTATTCCGATGTTTGAAATCAGAGTCCTGGTGGCAAAGTAGTTAAGATCTATGGCTGCTAACCAAAAGGTCAGCAGTTCACATCTACCATGCACTCCTTGGGAACTCTATGGGCAGTTCTACTCTGTCCTATAGGGTTGCTATGAGTCAGAATTGACTCGGTGGCAGTGGGTTTGTTTTCTTTTTTTATATTTGAAATCAGGGGGCATTAGTGGTTCAGTGGGAGAATTCTCACATTCTGTGCAGGAGACCTGGGTTCGATTCTTGGCCAATGCACCTCATACACAGCCACCATCCATCTGTCAGTGGAGGCTTGCATGTTGCTATAATGCTGAAAAATTTACAGCAGAGCCTCCAGACTAAGACAGACTATAAAGAAAGGCCTGGTTATCTACTTTTGAAAATCAGACAATGAAAACCCTGTGGATCACAATGGTTTGTTCTGTAACTGATCGTCAGGATAGCGCAGGATGGAGCAGCATTTCATTCCACTTTTCATGGGGTCACCATGAGTTGGGGGTCAACTTGATGACAGCTAACAACCACATATTTGAAATCTTAGCTAATCTGAATATGCTGATTTTTTTTCTTGTTGTTTTTGTTAATTCTCACTCATGATACCTTGTTCCATTATGTTTGTATAATTGATGTGTGTGTATTTGTGTGTGTGTATATATATATATATATATATATATATACACATGTGGGTGCACATGTGTGTCCTTTTGACTATAATGACAGGTAGTCCCTGACTTATGATATGTTCTAGTTACAATGAATTGCACTTACAACTGTTCGTTTTATTTATTTTTGTACATGTTATCATTACTTACATGTACTATGTACAATGTTGCAGCATGTAATTTGCTGATGTTACCATTGTAGATGTTCAGTGTTATGGCTGACTGTTCAAAACACTGCTGTATAAGAGGCTATGGTGTGATCTACAATGAACCCTGTGTTGGCGTAGGTGTAGGAAATCATAATGGATAGAAAGCTGGACAATTTTCATCTCTAACAATGTATGACAATTGAACTGCACACACGCCCAATAGCTGTTAAGATTCCGACTTCATTGTTTCAACACTGACAGTGACTTCATTGAAATATTCTTCAGTGTATCCAGAACATTGCATCTTTCTGGGAAGAAGTTATGAGAAAATGCATGTAAGGGATTTGGAAAAAATTGCTGAGTTATGTGAATACTCTCCAAGCATTTGATCAGGATAATATGATGAAAGACATAGGTGAAAAAATTGTTTATATGGCAAGAACGCTGAATTTAGAACTTGATATCACTGATGTGGAACAGCTCATAGATCATGAAGAAAGGGAATGACAGATGAGGGCTTAACGGATTTTGAAGAGGAAAGAAATGCTGAAGAAGAAAGAAGTAATGAGGAAGAGGAAGGAGAGAAGTTGTCAAAAAAATTTTACAGTGAAAGGATTAGCTGGAGTTTCTTCTAAACTAAATCAGGGAATTCAGTTGCTTGAAAACACGGACCCAAACACTGCTTTGCTAAAGTCGATAGGCAGATTCAAAAAGCAGTGAAATGTTACCGCAAAGTATATGAAGAAAAAAAAAAAAAAAGAACCATACAGACAACTCTCATTAATTTCTGACTAGAAACACTACTCCCATTCCCAAGGATAATCCAGAACCTTCCACAAGTGGAGTTATTACTACAACTGACAAAATGCCAATGTTGTCCAACTCTTCTTAATCCTCAGAGTAAATTTTTATGGTTTGTGTATTTTTTTATGTATAGATGTATTAACATATATCTGTAAGTTTATATGTAATGTTTCCAACCCCCAAAGACAAATAAAAATCAGATTTATAAAGACACTGATAATAAAAGGCAATAATAATGAAAAAAAAAAGAGGTATTCGACTTATGTCAGAATTAACTTATGACAGTCTTAAGTTGTGAACTATCTGTATATATTTCATCCCACTTTTATCAGAGGGAATTTTGTAAGTCTGTACTGGAAAGTTTATTTGTTTAAAGAGGATTTGTTCTTGCATCTATGAGGCTACTGAGGCAATATTTACCAATATTAAAATAAATGCTGACTTGAAGTTTTCCAGACAACACAGGCAGTGAGAATTTGGACTACAAACCCACATCAGATAGTTAACAAGTTATAAGGGAATTTAATATTTTCTTCTGCATAGTTATTTTATGTTCTGCAAAAGAGTTTTGAAGTCTCTGGGAGTGGAAGTCTGTTATTTACTGTCTTTAGCTCATGGGGGTTTGTTTCGTCCTGTGTTTAGGAATGTTTTATTATGAGCTCACGTTTGACTGAACTTCATTTTAGGGAATCTTGAAATGCCTGGCATGAGGATTCTTCTCTCTACAAAGGGTTTTCACTGGGCCCAAGGGTGGTGCTACCAATTTTGAAATATTCCATGTAATTTCTTAATTGGAGGTTTCTTGAGCGGCATGGGTAAGGTAAATGAAAATCATATTCCAAGGCAAACACAGACCTGTGCTTTAAATTTCCAAGGTAAAAAATTATTTTTATTATTTTACCCAGGGATGACCTAGACAGACTGATTTCCTCAGTGGTTCCCTTTGTTTGCGAGCATAGTTTTGTTTGTTTATGTGTTTCCAGATGAAGGATATAGCTGCTTTGTGTGTTCCAGATTTATGCTGGTATGTCAAATTCAGTTCCCTCTATTTGAACAAGCTAAGGCCTCTTTTGCTGTTGCCCAGTACTCAAGGCTAATCCTAAGGCTCTGGGTTCCTGGTATTGGCTATGGTGCCCAGGGAAATCCCAGCTTCATTTTTTAACTGCTCCCTGGTGGTGCAGTGGTTAAGAGCTCAGCTGCTAACCAAAAAGTTGACAGTTGGAATCCACCGGCAATTCCTTGGAAACTCTATAGGGCAGTTCTACTCTCCTATAGGGTCACTTGAGTCAAAACAGACTCAACGGCAATGGGTTTGGTTCTGGTGTTACTGTAATTCTCTTTCTGCTATCTTCTCCACTGTAAATTTTCTTACTTTCTACCAAGCTCTGCAACATATTTAAAATTATTTTGTTGTAACAATTTATCACTTGAATATTTAAAAATAAAAAGTCGTTTCAGAATATCTAATTCACCACACTATAAGAAGAAGAATCTCTTTGTTCCTTTGGTAGCCTTCTTGTGGATCCTCATAAGCACCTTCTGTGGTCTCTGGACTGCTGACTACTCAGTATGACTCATCATAACCAGCCTTTGGTACTGCCATGCTGCCACCCACAACTGGAGTCTGTCATTCTCGACATTTACTTCCAGTTCCAAAATCAGTGAATAATGCTGTTGCTTATTCTCACCACAGTGCTTTGTTGGCTCGTCTGCCCTCTCATCACCCTCACTTGGGCACAGGACTTCCTCTGGATCCCTTGAACACAACTGGCCCAAAGGATAAAACCAGAAGCATACCCCCAGGCATATCCAGGCATTCCTTCTGGTATTGCTGTTATTCACATGTTGGTATGAGGCCACTATTCATGACAGTGTCTTCTCAGATAACAAAATTGAAAGGAAAAAATGAAGGAATACACCTTTTCTGCTTTTAGCTTTTCTCTCAAATGAAACATTATGCTTTATACTGTGAGATTTTGTTCAGACAGAAGTCAGGACACACATTTAGAGCACCTTGTCCCTCTATCTATTTCATTCTCACCCCACAATTTGCAGAACCAAATAGAAGGGTTTCTCCCATTCCATAATGACTATATTTCTTCTATATCATATTCTGAGTTGTCTCTACGGTTGTTTTTTCAGACACTGAATGGTCAAATTTATCCCCCCTTGTTTTTGCCATGGGGCAAATTAGACTCTAAATGTTCCCTTCAATAGAAATGTTAGTTTACTATCCCAAAATATGATTCCCATTAGACTAATATTAAAAAAAAAAAAGTTTAGTAAGATCTCACCAGATACTAAAAAGCATGTTATGTATGCTAACAAAGAGGGCAGAAGAAATAGGGAACCAATGCCATTACTTTTGCCCTTTGAATAGGGTTGCCAGATTTAGTAAATAAAAAATACAAGATACCCAGTAAATTTAAATTATCTGTAATATAAATTTTAGATAACACTGATTTTGTTATTGTTGTTAATTGCTGTCGAGTTAGTTCAGACTCATAGTGACCCTATGCACAACTGAATGAAACACTGCCCAGTCCTGCAACATCTTCACAATCATTGCTATGTTTGCCTTTCATGTAGCCATTGTATCAATCCATCTTGTTGAGGGTCTTCCTCTTTTTTGCTGACTCTACTTTACCAAACGTGATGTCCTTCTCCAAGGACTGATCCCTCTTGATGATATGTCCAAAGTACATAAGACAAAGTCTCATCATTCTCCCTTCTAGGGAGCATTCTGGCTGTAATTCTTTCAAGACAGATTTGATCATTCTTCTGGCAGTCCATGGTATATTTAATATTCTTTGCTAACGCCATAACTCAAAGTCATCAATTCTTTTTTCAGTTTTCCTTAATTCATTGTCCAGCTTTCCTATTTATTTGAAATGATTGTAAATACCGTGGCTTGGGTCAGGAGTACCTTAGTCCTCAAAGTGACATCTTTGCTTTCTAACACTTTAAAGATGTCTTTTGTAGCACATTTGCCCAATGCAATAAATCGTTTGATTTCTTCTCTGCTGTTTTCATGGGCTTTGATTGTGGATCCGAGTAAAATGAAATCCTTGACAACTTCAATCTTTTCTCTGTTTATCATGATGTTGCTTATTGGCCCATTTGTGAGGGTTTTTGTTTTCTTTACGTTGAGGTGAAATCCATACTGAAGACTATAGTCTTTGATCTTCATCGGTAAGTGCTTCAAGTCTTCTTCACTTTCAGCAATCAATGTTGTGTCATCTGCATATCAAAGGTTGTTAATTAGTCTCCCTCTGATCCTGATGTCGTGTTCTTTGTTCTTCTTCATATAGTCCAGCTTCTTGGATTATTTGCTCAGCATACAGATTGATTAAGTATAGTGAAAGGACACAATCCTGATGCACACTTTTCTTGATTTTAAACCAAATCAATCTTTTTTATTATAAACATAAACCTGTAAATCCAAACTCATTGCTTTCGAGTTGATTCCAACTCATAACGACCCTATAAGACAGAGTAGAATTGCCCCATAGGGTTCCCAAGGAGAAACTGGTGGATTCGAACTGCAGACCTTTTGGTTATCAGCCAAGCTCTTAACCACTGTGCCATCATATCCTATGCAATATTTGGGACATATTTTTATTAAATTAATATTTATTGTCTATATGAAGTTTAAATTTAGCTGAGTATCCCATGTTTTAACTGGCAGCTCTACCCTTCAATCATGATTGTTTTAGTTCTCAATTAGAATTATAAATGTTTTTGTCTTAATTTTTCCTCATGTTTTGAGATACATTGTGTTAACTGTTAGCTATTATTGATTATTTTAAAAGACAGTTTGACCCCGGAAAAAGAAAAAAGAAAAAAAGATTCCTGGTTCTAACCTGGCTTGACGATTATGTAATCATACACCATTCTACCAGGTTTCTTTATTCTCTTTTGTTCAGTTTCGTTGCCACTAATTAGAAGAGATTGTAACTAGATAGTTTATAAGTTTCTTTACGTCTTTAAAATACTATGATTTTGCTGATCATTAGAAATTGCATAGCATGCTAAACGTAGGTAAGTTTTGAGGAGCTATAGCAAAAAAAAAAAAGCGGGCTTTAGGCCAAGGTAAATGAAAGCAAAGGGAATTTGCTATCAACCTTTCCAACCCTCCCTTTCATTATCATCTAAATAGCATACTTGCTTTTCAATTGTCCCCTTGGACCAGCCCAAACTTTTGAACAGCCTTGACTGGAGATATTTCTTATATCTTTCAACTTCTTATATCGTTCAGTGGATGTTCTCATTTACATTTTCTAGAATGGTCCCAAAGAATGTGTCAAAGAGTATATTTAATATTACACTAAAATGCCTTATCAGACACATTATGAAATTGATACTAATGGCACTTCTCCAGAGAGCTGGAACAGTGTTAATGGTCCAGCACTTGTCGCCATTTTGGTGAAGTGTAAAATAGTTTTTAAAGGTCTTTTTTAAAACAAAATATGTTCTTAGAATTCTTTGTAAGACTATGCATTGATTTTTTTTAATGTGTCACATTTTCTCTGTTTTGTAAAATATTTATCACCCAGGAGTTGCATAAAAATAAGATTTCTACAGAGACAAGTCTGTAAAGAAAAATAAACGGCTTGTTAGAAACTTAATTTGTCTTAAGTGACAATGCTTGAACTAATTTAAAAAAAGTCTGAGTCATATCACATAATAATTTTGAAAAAGTTTTTGAGTTATAATGTCACACAAAATCCCTGTGTCCTAATAAGGTGTCAGTTTCATAAAATCATACACTGGTGAATTGGGAACCTCACGTTTGGAAGTGAGGAAAAGAAAAAAAACGTAGTCTTTTGCAGCTTTCATTTGCGCTCTATTACAGATGCATAAATATGCTGGTATTTCAGGATATGATGCATCAGGTCAGCACTTGTCAGGGGAGTAAACTGCTCCCACAGTGCAAATTAGAGTTTTGGAAACAAGTCTTCTCTTTCAGTCCACTGGGGCATCATTTAGCACATTGAAGTGGCAGTTTATTAAATGGAACCCTAGTGGTCTGAAAGGAAGAACATTCCTCCCAAATTTCAAATTTCATAGACTATTTCCTGGGACTAGAGAGATTATAAAGTAAGAGTTGGCTCATTCTAATTACCTCTGTTGAATAGATCCAGTCATAATAAAAATCTAAAGTTATTATTATCTGTAAATTGTAATCAATGATGTAAAAGCTTTCTATGGTAATTACTTTAGGTTCTTTAAATTATTCATTGTATAGTTAATTAGTATAGTAAGTCAATATAGTAAGTCATTCATTAGCACTTCTAAAAAGAATATTTAGGCATTTATGAAAAATTTGGATCCATATTAGATTACAGTAGCATCATTCTAATTGAAAGAATACAAAATCATTTTTCAATTTCATTTTAAATATGACATATGCAGTCCTCATGAAGATAGATTCTTAGAAAAAAGCATTGTAAGTTGACACAGATTTTCTAATTACATTATAACAAAAGATCAACCTCCTGACAAAGTATCCTAATACTTTAGACAGAATTAGAAAAGTCATACTTAATTGATTAATATGACAAACCTGCTCACTATATAGTCACAACCTACAAAAGTTTGTACCTGTCCTTTCAGAAAGTATCGTTGAGTGGACAGATCAAATTGAGAGAGGGAATCTTTTATACAGCAGAGGAAAAGTAATCACAATTGTTAGTAGAAATAATAGACTCTCTCTCAAATATTTGATATTGTGAATATGAATATACGTTTGTATATATATATATATATATACACATATATATATATATATATATTCCAGCTCACCAATAAATTTGAAAACGTAGAGAGAGAGAGTAAGAGGGAATCTGCCTATTATTATTATTTCCCCCCTGAAGAACTCAGTGGTGATTTTTCCAAGAAAGTTTAGAGATCAGCAGATAACACAGTATATCTCAAGTGCCTTGGACATAGTTTTGCTATGTAGTTTACTTGAACTTAATAGGAAGAAAACAATGTGAACATAAAATAAATGCAGAAAACAAGTATAGTCTGCTAACGAGAGATTTCTTCCTAAATAAGAGCTGCTTTGATTTGAACTCAGATCTGTAATACCATATAACGTGCTCTTAATCATCATGATAATTTGGCAGGGAGGAAAAAAAAAAACTAATTACACAAACTTACAAATTCATTGAATATTAGAGATGGAAGTGATTTAGGGATCATCAACATCAGTTTCCTTATTCTGCAGATGTGAAAATGAAGCATGAAAGTCACCCAACTGAGAGCTCATAAATTTTAGAGGCAAGTCTGATCTACAAGTAATCCGAAGTCCAGTCTAGTGTTTTCACTACATCTCACTGGGTTTTAAATTCTAATTTCAAAAATGTTTGCAGATAACAAGAGCTGTCTTTATATTTAGAAAAAAAAAATCATGTATATACAGTGTAACTTAATTGGCTATTGCTACTTACTTAAAACTTTCTTTAGATTGTCATCACTTATACGATAAGTGAATCAGCTAATTGGTTATCAAGTATACATAGGGAAATTGCAAAAATAACCTCATGCTGTGGCAGCCATAAGGACTTCATTTTTCTTTATGGTTCAGTAATATTCCACTGTCTATAAATACAACGTTTTGTTTATCCATTCTTCTGTTGATAGACTTTTAGATTGTTTCCACCTTTTGGCTATTTTGAAAAGTGCTGCAATGAATATTTCACTCCAGAGTACAGGTTTTTGTTTGCTTTCCAGCTTTCACTTCTTCTCGGTATATACCTAGGATTGGGTTTGTTGGCTCATATGGTAGTTCTATGTTTATTTTTATGAGGAACCACCAAACTTTTCCACAGGGGCTGTACCATTTAACATTCCCACCAGCAATGGATGAGGCTTCCTGTTTCCCTACATCTGCCTGTTTCTCCACACCCTCTTCAACACCTATGGGTGTATTGTTTGTTGTTTTAATCCTTGCCATTCTGATGTGGGTGAGGCGGTATCTCATTGTTTTCATTTACATCTCCTGAATGGCTAATGACCCTGAGCATCTTTACATATGCTTATCGATCACTTGAATATTTTAAACCATATACCTCCTGAAGACAGAAAAACAGTCTTAAACATCTTTCTTTTACTCATGCCCCTCTCTGATTTAGCACGTGGACATGATAGTAGATATTTAAGAAATTTTTTTTTGTGAGTATTTCGTTTTTATACTGCTAGCCCTTGTGTCCCCAGATAATTCTAAGTATTTAATATAACAAAGCTATTAACTCAATGTATCTTCTGAACAGTTACCTTTTAAGTAATGTAGCTATTAATGAGCTGCAAACACACACAACCTAATTTAAACCACGTTTTGTGACTTCTAACCTCAATTCTTTTTATGGATTACTCTGGACACGGCTCCACAGAAAATACTCTGACCATATTTGCTCCTTTGAAATTACAGCCTCAGCAGATGTAACATGTTGACTCATAGTTCAAAAATGACTTTATTATTAAAAATTGTAATATCAAATCCTAGGTTCCAGTCATTTTCCCTCCACGCAGACGTAAACTTGTGCCAAAACAATTTTTGCTTTAGTTTATTTATTGATTTATTTGTCATTCCCCTCCCTCAGTTCTCATGACACCTGTAAATAAATTTCACATGCTACAAAATACATTTTGGTATTAAACTTCTACCCTTTGTTTCAATTCAGTATTGGTACAGTTGAGTATTCAGACAGCAGCTGCGTTCCTCGGTACTTCCAGGTACAAAATACAAAGACAGTAGACACAATTTTACATGATTGTTGTATTCAATGTCATTTACATATGTCACAAATATTGTATTTTAAAATCCCCATGCTAGCATAACTCTCGTGTTCTAATGTATTTGGCTTTTTGATATCTACGTGATTTCAAATCCACTTCTGACTCAAAAGGCGTGCGGAAGCTCATTCACCTCCGCCGATACCCCTCCCAAACACATTTACTTCACTGAATATGCTAAACCGGACCTTGAATTTGCTGCCTATGTATATGAGAATAAATACCAGATGTCCATTGATAATGGTATTGCTGATGCTGACACTTTGTGAAATGAAAATTCTTGCAGTGTTGCTGAAGAGGCAGAAAATTTAATGTGTCTTATTTGAATGCGTTTTACCTTTTTGTCTGGAAATTCTGTATAGCTGAATAGACTCACAGAGATAGTAGCATTCCAGGGCTCAGGAAGACTATAAGAGTTGCTTAATAGTGTAAAAAATATTATTCTGACATGGGGTTGTATAAATTCCACTGCCCTAAGATGACCACAAGGCAAAGGCTATAAAAACAAGCTAGATCAACTTTAGGAAGAGCAATAAATTAATCAGGGCATGCTCTACTTTTTTCTTTTTTTTAAACCATTGGTTTAGACTTTATTTAAAAAAATAAAGTGTACATTCAAAATGCTTTATAAACACTGTGAAATATATGGTGATCTGAACCATTTTGACCTTTTTAAAATTCTTCATCTCAGTTGACCAGTCATTTCAGTGTCTGCAACAGGTTACTGTATTTTTTAATAGGAAGAGAAGAGAATGGTCAGCTCTTTCAAAATCTTGCGTAGAATACTGAAAAGGTCAACAAACTACAGTGGAAGAATGTAAAAAAAAAAATGAGACAATTGAAATTCTGATACCTCATTTTTGTGACGAAGATTTTTGCGATGAAGATTTTTGCAAGAATTGAAAATGTCACAACATGAAGTCAATTTTCAGGGAGAGACTGGGACACAGCATAGACTGAATCCATCGTCACTCTACCATTAGCCTGTGATCTCAACTTTTTGATTAAAAAACTCCCTGGCTGAAACAAGAAAGTACAACTTTTCTTTTTTTTTTTTTTTTCTCTTTTGTAATTTTTATCAAAGATACATTCTGTGAGAACAAAGAACAGAAAGAAGATAGATTCAGTAGTTCTCAACAGGCAGCAATTTTGCCCCTGCCCCAATTGAACGTTTACCATTTGTTAATGTCTGGAGACATTTTTCATTGTCACGACTTCAGACTAGGGAAAGGCTGCTACTCTAGTGCTTAGACGTGGCCGGGGATACCGCTAAACATCTTACAATGCACAATATAGCCCCGTAGAACAAAGAATTATCTGGCCCAAAATGTCAGTACTACTCTGATTAAGAAACTGAGCTGGAATAATGTATAGCTTCACAATATTTTGACCAGTTACATTGCCCTTCAACATGGAGAATCCTATCATATTAAATCTGTACCTAGCAAAGTCCTTTGTATATATACAATGGATGCACAGTATATTGTCTATTGCTGCTGCTGCTGATTTTATATAAAAAGAGGAAAAGTATGTAACCAAGAGTGAATATTGCTGATGTCGACCTAGCAAAAGTATAATTGCAGAAGTATAATTGTGATCATTCAAATTTTTCAAGCCATATATCATGAATTAGTTTTTCAAATGGTTCCTATAAAATTCGTGTGCCCCCACCAAACCTATAAAGTGAAATTTTTTAATAATTAATGTAATGGACAAGAGGCCGAAGTATTAGATAGCATCAATTTACAATGGAGTTTAAGTTGAGGATAGATCAGAAAAAGGAAGAGAAGGAACTAGATTAAAGAAATATAGGGCACTTACAACATGTCAGGCTATTTATTTGTATTCCACCTTCAATCTGTCTTCCTACTGCTATCAAACCCAACTTTCTAAAAGACAGACCCAATCATGCTACTTTTTGACTCAATTCTTTCAGTCTCCTTACATAGTGCAGACCAGTGGTCAGAACACTGTTTCCTGTACAGAACCAGATAAACCAAAAAAAAAAAAAAACTAATTGCCATCGAGTCAATTCCAACTCATAGCGACCCTAAAGGACAGAGTAGAACTGCCCCATAAAGTTTCCAGGGGTTGCCTAGCGGATTCCAACTGCTGACCTTTTGGTTAGCAGTTATAGCTCTTAACCACTAAGCCATCAGGGTTTCCAAGAACCAGGTAGTAAGTATTTTAAGTTTTTCAGGTCACATGATCACTGTCACAACTACTAAAAATGGGTGTGGTTGTGTCCTAATAAAACTTTATTTACAAAAACAGAGGGTAGGCTGGATTTGGCATGAGGCCTGTAGTTTAATGTAATCCTGAAGTTAAAATCCAAAATCTTTTTTGTGACATATATCTAGCCTTTCTCAGTTCTCAGCTTTATCTCTAAATCCTTCTCTTTCCAAACTCCACTGTATGGTGTACTCAAGGAATATGGAATTGTTTATATTTCTTTGAACGTATTAGGCTGGTTCATGCTTTATGATCTTCCTCATGCTGTTCCATACACTTGGTAAAGGATTCCAGGTGTTTGTTAAAAACCTATTCCTATTCAACATCCAGATAAGTGGTCAAAAATCCTTTCCCTTTCTTCCTTCCCTGTTTCCTGATCATAGGCCTGATCTCCCCCTCAGCTGTACCTCAGTGTACCTTGTGTGGATGGCTATTAACTAATTATAAATACACAATTTTAATTTACTTACATATCTCCCCCCAAACTTGATATAACTAACTAGATCATAACACCATTCCTGAACATCATAGACATCAGCAATTTTGAATCAAATATGTTTTGATCAAATTTAAATGTAAAAAGAGTATTCTATTAAGATAGGCTCTGTTGAGCCAAGCTTGTAATATGTAATCATATAAAAATATGACAATGCTTATGCTATATTATGAACTGAAAGGTGGGTGATTCAAACCCACCCAGTCACTCCATGGGAGAAAATCCTGGAGATCTGCTCCGGTAAAGATTACAGTCTAGAAAACCTTTTGGGGCAGTTTTATTCTGTCACATGGGGCCACTATGTGTTAAAATCGACTGGATGGCACCTAACAACAGCAACAAAAAGCTATATTATACTAATAATATATGCAAATCATGATTAGTCATGATATAAGCATTTCATCTATAAGATATCAAAGTAATTTTTTTTTTAATTTAGAAATCATGGAGACACAGCAAAAAAAAAAAAACCATAAACCCCATTTTAGACATCTTAAATAAATGACAAAAAATTGTCAAAAACAAAACTAATATGGAATTAGAGTTTGAAGGAAGCAGAGGAAAACAAGAGGACTAACCATCAGTCTGTGATATTCTAAAGTTTCCACGTAAATCATTTGAAAGACAAGCAGCAGTGCTTTATTTCCCATTACAATCACAATCCCTTTGTATCATTATGAACTCCTCACAAGCCAGTCTCTTCATCATGACAGTAATGCGATGTAGCCACTGAAATAGTCCAGGTCTCTTACTGTGAAAGAATGAATTCTTTTGAGTGTATCTTACATTAATATTCTGGGGATTTTGCAATTCAGTTTTTATTATAATGCTTCTGCATTAGATTCATGGGCAGTGATCTCTCAGGTCTCAAATCAAACCAGCCTACAAAGTGGAAATGCTATTCACTCATTTATTTTAGTTGTTTAGGTTCTGTTTCCTAATTTCCTGTTCTTTGCCCTGAATTTAAAAGCATAAATACTGGTCGTGTTTTAAGTGATATGCTTAGAACATAACTTTATAGTAAACAGCCATGATCGTATTTTTTCCTCTAGCCTGACCTCAAACTATTTAGCAAATAAACGTAAAGGATGTTCGGGGAAGAGCTTAAAACTGATAAAGGCAGTGGAGGGATTGACTGAAAAAAGAAGTGTGTTTGCAGTAAATATGTAACTCTTGGGAAAGCGAGAAATGAAAGAAGAAAACATCAGGCATCCAAATGTTTAAAATTGTAACCCTCACTGGGAATGAGAAATTATTTAGTGATGTGCTCAGATGTGGTGTGATTATGAGAAATGGAATGAAGTTAGAGAAAAGACAATTTGGATGGAATACATGAAAAACTTCCTGACAGTGAAAACTGCTGGATTATGGAATTATCCCTCAAGGGAAGTGGTAGGAGTCACATCACTTGAGTGGTTGAAATCAAGAGAGACAAAACACTACTGAAAGTTATTTATTTATTGATTCTGCATAGCAATTGTTAAGGTCCCTGAGGGAAGTGTTCTATCAAATAGATGAGATTTTCAGAGGACTTTGACTTGTTCTGAGTTCCTGTTTTCCAAAATTTACATACAAACAATAAAAAGCCAGTGTGATTTATAGCCTATTTCCTATCTAGTTATATTTAAAAAATAACAGGGCAAATGTGTTTGAATGTTTTATATATGCTATACTCTTTGCTTTGTTCCACTTTATGTGAAAAGAGCATGTTGTTGTTGTTAGCTGACGTCGAGTCGGTTCCAACTCATAGTGACGCTATGTACAACAGAAGGAAACACTGCCCGATCTGCACCATCCTCACAATTGTTGTTGTGCTTGAACCTATTGTTGCAACCACAGTGTCAATCCATCTCCTTGAGGGTCTTCCTCTTTTTCGCTGACCCTGTGCTTTACCAAGCATGATATCCTTCTCCAGGGACTGATCCCTCCTGATAACATGTCCAAAGTATGTGAGATGTAGTCTCACTATCCTTGCTTCTAAGGAGCATTCTGGCTGTATTTCTTCTAAGACAGAGTTGTTCGTTCTTTTGACAGTCCATGGAATATTCAATATTCTTCGCCAACACCATAATTCAAAGGCATCAGTTCTTCTTCGGTCTTCCTTCTTCATTGTCCAGCTTTCGCATGTGTATGAGGCCATTGAAGACACCATGGCTTAGGTCAGGCGCATGGGGTTTAGCATTATAGTACCTGGGGTTTGTATCCTTGCTACACTGAATGACTATGTACATGCAAGCCACTTATTCACCTGGAGCCTTGGTTTCTACATTCAGGTTATGGATGCTCAAAAATGAAATACTATAAAGATGAATGAATCATAAAACAATATAAAAACATCATTGGGTAAAGATTAATTTAGTTAACAATGGTTTTCATCTTCACAGATTAGATTACTATCTCATTCTAAATTGATCACAGCCTTCATTTTTTTGCTTTTTTTTTTATTCTTTGTTGTGTATGATGGCTTGTGCTAACATAGCAAACTCCTTCTCCTAGTTAATTTTGTGTCCTAGCCACAGTAAGAGAAGAAGGACTTGGCAATGAACCTACGTGAAACTCATGCAAAATTGAATCATAGTCTTAGTGCCAATAGTAGTAGAGCCTACTGAGTTAGACAGCTGGAGATGTGTGTGCACGTATATGTGTGAGTGCACAAATGCAGGCATACCACAGAGCCTCTGTTAACGTCACTCATCGCTCCACCTTTCAAAAAATTTTGGATCCATATTTGGCCACTCTTCTCAACTTAAAGATGGGTAAAACTCAAATGTGGATAGAAAAGCTCAAATCCTCTTGGAGATGGTTCTGAATATTGCCTTCTTATCATGTTCTACCTGAAGCAGCAGTGAATCTTCATAAAGATAGGACTGGCTGTTTCTCAAACAAAATGGTAGGGAAAGCATGCTTAAGTTCATACATATTATTGAGTACCTCATAATACAACTATAAAACTCTGCAAACCTATTTGGGGTAATTCTAAAGAGAGAGCCAAGTGCAGACCACCAGGAACTGTGATAACAACATCATTTGGCTAATGTGCTATTTATGTATACAAAATGCTTTGCAAATGGTAAGGGGAAAATCACCAGAAGAATAGTTTCTAAAAGCATCTTAGTTTTCTAAAGCCATACTTATCTAAAATTGTAACAATGAACAGCAGGAGGTGTGTGACAATGAAGCCAGTACAAAATGAACGAAGTTTCAGCCAAATGTCAAAATATAACGAAGGAATTTCTGAGGCAAAAGGAAAAAAAAAATTGTATTGGGAAATGGGAATACAGTAGTTTTATAGAGATTTGGAACTTTAAATTATTCAGAATTGGTACAATCAAAACTAAAACACGTGCATGTGTACCATCTGCTTGCCTCCAAAGAGGAGTCTTTGGAGAATTAATTTCAGCTGCCAGAGTTGCAGCAAAGGAAACTGGTCTCTAGTTTATCCGAATCATTACTTGAAAACAGGCACTCAAGACAAGAGAAGAGACTTGCACCGTCTGGCTCTGTCTCCATGGAGATACATTCCCTAGAGATTTCAGTAGCTGCAGAAATATACTAAGATAGGTAGAAAGAAATAAGGTACAGTCTGAAAAGTCAAATTCATGCTAAGAGAAAATTTTTTGGTCTATAGCATATCTTAAGAGTATGTATTGGTATTTAAATAGAATTAAACTGTCTCATGATTTTTTTTTTTTTCCCTAAAGGTAAGCAAACTAAGTGTTGTAGTAATGTTCAGTCATGCTTTGTTAAGTCATTCTAAGGATATATATTTCTTTGTTTCTCCTCCTTTACTTTTCTAGTGATTATTTAATGGTATTAGTACTATCAGTTGTGGCATGGATGGATATGTCTACATATGTAGCCTTTGGATTCAGAATAAAATAGTTAACAAATACTTGTGTTTCTACAAGTAAAAGAATATTAAAAAAAAGTATAAGTCACAGCCTATGATTTTTCAGAACTGTAAAAATTAACAATTAGGGATTAAATGTACACGAATGAAAACTTACGTAACCATGCAAGAGAATAATAGAAATTAAAAAGGGTGTCACAAGACAACATATGATTAATTACCAGGCAAAAACTACATATTATAGATATTGCATGTTCAAAAAAAGATGAAATCATTTGGAGTTATAATACACAGAAAAGACTTCATAGAGATCAAATCTGAGGTGAGTTGATGTAGAAGCTAGCAACAGCGAAAATAAGCTACGGGGAATCCAAGGGTGAAATATGGTGCATAAATATAAAGATACATAGACTGATAGATGAGTGGATGAAAGGATAGATGGATGGATGGATGAGTAGATAGATAGACAGATAGATGTTGTTGTGGTTGTTAGGTGCCGTTGAGTTGGTTCCGACTCATAGCGACCCTGTCTGTACAACAGAATGAAACACTGCCCGGACCTGAGCCATCCTCACAATCTTTGTTATGCTTAAGCCCATTGTTGTTGAGGGTCTTCCTCTTTTTCGCTGACCCTCTACTTTACCAAGCATGATGTCCTTCTCCAGGGACTGATCTCTCCTGATAACATGTCCAAAGTATGTGAGATGAAGTCTTGCTTCTAAGGAGCATTCTGGTCATACTTCTTCCAAGACAGACTTGTTTCTTCTTCTGGCAGTTCATGGTATATTCGATATTCTTCTCCAACACCACAATTCAAAGGTGTCAATTCTTCTTAGATCTTCCTTATTCACTGTCCAGCTTTCGCACGCGTACATGGTGATGGAAGACACCATGGCTTAGGTCAGGCACACCTTAGTCTTCAAGGTGGCATCTTTGCTTTTCAACACTTTAAAGAGGTCTTTTGCAGCAGATTTGCCCAATACAATGCGTCTTTTGATTTCTTGACTGCTGCTTCCATGGATCCAAGAAAAATGAAATCCTTGACAACTTCAATCTTTTCTCCATTTATCATGATGTTGCTTATTGGTCCAGTTGTGAGGATTTTTGTTTTCTTTACGCTGAGGTGTAATCCGTACTGAAGGCTGTGGTCTTTGATCTTCAGCAGTAAGTGCTTTAAGTCCTCTTCATTTTCAGCAAGCAAGGTTGTGTTATCTGTACGACCCAGGTTGTAAATGAGTCTTCCTCCAATCTTGATGTCCCATTCTTCTTCACATAGTCCAGTTTCTGGATTATTTGCTCAGTATACAGATTGTATAGGTATGGTGAAAGGATACAACCCTGACACACACCTTTCCTGACTTTAAACCATGCAGTATCTCCTTGTTCTGTTCTAACCACTGCCTCTAGATCTATGTACAGGTTCTTCATGAGCACAATTAAGTGTTCTGGAATTTCCATTCTTTGCAATGTTATCCATAATTTCTTATGATCCACACAGTCAAATGCCTTTGCATAATCAATAAAACATAGGTAAACATCTTTCCGATATTCTCTGCTTTCAGCCAAGATCCATCTGACATCAGCAATTACATCCCTAGTTCCATGTCCTCTTCTAAATCCAGCTTGAATCTCTGGCAGTTCCCCGTTGACATACTGCTGCAGCCCCTTTTGAATGATCTTCAGCAAAATTTTACTTGTGTGTGATTCTAATGATATTGTTGGATAATTTCTGCATTTGGTTGGATCACCTTTCTTGGGAATAGGCATAAATATGGATCTCTACCAGTAGGTTGGCCCAGTATCCATTTGTTGAAACATCTCAGTTGGTATTCTGTCAATTCCTGGAACCTTGTTTTTTGCCAGTGCCTTCAGTGCAGCTTGGACTTCTTCCTTCTGTACCATCAGTTCCTCATCATATGCTGCCTCCTGACATGGTTGAAGGTCAACCAATTGTTTTTGGTATAGTGACTCTGTGTATTCCTTCCATCTTCTTTTGATGCTTCCTGAGTTGTTTAATATTTTCCCTGTAGAATCCTTCACTATTGCAACTGGAGGCTTGAATTTTTTCTCCAATTCTTTCAGCTTGAGGAATGCTAAGGGCATTCTTCCCTTTTGGTTTTCTAGCTCCAGGTCTTTGCACATGTCATTATAATACTTTATTTTGTCTTCTCAAGCTGCCTTTGAAATCTTTTGTTCAGTTCTTTTACTTCATCATTTCTTTCTTTCGCTCTAGCTACTGGATGTTCAAGAGCAAGTTTCAGAGTCTCTTCTGACATCCATTTTGTTTTTCTCTTTTTTCCTGTCTTTTTAAGGACCCCTTGCTTTCTTTTTGTATGATATCCTTGATGTCATTCCACAACTCATCTAGTCTTTGGTATTAGTATTTAACACTCAAGTGTATTCTTGAGATGGTCTCTAAATTCAGGTTGGATGTACTCAAGGTCATACTTTGGCTCTCCTAAACTTGTTCTAATTTTCTTCAGTTTCATCTTGAACTTACATATGAGCAGTTGATGGTCTGTTCCGCAGTCGGACCCTGGTCTTGTTCTGACTGATGATATTGAGATTTTCTATTGCTTCTTTCCACAGATGTAGTCAATTTGATTCCTGTGTATTCCATCTGGCGAGGTCCACATCTATAGTTGCCGTTTATGTTAGTGAAAAAGGTATTTGCCATGAAGAAGTCGCTGGTCTTGCAAAATTCTACCATGCAATCCCTAGCATTGTTTCTATCACCAAGGTCGTATTCTCCAACTACCAATCCTTCTTCTTTGTTTCCAACTTTCGCATTCCAATCACCACTAATTATCAATGCATCATGACTGAATGTTCGGTCAATTTCAGACTGCAGAAGTTGGTAAAAATCTTCAATTTGCTCATCTTTGGCATTAATGGTTGATGTGTAAATCTGAATAATAGTCGTATTAACTGGTCTTCCTTGTAGGCGTATGGATATTAACCTATCACGGACAGCACTGTACTTGCAGAAAGATCTTGAAATATTCTATTTCACGATGAATGCAATGCCATTCCTCTTCAAGTTGTCATTCCTGGCATAGTAGACTGTATGATTGCCCAATTCAAAATGATCAACAGCAGTCCATTTCAGCTCACCAATGCCTAGGATATCAATGTTTATGTGTTCCATTTCATTTCTGACAATTTCCAATTTTCCTAGATTCATTCTTTGTACATTCTGTGTTCCAGTTATTAATGGATGTTTGCAGCTGTTTCTTCTCATTTTGAGTTGTGCCACATCAGCAAATGAAGGTCCCAAAAGCTTGGCTCTATCCTTTACATTAAGGTTCACTCTAATTTGAGTAGGCACCTCTTCCTCAGTCATCTTTTGAGTGCCTTCCAACCTGAGGCTTTTGTCTTATTGGTACTATATCAAACAATTTTCCACCACTATTCATAAGGTTTTCATTGGCTAATTCTTTTCAGAAGTAGACCACCAGGTCCTTCTTCCTAGTCTGTCTTTGTCTGCAAGCTCAGTTGAAACCTCTCCTCCATGGGTGACCCTGTTGGTATTTGAATACCAGTGGTATAGCTTCCAGCATCACAGTAACATGCAAGCCCCAGCAAACTGACAGATGCATGGGGGAGATAGATAGATAGATATTAGTTTTTCAAGTTCATCAGCTTTTTTAGGTAGACAAGCACATGTTAGAAAAGATTTATGTCTGGGAGTCCAGAATATTCAAATTTTTCTGAGCCAAATTATTGGCAACTAGCAATATCAAACACATATACACATACATACACAGACTTACTCATACAGAAAGTCTATTTTCACAGCAGTACTGAAAAAATGAATTCAGTCACAAAGGACCACACTTACTGAAATATAGGTTCAGGTCAGTTGAGCTTTTAAACATTAAATTAGCTACAAAACTAAGTTCCAGCTTGAGCTGCTAAGTCTTGAAGAATGTAGACCTTGAGCGCATGACCACTCAAAAAGCTTCTGAGACCAGTAAGTAATGTAATAGCCTTAACAATTGCTGTTGTTGTTGTTTCTATTTCCTTCTAATTGAGAAATTTATATTTGGAAATATAAATAGAAAATAATGTGTTTGGTAGCAAAAATGGTGTTCATGTATTAATGTTCATGCACTGAACAGCAAATGTGCTCCAAGCATAATACAAGATTCCTGACATGCATTATTCCATCTTACAACTGCATTATGAGTTACGTCTGTTTATCCTATTTTCACTTGAGAAAACTGAGTCCTACATAACTTGTTCAAGGTCAAGCAGTTGAGAAGTAGGAGAGCCAGAATAATAACTCAGGTCTGTCAGGTGTGCTGTTTTCGTTTGTCTGATATTACTTTTCTACTGACACAGCTTAAGGTGATGCTCAGGAAATATCCTCAGAGGCTGAACTTCTGATAGTAACTGAACTCCTCACATAGTGCCACAGTGCTTAAGTAAAAACAGGAAATAACTATAAAAATATAAAGCATGAACAAACATGGCACCACAAAGAGCAAGTCTACAAAAGGAGAGCCATATTCATCTGGATGTGGTAAAGTCTATTAGTGAGAAAGGTGAAATACTATCTCCAAGGCTCCTTGATTGACTCAGCTGAATAGGATAAGAGTAGATGCTTGACACCACCTCAGCAGAAAGCATTAATAAACTAAACCTCAGCTATAGAGGCCCGTCTTAGAAATTTAATAATTAATTAGTACTAAAATCTTAACTTGATGGGCTGATAAAATAAATTTATCTTAGCCTATGACACAAGAAAAGAGAGACTTAATCTCTAACTAAGAAACCTAATAGAATGAGAGAGAGCAAAAGCATGGTTATCAAGGAATTTCAAGCCCATGATAATAGAGAGCAGAAGTGATCTAGGCCCTTTGTGTATAAAATCATTTACAATCATCTAATCCAGTTCATACATTTATAGATTAAAAAATAAAGGCCCAAGAATCGTAGACATATAGAATCTCCAAGTTCAGAATTGTGATCTCTTACATAAGACCTTCAAAAATGATTTAGGAAAGCATTAATTACAGAAAACTTTGGGTAAAAAAGATAGTTTTCACCTAATGTTATGGAATTTGAACTAGTTTTTAATGTTTTTTTTTTTTTTTCTTTTGCTGGTCAGGGAAGAGTTGTTAAATTTAAACACTGTATCAATGTTGATCAATGCACTAGAAACTAAAGCGTCCACCAACTTCCCTACATACATAAAACCACAAAAATCAAACCTGTTGTAGTAGTTGCTTTTGGCTCATGAGGACCCCATGTGTTACAAAGTAAAACAGCTCCATAGGGTTTTCTTGGCTGTAATCTTTATGGAGGCCAATATCCAGGCCTTTCTTCCACAGTGCTGTTGGGTAGGTTCAAACCTCTAACCTCCAGGTAAGTCGTTGGGTGCACACCATTTTCACCACTCAGAGACCTCTACACGCATAAACCAAAACCAAACCCAGTGCCATCGAGTTGATTCCAACTCATAGTGACCCTATAGGACAGAGTAGAACTGCCCCATAGGGTTTCCAAGGCTGTAATCAGAAGACTGCCAAGTCTTTCTCCAGTGGAGCAGCCGGTGTGTTCCAACTGTCAAACTTGTGCTCAACAACCGAGTGCTGTAACCACTGCACCATCAGGGCTTCTTTCCATACACATCGATAGGTGCTATATCAGTGTCAATGTGAAGATTCAATTTTCATAAGAATTCCATATTAACCAAACATGATCTTAAAAAAAGAAGAAATCAGAGTCCTTGAATGTCATTTTGCATATCCTGAAAACTCTAAACTGTATGAATAACATAAAACATTGCAGAGAGTAATTGCACATGAAGGAAACCTGATTTTGTGCCCAACCTACAGCTCTCCACCTCTTTCACATCCCAGGATGACTGAACAGTTTTTTTTGTGCATGACACAAATCAATTTTTTCATTGGTAAATGTCCAATTCCTACCACCACCTGTGTGCAAAAATTGTATCATAGGGACTTAAAGCCCAGCAAAAGTCATGTGATTGTAATATAGGCTTGATGTAGAAGAAAATGAGTTGGCTACTGGCAGAAAAATCAGACCAGATGGAACAATGGCCTCTTACAATATGGCAACTCCTCTCTGCATTCATTCTTTTAAAAGGGTAGTTAGTCTTACATAAGCCACCACAATGGTGAACCAGAGGCAGCAGGCTTTGAATTATCTTAAAGCTCGGTGGAAGCCTTCAGAACAATTTTATTTTTTCCAAGTAAAATAAAAATGCCTTTGATTTTCTTAAGTTCCTTACAGTTTTACAGAAATATTAACATGTAACATTTGCCTTCATTACACTCATTAGGTAAATGCCAACTTAGTGTTAGAAGAAATGCATTTTCAGCTGAAATGGAGCCAAGTTGTCCTAGTTAGTTATGTTAAAGAGAATCAGAAATTAATCAGTCTACTATTAGGGCACAGCTGTTTTTTGAAATGTTTCTTTGATTTTAAAGGGTTTACATTTTAAAGAGTTATTATTAAACATAATGGTGAGCATAGCAGTTGAGAGAAAAGCATGCTTTAAGCAAGCTGGCATTCACAGGAGAACAAAAACAGCTTCTTCCTTCCTGGCTATGACCTTTGAGCAAGTCCTTTCTATGCTTCCTTCCCAGATCGACCAAATGGACATATTATATCATGATGAAGCATAAACCTACAATCAGGATACCCTGAGGAAACTCAAAGTTTCACATATTGCCTTCTAAAGTTCAGAATCTGCAGGAAAGGATTCCATACTCCCGAGTCATTTTTACAATAACGAAATTCATTAACTCAATGTAACGGCATAGGAATGGTCTTCAAACCAACAATAAATACCTTTTTATAAGCACTGTGTTTAACTTAATAGCCCTTTTAGCTCAAAGGCAAAGGTTTGTGTCATCCTTAACCGAAGCACACTTATATTGTCTCTTTCTGAGCAGCTGAGAGCAGGCTAATGCACTGCCACAATAGTATATTTTAACTTTTTTTCCACCCAAATGGTTGAGGGTAGTATTTGCATCAGTGTCATGACACATGGTATAATTGGAGGGTTCTGGGCCATGAATGCACGTCAAGCTGTTAGACCCTTGATATTTGCTTAAACCATCATACTGGTACTAGAAGCAGAACAGATGCCCTAGTTTCAATGCCAGTGCATCACTCCATCCCTTCAAGCTGCCTTTTGTAATTGTCAGTTCAGTATCAGTATCAGGGTTAGAAACTATAAGCAGTTCATTATGTGTTTTCTTCCTTTTAATAACCTAAGAGTGCAAGAAGGCATGCCTGAAGTTTATTAATTGTTCCAGGGTTTAAACTAGATCACCTCAGTTTTAAAAAGCTATACCTGTATCTTTAATATTCATAACTCAGCCTTCAAGACCACTTCTTATGCATTCCTGGAAAAGGTGGTTTTGATAAATTTCATAGTATGTGACAAAGGAGTAAAAGGAATTAGGTGAGGCTCAAAGGAAATGCGAACTGTTCTTTTACTCTACAAGTGGGTGTTTATAAAGATATAATATGCTGTTTTTGTTTCATAAATAAACCAAAAATATCTGAGCACTTTTACTTTCTTAAATAAACATGCCTTCGCCTGTCCTTAATACCTGTGGGTAAAAATACTGACAACTAGAATAAGGAAAGATAAAATAGTTATTGAGCAAACAAGACCTATAAGAATCACTAAAGTAACAAACATCCCTTGATTGTTTACCAGGTGTCAGGCATTCTGTCAAGTATCTGTGAGCATTATCTCATTTGCATCTCACAATAGGACTTAAAATTTTAGCACACATTTTGCAGATGAATAAACTGAGGTTTGGAAAATAAGTTTCTAATTTCCACATACCTAGTAAGTAGCAGAAGGAGCCTTGGTGGCATGGTGGTTAAACACACAGCTGCTGTACAAAAGGTTGGAGGTTGGAACCCACCAGTCACTCCACGGGAGGAGGAGGAAGATATGGCAATCTACTTCTGTAAGGATCTACAGCCTTGAAAACCTATAGCGAAGGTCTTTTCTGTTCTATAGGGTCACTATAAGTCGGAATTGACTCCACAGCAATGGGTTTGTTTTGATTTCTTTTTTGTTTTTTAGTAAGTAGCACAGCCAGAAGGTGAGCTTGACTCAGCTTCACGCAGTATCTATGTTGTTAGTTAAATCAATGCTGCTTCACGACAGGGACATATGCCTAGGCTAGGGGCATCAGGTCCCAGATCCTTTGACCAGACTCAGTCTAGCTATGAGGTCTTAGTAAAATTACTTCTTCTCAGTAATTTTCAGACTCCACAGTTGTAAAATAGTGAGGTTGTGCTAAATGATCCCCTGAGTCTCCTCAATTCTAAAGTTCCGTGTTTCTATTATAAACTAAAGCAATCTTGTAAAGTCTAATTCGCCCATTTTCCTTTTATTCAAAACTATGATTTACTTAACGTCCTATATTCAACTATAAAGTGCTTTACTACAAGTAATGTATTTCCAGGGCTTACTCAGTACAATTTGAACTCTTCGTAAGAAGTCACGTAAGTAAACATTTCTGGGTCAGCAGCAGCAGTTGCTAAATCAAATAAGGTGCTGAAGTCCATAGAATTCTAAGTGCAAGCATCCAACTGCCAGTTAACAGCTGACTGAGCAAGAATTTAGCAAAAGAATTTTGCTACATGAAAGTGCTTTTGTCTTTTCTCCTCCATAAAAAAAAAAAAGAAGTGCTTATATGCATACCTAGGTCATATTATTCACAGAGCGAGATACATTTATGTATATATGGTGTATTTTATCCAAATATATGTATTTAATATCTTTTGGCTCACTGTTTCCTGCAGAAAAAGGAAGAAACAAGGAAGGATATTGTAAACTGTAAATTTTGATTCCTTTTCATATTATATTAATATTCCATACATTTCCAAATACTTGGAAATAACTTATATATAACATATAGCTTAAAGCTTGCGTTTAAATCTCAAAATTTTATGCAGAATTTTAAAACGAGAAGGCACAAATATCACAGTGTGCAAGAAGTGTAAAAGAAAGTAAAAGCCTATGGTTTTCAAATTTGGGGAATTCAGTTTTATACTGATACTTCTGATAATTACACAATTATCAGTGAATACTAATCTTTTCATTTTTCACTCAATTTGGAAAAAATTTTAATCCATATTTATCCCCTTTGCCCATCTTATCAATAACTTACAATTCAAAAGAATTAAATATCATTTTCATTTACTAAGTATATATTTCATATACTACGATACCACAGGATTCTTTTTTTTTTTTTTAATGGTAAATGGGAAGGAAAGAGAGACTGGAAAAAGCAGAGGTACATCTATCTTCAAAAGAAAATAAAGAAGCATAAATTGTTTCAATTCTTCCAAAAGAGGACTCATAGTTACTATTTTTATTTTCCTCTGAAATAAGGCCTTGAATATACACTGGACACTGCTGTTACTAGAAACAGTGCCTGGGTACCTAGTCCTTATGGACTTTTTGGAGAAAAATTACCAAACTCTAACAGAAAGAGATCAATCCATAGTAATTATTTCAGCAGGCAATAACTAGAACTCCCTGGTAAGATTAGAGACTGCATTAAGCAATAGCTCGAAATAAAGGATGTGCCCGTGGATTCACTATAAAATGAGAATTGTACTATATATTTCACAAGGCATGTTGTGAAGGGTAAAAGAGTTAATTTAAAAGAGAGCCCAGCATGGTATCAGGTAAATAGTAAGTGGTAAATGAAAGAGACTTGTTATTAATAATGGAGATAGACTTGAAAGACGTGGTGGAAGCTGCAGAATTTTTGATAAACTCTGGGAATTTAATTGCGATATAAGATACCATCCTGGCCCTTGAGGAATTTCCAGTTTATTAAATGAGCAAATATTTAAACACAGAGTGGCAAGGGAAATAATAATTTTAAATATGGGGCAATATGGGAGCATGTAGGAGATATCGCTAATCTGGGTTTAGGTATTTGGGAAACACTCCCCAGAAAACAAAGACTAATCCCAATCTGAAGACTGATGCCAAGGCATACCAGCTGTGTACACATTATCAAGTTAATTAACTCCTCTGATCTGCAGGTTTCAAAAATATGTAAACAATGTTAGTAATAGCAACAGAGAATGAATATAATGCCTGATAGATGCATCATTGTTGTCATTATTAGGTACAGCTGAATCGTTTCCACCTCAAAGCGAAACTGTGTACAACAGAACGAAACAATGCTCAGTCCTGTGCAGTCATTGGAATCATTGCTATGTTTCAGCCCATTGATACAGCCACTGTGTCAATCCATCTCATCGAGGGTCTTCCTCTTTTTTGCTGACCTTCTACCTTACCAAGTGTCTTAGTCATCTAGTGCTACTCTAACAGGAATACCACAAATTGATGGCTGTAACAAAGATAAGTTTATTCTCCCATTGTCCAGCAGGCTACAAGTCAAAATTTAGGGCGTCAGCTCCAGGAGAAGGCTTTCTCTCTCTGTATGCTCTGGGAGAAAGTCCTGGTGATGCATCAGCCTTCCCTTGGTCTGGGAGCATCTCAGCGCAAGAATCTCAGGTCCAAAGGATGTGCTCTGCTCCCAGCACTGCTTTCTTGGTGGTGTGAGGTTCCCAACTCTCTGCTTTCTTCCCTTTCCTTTTATCTCTTGAGAGATAAAAGGTGGTGCAGGCCACAGCCCAGGGAAACTTCCTTTACATTGGATCAGGGATGTGACCTGGGTAAGAGTGGTGTTACAATCCCACACTAATCCTCTTTAACACAAAACTACAATCACAAAATGGAAGACAACCACACAGTACTTTGAATCATGGTCAAATTGATACACACATTTGTGGGGGGTACACAATTCAATCCATGACAGCATCATAACTGAGTTCTGCACCCAACCCTTCTCCTACTCCATCCAGAACTCTTTGTGGTGTTCCCTGTCAGGGCGGTCATTGGTGGTAGCCGGGCACCATCTAGTTCTTCTGGTCCCAGGCTGATGAAGTCTCTGGTTTATATGGCCCTTTCTGTCTCTTGGGATAATACTGTCCTTGTGTCTTTGGTGTTTTTTATTCTACCTTACTTCAGGTGGTTGGGACCAATTGATGCATCTTAGCTGGCTGCTTGCAAGCTTTTAAGACCCCAGATGCCACTCCCCAAAGTAGGATGTAGAACATTTTCTTAATAAACTTTGTTATGCCAATTGACCTAGATGTCCCCTGAAAGCATGGTCCTCAGACCCCTACCCCTGCTACTCTATCCCTCAAAGTGTTTGATTGTCTTCAGGAAACTTCTTAGCTTTGGTTTAGTCTGGTTATGCTGACTTCTCCTGTAGTGTGTGCTGTCCTTCCCTTCACCTAAGATAATTTTTATCTACTATCTAGTTAATAAATAAACCTCACCATCCCTCCCCACCCTCGTAACCATCAAAGAATGTTTTCTTCTGTTTAAACCTTTTCTTGAGTCCTTATAATAGTGGTCTTATACAATATTTGTCC
>NW_004443939.1:20852227-20854513 GCF_000243295.1 Trichechus manatus latirostris | reverse complement strand
TCCGTTGATGGGCACCTAGGTTGTTTCCACCTTTTTGCTATCGTGAACAGTGCTGCAATGAACATGGGTGTGCATATATCTATTCGTGTGACACTCTTATTTCTCTAGGATATATTCCAAGGAGTGGGATAGCTAGATCATATGGTACTTCTATTTCTAGCTTTTTAAGGAAGAGCAAATCGATTCCCAAAGTGGTTGTACCATTTCACTTTCCCACCAACAGTGTATAAGTGTTCCAGTCTCTCCACAACCTCTCCAGCATTTGTTATTTTGTGTGTTTTAGATTCATGATAGCCTTATCGGGGTGAGATGATATCTCATTGTAGTTTTCATCTGCATTTCTCTAATGGCTAATGATAGTGGTCATTTCTTCATGTGTCTGTTAGCTGCCTGAATATCTTCTTTGGCCAAGTGCCTGTTTATATCCTTTGCCCATTTTTTAATTGGGTTATTTGTCTTTTTCTTGTTAAGGTTTTGCAGTATCTTATAGACTGTATAGGTTAGATGCTGACGGGATTTGTTGCTGCCAAAAATTTTTCCCAGTCTGTAGTTTGTCTTTTGACTCTTTTGGTGAAGTCTTTCGAGGCTCTTAAGTGTTTAGGAGCTCCCATTTATCTAGTCTCTCTTCTGGTGCTTGTGCATTGTTACTTATGGTTCGTATTCGGTTTATGCCATGTATTAGGGCTCCTAGCATTGTCCCTATTTTTTCTTCCATGAGCTTTATCATTTTTAATTTTATATTTAGGTCTTTGATCCATTTAGAGTAAGTAGTTGTGCATGATGTGAGGTATGGGTCTTGTTTCAGTTTTTTGCAGATGGATATCCAGTTATGCCAGCACCGTTTGTTAAAGAGACTGTCTTTTCCCCAATTAATGGATTTTGGGCCTTTGTCAAATATCAGCTTCTCATAGGTGGATAAATTTATGTCTGGATTCTCAATTCTATTCCACTGGTCTATGTATCTGTTGTTGTACCAGTACCCAGGCTGTTTTGACTACCCTGGCAGTATAATAAGTTCTAAAATTAGGTAGTGTGAGGCCTCCCACTTTATTCTTCTTCTTCAATAATGCTTTACTTACCCCGGGTTTCTTCCCTTTCCATATAAAGTTGGTGATCTGTTTCTCCATCTCATTAAAAAATGCCATTGGAATTTGGATCAGGATTGCATTGTATCTGTAGATAGCTTTGGGTAGAATTGACATTTTCACAATGTTGCATCTTCCTATCCTTAAGGAAGGTATGTTTTTCCACTTATGCAGGTCTCTTTTGGCTTCTTGCAGTAATGTCTTGTTATTTTCATTGTATAGGTCTTTTACGTCTCTGGTTAGATTTATTCCAAAGTATTTTATCTTCTTGGGGGCTATTTTAAATGGTGTTGATTTGGTGATTTCCTCTTCGAGGTTCTCTTTGTTGGTGCAAAGGAATCCAACTGATTTTTGTATGTTTATCTTGTATCCTGAAACTTTGCTGAAATCTTCTATCAGTTCCAGAAGTTTTCTTGTGGATTCTTTCGGGTTTTCTGTATATAATATCATATCATCTGAAAATAGAGATGCTTTGACTTCTTCCCTACCAATTTGGATGCTCTTTATTTCTTATTCTAGCCTAATTGCTGTGGCTAGGACCTCCAACACAATGTTGAATAAGAGTGGTGATAAAGGACATCCTTGTCTGGTTCCCCTTTTCAAGGGGAATGCTTTCAAAGACTCTCCACTTAGGATGATGTTGACTGTTGGCTTTGTATAAATGCCCTTAATTATATTGAGGAATATCCCTTCTGTTCCTATTTTGTTGAGAGTTTTTATCATGAATGTGTGTTGGACTTTGTCAAATGCCTTTTCTGCATCAATTGATAAGATCATATGGCTCTTCTTTTGTTTTATTTATATGATGGATTACATTGATAGTTTTTCTAATGTTGAACCATCCCTGCATACCTGGTATAAATCCCACTTGATCATGGCTTATTATTTTTTTGATATGTTGCTGAATTTGCTTGGCTAGAATTTTGTTGAGGAATTTTGCATCAATGTTCATGAGGGATATTGGTCTGTAATCTTTTTTTGTGGTGTCTTTACCTGGTTTCAGTATCAGGGTTATGCTGGCTTCATGGAATGAGTTTGGGAGTACTCCATCTTTTTCTATGCTCTGAAATACTTTCAGTAGTAGTGATGTTAACACTTCTCTGAAAGTTTGATAGAATCCTCCAGTGAAGCCATCCAGGCCAGGGCTTTTTTTGTTGTTGGGAGTTTTTTACTTACCTTTTCAATCTCTTCTTTTGTTATG
>NW_004443939.1:20845055-20852127 GCF_000243295.1 Trichechus manatus latirostris | reverse complement strand
GGGTTACTGCTTCCTCTCCTGTTTTTCTCATGTCAGTTTGGCCAATGGTTTATCAATTTTGTTGATCTTTTCAAAGAACCAGCTTTTGGACTTGTTAACTCTTTCAATTGTTTTTCTACTCTATTTCATTTATTTCTGCTCTAATTCTTATTATTTCCTTTCTTCTGGCGCCTGAGGGCTTCTTTTGCTGCTCTCTTTCTACTTGTTCCAGTTGTAGGGTTAATCTTTTGATTATAGCCCTTTCTTCTTTTTGAATGTGTGCATTTATTGCTATAAACTGACCTCTGAGCACTGCTTTTGCTCTGTCCCAAAAGTTCTGGTAGGATGTGTTTTCATTCTCATTTGATTCTACGAATTTCTCTATTCTATCCTTTATTTCTTTTATAACCCAGTAGTTTTTGAGCAAGGTGTTGTTCAATTTCCATGTGTTTGATTTTTTTTTTCCTTGCTTTTTCTGTTGTTAATTTCTAGTTTTATGTTTTATGGTCAGAAAAGATGCTTTGTAATATTTTGGTGTTTTGGATTCTGTTAAGGCTTGCTTTATGGCCTGATATGTGATCTATTCTGGAGAATGTTCCATGTGCTTTGGAAAAGAAAGTATACTTGGCTGCTGTTGGGTGGAGTGTTCGGTATGTGTCTATGAGATCAAATTGGTTGATTGTAGCATTTAGATCTTCCACGTCTTTGCTGAGCTTCTTTCTGGATGTTCTGTCCTTCACTGAAAGTGGCACGTTGAAGTCTCCTACTACTATTGTTGAGCTGTCTACCTCTCTTTTCAATGATGTTAGAGTTTGTTTTATGTATTTTGGAGCCCTGTCGTTGGGTGTGTAAATATTTATTATAGTTATGTCCTCCGGGTGTATTGACCCTTCAGTCATTATACAGTGTCCTTCCTTATCCGTTGTGGTTGAATTTTACTTTAAAGTTTATTTTGTCGAGATTAATATTGCCACTCCTGCTCTTTATTGACTGTTGTTTGCTTGATATGTTTTTTTTCCATCCTTTGAGTTTTAGTTTGTTTTTGTCTTTAAGTCTAAGGTGTGTCTCTTGTAAGCAGCATATAGACAGATAGTGTTTTTTAATCCAATCTGCCACTCTCTGTCTCTTTATTGGTGCATTTTGCTCATTTACATTCAGTGTAATTATTGATAGGTATGAGTTTAGTGGTGTCATTTTGATGTGTTTTTTTTTGTGTGTTGTTGACAGTTTCTTTATTCCACTTAATTTTCTGTGCTGAGTCGTTTTTATTTATGTATTTTCTTTCCGTCTTTTTCACTGTTGTTGATTTTGTGTTTGCTGAGTCTTTATATTTTTCTAGTTTTTTTATTTTGACTTGTAGGATTGTTAGTTTCCTTTGTGTTTACCTTAATATTTACCCCTATTTTTCCAAGTTTATACCAGTCTTTTCTTTCTTCATATTGCCTTGACTTCCTGTCCATATGGAAAACCTATATCTACATGTTTTAAGTCCCTCTTTTTTGTGTTAATGTTGTCATCTTTAACATATTGACATCTGTTTCCCTATTTTCAATATTTTAGGTTTGATTTATTTTTGTGACTTCCCTATCTGGGTTGGTATCTGGTTGCTCTGTCCCGTGTTCTAGTCTTGGGTTGTTATCTGTTGTAGTTGATTTTCTAACCAGAAGACTCCCTTTAGTATTTTTTGTAATTTTGATTTGGTGTTTGCAAATTCCCTAAACTTCTGTTTATCTGGAAATGCCCTAATTTCACCATCATATTTGAGAGACAGTTTTGCTGGATATATAATTCTTGTCTGGCAATTTATTTCCATCAAGGCTTTATATATGTCATCCCATTGCCTTCTTGCCTGCATGCTTTCTGCTGAGTAGTCCAAGCTTATTCTTATTGACTCGCCTTTGTAGATGACTTTTTGTTTATCCCTAGCCGCTCTGAAAGTTCTCTCTTTATCTTTTGTTTTGGCAAGTTTGGTTATACTATGTCTTGGTGACTTTCTTTTGGGATGTACCTTATGTAGAGTTTGATGAGCATCTTGGATAGATATCTTTTCATTTTTCATGATATCAGGGAAGTTTTCTGTCAACAAATCTCAACAATTCTCTCTGTATTTTCTTTTATTTCCCCTCTCCCCGCCCCGTTCTGGTACTCCAACCATTGGTAGGTTATTCCACTTGATAGAGTCCCACATCTAATTCTTAGAGTTTCTTCATTTTTTAATCCTTTTATCTGATTTTTCCTCAAATATGTTGGTGTTAAATGCTTTATCTTCAGTCTCACTAATTCTGACTTCCATTGCCTCAATTCTGTTCCTGTGACTTTCTAGTGAATTGTCTAATTCTGAAGTTTTATTGTTTCTCATCTGGATTTCTGATTGCAGTCTCTGTATGGATTCTTGCACCCTGTTAAATTTGTCATTATGCTCATCTCTAATCTTTTTAATTTTCTCTGTTACGTGTTCTGCGTTGTGCTTAATTTCCTTCTTAATTTCTTGAAGAGCTCTGTATATTAATCTTTTGTATTCTTCCTCTGGTAATTCCTAGAAATTTTCTCTCTCTGGAAAATTATAGATTCTTTATTTTGGAGCTTGCTGAAGCCTTCATGGATTGCCTGTTTATGTTATTTGATATTGACTGTTGTCTTTTGACATCAATAAGATATTATATTTGTTTATTTTGTGTTTTCTTACTGTGTTCTAGCTTCTTGTTTTGTTTTGATGTGCCCAAATAGGCTGCTCGTGTGAGCTAGATTGATTATTGGCACATTTGAACCTCTAATGTCCTGTCACCATGTGGTTAGATCTGTTACTAGGTATGCGACCTCAGGGTCTGCCCACTCCTCCTATATGGATTCAGCTCAGGTCCCAGGTAGGTAGCCACCATGTGTGTCATGTAGGCTCTCACCTACAGTCCTAGACAGGCATGGGTGATTGGTGTAGGCACAGGCATCTGGCTGCAGCAGGGGGACACACTCTGAGCATAGCAGGGGGCTGATGGCCACTCCCAAGTGTCCAGGAGGAAGGCATGTCCCTGTTCCCTACAGTGCATAGGTGGGTGGGTTTTGCAGCTGGACTATGAGTGCCCAGTGTTATTGGCTGTAAGAACTGGGTCACACCTCTTATTCTTGGGGTAGATGAAGACACTGCTTAATGGGCAAAGCAGTGTTAAATGTCAAGAATCTACCATTTCAGAGATGAAACAGTTGAACTTAGACTTCAGGTATATACCCTATTGTACTGCAGTAATGAGGGCCTACGCTGTTGAAAAGGGCCAAAACAAATCTATGAAAGGGGAAAGGCATTCAAAGTCCCTGGATCTCTCATGCCTGTGCCTAGGCAAAGAAGCTGTGCCTACCTTGGGTTCCTGGCTTAGGAGAGCTGGCAGTTTATTTTTTCTCCTGTTTGTTAATTTGTTCACTCTCCAACGCCAGGAGAATGGCTCAGGGCATGCGACAGATCCTACTTCTGGCCCAGGGGACTCGGCATTTGCTGAAGCTGGTCCGGTACCCAGTGCAGAGCAGGGAGCAGGGAGGTAAAAGGGAGAGAGGTTTTCCCCTAAGGGGAGTGTTTTTGGTCCATGCAGTAGGCCAGCTGTAAATACTTATCTTTCACCTATCAAGGGCTCCTTCTCACTGGTTCTGGGTGACTGAGTAGACCTTCTGACACTGGGTCTCTACCATTGCAGAAAATGTGCCTTCCGAGCACCGTTGCTTGTCTGCCTCACCACTCACCCATGAGCTAATCAGGTTTGAAGGGCTCAGGCTCTCGCCAGGTCAAGTCTGGCAACTCCTTGCTGCTTCTGAACCATCTCTCCCTCTCCCACCGCTCAGTCTGGTTCCTCAACTTTGCCTTTGATGTTCAGTGCTCCTACGTTGTCATATATAATCAATTCACTTGTTTTTTCTTGTCTTTGTTGTAAGAGGGTCCACAGGAAGCATTTGACTACTCCACCATCTTGACCCACTTCTTGTTGTCAAAATCTGTATTAATTTCTTAAGGCTGCCATAACAAAGTACCACAAATTATGTGGCTTAATGCTTTAGAAATTTATTCTCTCAGAGTTCTGGAATTAAGGTGTCATCAGGGCCATACTCTCTCTCTGAAGTCTATAGAGGAGGATCCTTCACTGTCTTCTTAGTTTCAGTTGGTTTCTGGCAGTCCTTGGCATTCCTTGACTTGTGTCACATCATGCCCATCTCTGCCTCTGTCATCACAAGGTTTTCTCCCCATCTGTGTCCAAATTCTCCTCTTCTTATAAGGATACCAGTCATATTGTATTTAAGGCCCAACCTAATCCAATATGAACTCATCTTAATTTGATTACATCTGTCAAGATTATTTTTCCAAATAATGTCACATTCACAGGTTCTGAGTGGACATGAAATTTTGGGAGACACTAATAAACTCAGTACAGTAGCCAATGACTATATTCTTAAGGAAATAAATGGGATGAGAGAACAAAGAGGGGAACTGACTTGGGTAAGATTACAGATAATTCACTTACAACAGTGGAACTCAAGGAAGAAAGATGTTGCCCCTTCCCCCATTAACATTTGACAATGCCTGGAGATATTTTTGACAGTCATGATGACTGAGTGGGGTATTCTACTGGCGTTTAATGAGTATAGGCCAGGGATGTTACTGAACATCCTACAATACACAAGACAGCCCCCACAACAAAACACTAATCAGTCTAAAGTGTCAATAGAGTCAATGTTGGGAAATCCTGAATTATGATGGGGGAAGTAGGGGTAGAGTATGTGGATGCAGAGGCTGGCACTCAGATATATGTGGGAGTGGGAATCTGACTAATGCAATGTTTCAATGCAATAGGAACTAAGATTACCAGCTAATAAAGGCAAATACAAGGGAGGCAGAGAGTTGATTTTACCTATATTTATGAATTTTTGTCATCAAGCAAGTAAAAAGAAGTGAGAGTAGGATATAAGAAAATTGAGAGACTACAAGAATAAGTAAGTGATTATAATGATTTAACCACAGAATTTAATCTGAGTAAAGAAGGGAGTGGGAACATTAAGGAAGTGAATGATAGTGAAAATATGATAAGGGCAATGGATTGGAGGTTCAACAGAGGGAGTGGGATTCTGGGGCTCCCACTTTATCTGTGAAGAATGAGAAGAGGGCCTAGAACAGGTGTCGTCTTTGTTCCAGTGCTCTGGTTTCCTGTTCACCCATGATGGGGGAAAGATGATTTTACTCTCAAGGTGTGAGATCTTTCCTGTTCCCATTTGATGGACTTAATGACTGCTGGGGAAGTTCTTTCAAGATCAAACATCCTTTCCCAACTCTTTCTTAGTTGAACAAACTCTCTACATACTGATAAGCAAATCACAAAATGTCCCTTAAGAAAATGGGTAATAGGCATATGTAGCTGAGATATGAGTCTGAATCCTGACTACTCCCCTTACTGGTTGTGTGACTTGGAGGATGCTACATAGTCTCTCTGTAAATCATCTCTGAAATAGAGATAAAAATCCTACATATTAAAATAAATTTTTATGAGAATTGAGTGAGATAATCTACATAAAATTCTTAGCACAGGGCAAGACAGGCATGCAATCACGTGGTTCGTAATTGTTAACTATGAGTATTAATTTAGAAAAGAGAAAATATCCAGTAAATTTAAGATAATCAAACTTATAGCTTTTCAGGAGGATCCCCAGTGGCGCAGTGGTTAAAGTGCTTAGCTGCCAACCTAAAGGTCTGCAGTTCGAACCCACCAGCCACTCTGTGAGAGAAAGATGTAGCAGTGTGCTTCTGTAAAGATTTACAGTCTTGAAAACCCTATGGGGCAGTGCTACTCTGTCCTACAGGGTCACGATGAGTCAGAATTGACTCAATGGCAATGAATTCATAGCTTTTTGAGGAATTGCAAACTATAATAACAAGATAAAATTTTCACTTATCCTATTGACAAAAAATTTAAGAAGATTGATAGTATCTACTTTTTTGGTGCGTATGTAGGGCAATGGGCACTCTCATGTATTCTTGGGTATGGCATTGTCTCTTTGGAAAATAATCTGTCAATATTCGTTAATATTGGAAATGTGTATATTCTTTGAAGCCAAATTTTAGGAATAGGGTTGATGAAGGCAAGAAGATTTAAACACAAAGATTTTTTTTAAACAATTCTAATATAAAAATTTGCTTTCTTTAATGATAAAAGGAGCTGTGTCTTTCTTCAGAGAAGCTGGAGGTTGGAAGTATCAGGAAGAGGGTCACTGGATGGTCAGAGGCTGTGGCAGAGAAAGGAAGTCAATGACAGGGCGACAGCAGGTCAGGAGCTGGCAACACCATCAGCAACTCTGGAGGGAAGTGGAGCTTGAAGCTGCCTCATTAAAACCTGTACTGGAGAGCCGTGTAAGAGAGAAGCAGACAGTCTAGCTTTTAAAACCATGGACTGCCTGGATTTAATCCTTGCTTTGCCACTTACTGCATCAAACTGATCTCAGATGACTTGTGTAACTTCCTGTGCCACTCATGCCTCATCTGTAAAATATGGAGAAGCAGAGGAACTACCTCATAAGGTCTTTATGAGATTTAAAAGATATAATATTTTAAGTACATATGCTGGTGCCTGGTACATGTCAGGAGCCCTGGTGGAGTATCTGTTAAGAGCTCAGCTGCTAAGCAAAAGGTTGGCAGTCTGAATCCACCAGCCACTCCTTGGAAACCCCATGGGGGCAGTTCTACTCTGTTCTATACGGTTGCTATGAGTCAGAACTGACTCAATGGCCAAGGGTTTTTTTTTTGTTTGGTACATACTAACTACTGCATGACTGCTTGTTATGTTTTAAAGAAGTTTCAGGAACACTAGAGAGAGAGAGGAAATGTTTCTCCTTAGGGTTGGGCAAATACTCTCAGAATAAAAGAGTAGGATTTGGAAATCTACTCTTCACTGAACATGTACAGTTGAAATTACAGCAACCAAAGCACAACTTAATAGATTACAATATGAGTCCTCAAAAGAATTGTTGTTTTGCAGAAAAATGAAACAGGACCCATACCTCACACCGTATACAAAAACGACTTCAAAATGGATCAAAGACCTGAATATAAAGCCGAAAACTATAAAGT
>NW_004443939.1:20818865-20843023 GCF_000243295.1 Trichechus manatus latirostris | reverse complement strand
ACCTGAAATACAATAAAATACTAAAAAAAAAAAAAAGAATTGTTGTTATAATTCCTATTATTAACAACAAAATACATTACAAATTAATGTAATAGTAATACCTATAAGCTATAAAGTACTGAGTCAAATATTTTATCTATATATATTACCTACACAGCAACTACATGAGGTAGCTATCATTATCCAATTTTGGTAAGTGAAGAAACTGAGACTAAGCAAGATAATTATGTGAGTAGTCCAAAGCCAATTAGTTAATAAGCTGGTAGCCAAGGTTCAGACCCCATTCACCATGATTCCAAAATTTTGACATTATCATGTCTTTCTCCACTGTATGGCTCAGTCTGGTAATACTGAGAAATTTTATAAGCCATTCTGTTGTGTGCAATATGACATGTGCTTGCTGAAATTCATTGGGGGTTTTGTGGACAGAAAACACAAAGATGGGTCTATGCTGAAGTTGTTAGCTATAGGAAAGTTAATCTTGATTTAAACAATAGTACATACATAATCAGCCAAATTAAAAAAAAGGATTGATGTCACATGGTAGAAAGATGTGATCTTTTGGACAGCAGCATTATTAACAAGATGTTGGGGACCAATTAAATGATCAAGACGCATAGTATCAGAGGGAGTAAGCTTGTCTCTGTTTTGTGGATCACCAATCCATATCAGACCAGTTTAATTAGAGAGGAAGAGTCAAATGATTTCCAGTTGTCTATCTACATGACTTTAACCGTTTTTAAATGTCCAGAGTGTAATAAAATCAGGTTTGAACCAATGTTATACTGTTCTCGTGTGCCCTCTGCTTAATTTCCCAGGGAAGTATGAGTGATCTTATTAGCTATTCCTGAGGTGACAGATCAATATCACACACGCATTGAAGCCTGCACTTCTAAATTCTCAGTATAATTAGCTGCACAGATTATACATTATTAAACTTCATTTTCACTGATTGTCTTTTTAAGATTAAGGTATTAAATATCATATTTAAATATACTAGTTTAATACTACTTGGTGGCTAACATTTCAAAAGCTGTTTAATATCTTTAAATTTACCCAAGGAGTAAGTAAGTAAATCAGCCAGACTAACCTTTAGATGCCAGGGTGGCGGAGGTGTGGGGAAGGAACAGTTACCAACTAAATCCCTAAATTGAATTGTGATTACAATATGCACTTAAAATGTTAATGTTATTCCACCAGAAAATTAGGTAGAATTTAAAATCTATGCTCATGTCCCTTCTTACTTTTTCTCAATCTTTTTAAGCATCAAGCATGGTGATATCTTAAGACTTTTGTCAAGATTTCATTAACCCTTGGTTGGGAAAATATTTATTTTTTAATATAGTTTATTATTCGGTCTTTATACCAAGTTACTAAGTGTAGGCAATTGAAAAGAAAAATACATATGACTTGTCTTCTTTTTCTTTAACAACTATCAACTACTTATTTTTTTCTGAGACATATTTTTTGTTTGTTCTAGGTGCTGTCGAGTCGATTCTGGCTTATAGCGACCCTATGTAAAACAGAATGAAACACTGCCTTGTCCTGCATCATCCTCACAATTGTTGCTTTGCTTGAGCCCATTGTTGCAGTGACTGCATCAGTCCATCTCACCGAGAGTCTCCTCTTTTTTGATGACCCTCTACTTTGCCAAGCATGATGTCCTTCTCCAAGGACTGACCCCTCCTGATAAGATGTCCAAAGTATGTTAGATGGAGTCTCACCATCCTTGCTTCTGGGAGCATTCTGGTTGTACTTCTTCCAAGACAGATGTGTTCATTCTTTTGGCAGTCCATGGTATATTCAATATTCTTCTCCAACACCATAATTCAAAGGCATCAATTTCTTTTTTGGTCTTCCTTACTCATCGTTCAGCTTTCACATGCATATGAATTGATTGAAAACACAATGGCTTGGGTCATGTGCACCTTAGTCTTCAAGGTGATGTCTTTGCCTTTTAACACTTTAAAGAGGTCTTTTGCAGCAGATTTGCCCAGTGCAATGTGTCTTTTGATTTCTTGACTGATGTTTCCATAGGTGTTGATTGTGGAGCCAAGTAAAATGAAATCCTTGACAACTTCAATCTTTTCTCCATTTATCACAATGTTGCTTATTGGTCCAGTTGTGAGAATTTTTGTTTTCTTTATGTTGAGATGTAATCCATACTGAAGGCTGTGGTCTTTGATCTTCATCAGTAAGTGCTTTAAGTCCTCTTCACTTTCAGCAAGCAAGGCTGTGTCATCTGAATAATGCAGATTGTTAATGAGTTTTAGGATTATTGATTGAAATTCATGCTCTACTTTTTATATAGATCTATATGCATATTTTGAAAAATATTTATTAAATTGTCACATCTTTCTTTTACTTGAGGTATTGAAATGTCAGCTTGTTGATTCTGACCTAAATATAGAATTATATCAATTGCGTGAAAAAATATACAAGTTTATATATACCTACAAAGAGGCATAGAGGCAGATAATGTGTTGCAAATATGCATATTAAATTAAACCTCCATAGCCAGTCTGGCATTTAAAATATGCTAAAAATAATTTTTTGATGAGATTACTGAGAAAATATTTATTTCCTCTCGTCTGACAACACTGGATTATTTTTGCTCTCCCAAATACCTGGGCTATTTGTGGTAATCTCCCTTTATAAAGGGAAAATTAATGTTCATTTGTATCTCCACTAGATGGCAAAGATTGGATTTTGACTTTATCAATTAGTATTTTTGCTTGATTTGCACAGAAACTTACTCGCATCCAATTTTCATGTCATATAATAGATAAAAGCAGTGCCCCACATCACCCATATTGTATTTGAAATCTGTAATATGAGAACTCTAGTGTAATGTCTTAAACAATCAAGCTAAATATGCCAGGGGACTTTTTAATACACTGCACTGATGAAGCAAAAATATTAAATTTATCTAACCCATGAACAATTCTTTGATTCTTGTACACCTCAGCTGCTCTGTTATGTGTTGACCACAAGAAGAATAAAAAATAGAAAATGAAATGTGATTAGTTCCTGATGAATTGAAATTCCTTTAATACATATTGCATGCAGAAAATGAATATTAATTGTTTGTATCAAGCTTTTATTTTTTTTGTCATTGAAAGTAGTATTCGATAAATGTACCTGAAGTATGATAACATTCTTATAGTTATCTTGAACAGAAGCATATGGAAATGTGCAATTATTGTCTATGTATTGTTTGTTCCATTAATAGGTGTGTGAATTATGTAAAAGGAAAGTAAGTAAATAACCTTGCTAATTATGCTTTTTTAAAAACTGCCTACAGTCGCATACCTAGTATTTGTCGATGAGTGCAAAAATGTAAGAAGTGATAAATTTTAAGATTTCAAATAATTTTGCAGCTGAAGCTTAACAAAGAATTGCTAAAAAAGAGTACTTAAAGGGGAGAAAAAACCTCATATAATTCAACTGGATAAGACATGATTATACTATGCTTAAGCCATTGTCAGTATATAGAAAAATAAGGGGAAGTTTAAAAAGGCCTGATAATTACAATGTCACCTCATTTTGGCAGCCCTATAATATTCATTTTCCTGTTTTTTAGACAGATGAAAAATTCTATAGTGTTGGAATTGAATGTCAAATTTAAAAAAAAAGTCCTATTAGTGCTCTTATGCCATTATACAGATTTTTTTTTAACAGTTGAATTATTACAACTTTATGTTTTGCTTCTCTGCCTTCACAGTTATTTCACACAGACTTCTTGTGAGTAGCTGTAAATGATGAAGCATGGAAATTTCACAGAGCTCACTAGGAAGTGTGAAATTAACTTTGAGATCTTGAACATTGTTAATTTACTTGTATCATTGGTAAAGGTAGGACAACACAATTAGGATAAAGACATATGTCAAGTAAAGGAGGGGGCAAGACAGGTATCTGTCAAGCTTCACTGAGACCCATCTTCTGTGCTCGAATGGATGTCACTTTTCAGGAATAAACCAAAGACATAAACAAAAATCAGCAATATAATTAAGAACATATGCCTTCAAGAAGTTTACAGACTAATTAAAAGGTAATATTATTGAACACATACATGGAAGCTCTATACAAATTAATGGGAAAGGAATTATGTGAGTGCAGAGTCAAATCCAACACTTTGAACTCCTAGCAATGGATAAGTCACTTAAATTTCTCTGTGAGGGTCAGTGCAAATAAAAAAATGACTATATATTTATATTTATATCTATATTTATACTTAATTATATTTCTATTTTTACAACACATATATTTATGTATTATATATATGAATTATATCAATAAATATCATAGCATATATCAGAATATATATGTGTGTACATAAAAGTATAAATAAATATATGTATATATACCTACATATGTATATGCATACATACATTCACCCATCCACCCATCCATATTTATACACACACCCACACATATATATGTGTGTGTGTATATATATATATACACATATATATATCTACAGTAAAACCTGCCAAAGCCAGAATCTGTATAAGGCATAAACCTGTCAGAGAAGGCAAACTATTTTCCACTAAAACGAGAATAGAAAAGTGGTAAGACTGCATCCCGTCAGAGATGGAAAACTTGTGAGACCTGGAAAAACAAGGCAGTTCCGTCGAGTTCCGGCTCTCACAGTTTTCACTGTTTCTCTGAGAATTAAAACAAAGACCGATCTTATTAAAATAACTATCCAGTTACGTTTTTTACAGGTTTGAGGCACCACTAGAAAATAAATGTCTTCAGGACAAGAACTATGTATTTTCATCATGTGTCTTTTCTGTAAAACGAATAAACTCACAGGACGTGGAGACTACAGTGAGCATACAATAAATGTTCTCTTCTTTTTATGATTACATTTATTTCATTTAACATTTGTCTTGAAAATAACCTTATTTCTTTTATTTCAAATATGTTATTTAGTGTAAAGACATTCCTAATCTATTTCTTGTTGTTAGTTGTCGTCACTCAAGTCCTTGACCTTTTGGAAGCAGATCGCCAGGTCTGTCTTCCAAGGCACCTCGGAGTGGGTTCAGTTCGCCAACCTTTTGGCTAGTAGTCAAAAGTTTAACTGTTTGAGCCACCCAGGGATCCTAGTCTATAATGGGAAGTTAATGAAGTGACCTTCGGACAACTTGTATTCACATTCGTTTCTTGATTGGGGTCTCTTTTCAATCTGCTTTACAAAAAGGTGGAACATTTTAGAAATAATTCCTACATGAGCTTAAAGATAGAAATGTGATAGGGAAAATATGGTGCCTGAAAAATATGGTAAGAAAACTACAAGTTGGAATTTAAAGAAAGGAAAGCAAGGACTTGCCTTAATGATAATCAAGAACACGCAAAGTGATTTTTATACTGCTGGTGTCCATTTCTTCAACTTCTCTTATGGAGGTTGCACAAATTCAGATGTAAGGAAATTGGAGAATCTTAGTGTATTATTGGAAAGAACATAAAGGTCTTCTAGTCCAAACATGTTTTGCAGACAAAGGAAAGGAGGCACCTATCAAGTAAACGACATGCCCCAGGTCACCTAGTGAGTTTGAAACATAGAATGAACTTATTGTGTACAATAAGGAAATGGCACTGAAATAGTCTTCAACTTTTTAAATGTTTTGTATCCAAAAATAAAGTCCGGCTTGGTTTGTTTTTCAACTTTCATGAAGCAGAGGCCATATAATTTTTATTCTTAACTTTTTATCACATATTGGACACATACTAAAAATATTTATACCATATATATAAGGTGGAGCCCTCTTGGCACAGTGGTTAAGAGCTCAGCTGCTAACCAAAACTTGGCAATTCAAATCCACCAGACACTCCTTGGAAATCCTATGGGGAAATCCTACTCTGTCCTATAGGGTCGCTACGGGGCAGATTCAATTTGAAGGCAATGGGTTTGGTTTTTATTTTTTATATGTAAGGTGCAAATAAAACCAATAAATAAATATCCCCTTATCCATCACTAAATTTAAAAACATATAGACAACTTTGTACTAGTTTAGATAACATGTATACTAAAATTGGAATGATACCCTGATGGTTAAGGTTGTATGTCAACTTGGCTGAGGCATGATTCTCAGTAGTTTGGCAGTTCTGATGTAGTTTGGCAGCTATGTAATGATGTAATCACCTCCATGATGAGATCTGCTATGAGCAGCCAATCAGTTGAAAGGGAGTTTCCTTGGGGGTGTGGCCTGCATCCAATGTATATGGACTTTTTGGCAAAGCTTGCTGGTTTTTGCTTGTTCTGGATCCTGCATCTGATAGCCAGCTCTTGGGACTTGAGCTAGCAGCTTACCTGCAATCTTGGGATTCATCAGCCTCCACAGCCTATGAGCCAGTGGTCTACCATCTTACCTGCTGATCTTGGTTCATCATCCCTGCAGCTATGTGGCTCAGGAGAAACCCCCAACCTAACCCACGGACTTGGACTTTCCAGCATCTACTATCGCATGAGCCATTTTCATGATATAAATCTGTCTCTCTAAATATATATACACACACACACACACGTTTCACTAGTTTTGCTTCTCTAGAGAACCCAGCAGCCTAAGATAGATACAGAGAAGATTAACATGGCCCTTGTGCAAGAATGACACACGAATTCATGAAATGTTCCATGGTTTTTAGACACTTGTTATTTTTGGTGATGGGTAAGGTGACACTGAATGAGGGTAAAGTGTACACAGCTTGACCAAGATAAACAATGTCACTAAAATGTACACACACACACAAAGAAACCATTGACAATTGCTACAACATATATAATTTTGAAACAACAACAAAAACAATGACAAAATATATGTGCAGTGATGTATATATGTATGTAGGCATATATGTGTATAGATATGTATATGTGAGTATATATATGTGCATATATATAGGTGTATGCATATGCATATGTATCTATGTGACTGTAAGTACATATATTCATATATGTTATAAAGCACATAGGAGGCACGGTTATGGATACTTCTTAGATAAAACCAAACACCTCACAGATTGGTTTTCTGGGTATGAAGATTAGGATCATAGTCTCCAGGAACATCTGGGTCAATTGACATAATAAAGTTCATAAAGTTATGTTCTACATCCTAGTTTGGTGAATAGTGTCTAGGGTTTTGAATATTTGAGAGTGGTCATCAAAGATACAACTATTGATTTCTACTCGTCTGGACAAAAAGAGAAGAAACCAAAGACTCAAAGAAGAAACTAGTCTACAGACAAATACTCTACATGAACCACAACCTCATCTACTGTGAGACCAGAAGAACTAGACGGTGCCTGGCTATGACTGCTGACCATGTTGATCAATACTACAAGAGATGGACCCTGATGGAATGGGAGAAAAATGTGGAACAGAACTTCAAATTCCTAAAGCAAAATAAAATAAAAATACAAAAGCCAGACTTACTGGACTGGTTGAGTCTGGAGGACCTCTTGAAACTATTGCCCTGAGATACTCTTTAAACCTTGAGTTGAAACAAAATCCTGAGGTCACCTTTGTAGCTAAATAACAGATTGGCTCACAAAATAAACAATATCACTCGTAAGTACCGTGCTTATTTAAAAAATCACCTATATGTGTCCAAAGGGTCAACAAATACTTTACAACCAAGGTGAGAATGTAAGGGGGCAGGTAAACTAGACTAATGGAAACAGAACAACCAGAACAAAAATAATGAGAATGTTCATGCATTGTGAAGAACGTAACCAATGTCACTGAACAATTTGTATAGAAATTGCTGAATGGGAACCTAAACTGCTGTGTAAACCTTCACTGAAAGCACAATAAAATATTGAAAAATAAAATATAGATGACTTCCTGAAATTCATTTCTAATGCTATTTTTGCTCTCAATTTGTCTACTATGAACTAACAAAACGTTCTAAAAATTGTAAAAAAATCAATAATATGAGAGAAGTTCTTTGTCCAGAAACTGTATAATTCACTTCAGAATAATAAATAATTTATTTCATTGAATTTTCCACTAATTATTTTTAACTTATCAAAAAAAAGACAAATGAATCAAAAAATAAGTATCACCCATATTTTTTTTGAAAGATCTAGTTTTTATAACATCAGAGGTTAAAAAAACTAAAACTATACAGAGTTCCATATGAAGAAGTCTTGACTTAAGATAAATAGAATATAGGGTTCCAATATAAATAAAAAGCATAATAAAAAAGAGAGAATGCATGAATCATTTTTATGTAAGATATAAACAACAGTTGTTGTTTTTACTGAAGTATAAACTACTCTCCTAAGCATCAGAAAATGGCTGGAAAGATAGTCATGTATTTTAATTACTATTTCTTGAAAGCCAAGTTGCTAGTCTCTTAAGTAAATATAAAAGAGAAAATTACGAGCAGTCATAAGCCACAAAGTCCATGCATCTAAAAAAGAAAACCTCAGCATGAGAATCTGGTGAAAGAATACTGTCCGGGTCAGCATAGTTTTTCACATAAAGATAAGTGATTATGCAATAACTATCACAGCATGGTGGGTAATATTTCAATATTAGGTGAGATGTTATTTATTTTCAGTCCATCCCATGACCATAATAATTTAAATGGCCATTTCCTATCATTTTATTCTCAGTTGAACTGAATTTAAGCCAATCTTAACTTTACCTAGTGCAGTGAAAATATAAATTGCCCTTTTATAACAGTATCCTTGAATATATAGATCAATGGTTTCCAAAGTGTGGTCCCTGAACCAGCAGCAGCAACATCACTTGTGAATTTGTAAGAAGAGCAAATTCTCGGTTCCCATCCTAGACTTTCTGAATAATAAACTCTAGGTATGAGACCCAGCAATCTGTATTTTCACAAGCCCTCCCTGTGATTCTGATACATGCTGACAGAGATGAATGCTAACAAACACCACAGGAACTTAGAAGTTGCCTATGAAATGTGATTCGGAAACCCGCAGTTCTCAAAGAACATCAGTCCAAAATACTTTAAGTAGATATTTAAAATTGCACTTTCAGAAGATGCAAATATCTTTGGACGTGGTATCAAGCTAAACTGCGATTACACCCCCCTTTTATTATCCATTTTAAAGTGACATATATCTCTTGCCTATTTTTATTCATGGTCCACTCATACATTATTTGCTTTCACACTACACTCTGGAAGATGGCTAATGATCAACTAACCACCAAATCCAGTGATTCACTTCTTTGTTCTCATACTCCTTTACTTGTATAAGCAATTTTTTTTAATGCCAAAGGCCATGATAATAAACACTATGAAATGATGTCCTTCATTTTTAATTGTCATATGGAACTGGACCATAATCACCTGAAAACAGTGTTCTAAATTAACTAGTATTACTCTGTACTGGTTTCTCTCTCTGTTTCACTACAATGATTTCTTCTAATTTATAAAAAAAAGATTTTTCTAATGTTTTAATGTCCTCTTGCAAATCTCTTTTTATGGTGTCTTAGTTTTGTAATGCTGCTATAACAGAAATAACAAGATTGGACTGCTTTAAAGAACAGAAATTAATTTTCTCACAGTTCTAGATTCTGAAATTCCAAATTAAGGTCTTGGCTATGATTTGTTCTATGGCCTCCCTGCTAGTTTCTCCTGACTGCAGCAATCCTTGGTTCCTTGGTTTGTAGACAATCCTTGCATATCCTCTGTCTTCCCCCGACCTGCGCTCGTGTATACCTCTGTGTCTAATCTGCTCATTTTTTATAACACAGAAGTGATTAGGTTTAGAATCCATCCTACGATGATGTAACCTCAACTGATTTATTACATTATATTACATTAGATTTCATTAAGGAAGCTGATTACATTACATAAGATTATGTTTGTTGTTGTTGTTGTTAGGTGCCATTCAGTCAGTTCTGACTCATAGCAGCCCTATGTACAACAGAACCAAACACTGCCCGGTCCCGTGCCATCCTCACAATCTTTGCTAATTTTGAGCCCATTGTTGTGACCATGGTGTCAATCCACCCCATCAAGGGTCTTCCAGTTTTTCACTGACCCTCTACTTTACCAAGTATGATGTGCTTCTCCAGGGACTTGTCCCTCCAGATAGCATGTTCAAAGTACGTGAGACAAAGTCTCACCATCTTCGCTTCCAAGGGGCACTCTTGCTGGATTTCTTCCAAGACAGACTTGTTTGTTCTTTTGGCAGTCCATAGTATATTTAATATTCTTCACCAACACCATAATTCAAGGACATCAGTTCTTCTTCGGTCTTCCTTATTCATTGTCCAGCTCTTGCAAGCATACGAGGTGATCGAAAATACCACGTCTTGGGTCAGGAGCACCTTAGTCCTTAAAGTGACATTTTTGCTTTTTAACACTTTAAAGAGATCTTTTGCAGCAGATTTTCCCAATGCAATGAGTCTTTTGATTTCTTGACTGCAGCTTTCATGGACATTGATTGTGGATCCAAGTAAAATGAAATCCTTGACAATATCACTCTTTTCTCCATTTATCATGATGTTGCTTATTGGTCCAGTAGTGAGGACTGTTGTTTTCTTAGATTATGTTATGGAAAGTAATCTGCTCTGTCCAAGGCCAGATGATTGAATCACATGATTAAATCATAGACATCATATATGACCAGGAATGCAATATAAATTTGAGGGAACACAATTCAATCCATAACACATGGGCTTCCTAGAGTTTCCAGGGAGACAAAGAGACCACATTGGAATTAGAGGAAAGTTTCTTAAACTGTAGTATGCATACCATAGCAAATACATGATATGATTTTAGCTAGTATGGGAATATGTCAAAAGTCATTAACACCTAAATTTTGTTGGTCGTGAATACAAAGGTTAAAGGTAGATTGTGAGTTGGAATAATCAAGTAGCAGAGTGAGAAGAAAATTCTACCAGAAAGATATGGCTAAATAAAATTCATATAGTTGACTTGAATGATTATCTCAACCCTTCTTATTTTTCACTTAATTCTTCAAATATTTGTATCTTTTTCACTGAGTATATGATAATTTACATAAATATCTTTGTTAACTAATACATACTACCCAAAAAAATCTAAACCCATTGCCATCTGACTGATTCTGACTCATAGCAACCTTATAGGACAGCGTAGAATTGTCTGCATACAGTTTCCAAGGAGTGGTTGGTAGATTTGAACTGCCAACCTTTTGGTTAGCAGTTGAGCTCTTAACCACAGGGCTCTAATACATACTAAGTCATATATAAATATTTATTGAATTTTAATTTTATTTTGACTAATTAACACTTTTTAATAAATTTTTTGATTAAATCTTTCCCACTGGACACGTAACTGAGACCTGATTTGATTGTGTGAGAGTGATTAATAGAAATTTAGGAAATAGAAATTTGGGAAAAATTCTGCTAGTCAAAAATAGATAGGCCCTAACAGAAAAGGACTTTCTTGGTAACCATAGGTAAGTGAAAAGTTTCTGAGCCTCTACAGGGAAGCAACCCAATAGAAAAAATAGATGGTAAAGGAGAGGAGACAGCTGATTTTTTTTTTTTTTCTACCTTACCAACAATATACATCTTACAAAGGAAGGTGTTCTGTTGGTGTAACGACTAAGTGTCGGATGCTAACTGAAATGTTGGTGTTCAAACCCACCCAGTGGCTCTATGGGACAAAGACCTGGTGATCTACTCTTGTAAAGATTACAACCTAGAAAACCTTATGGGGAAGTTCTACTCTGTTACATGGGGTCGCCATGGGTCAAAATCGACTGGATGGCACCTAACAACAACAACAAGGAAGGTTTATCATACACACACAAACACACACACACACACAATTTATAACGATAAAAATTTCCAAACTTATAAGCAATTGTATCCTTGAAAGCTGAACCGTTTGTACAAGCCCCATGACCACTGCTACTCATGGCTGAGTTTAGCAGGCCCTGAGAACTGGCAAAGCAGCCAGAAGTAATACAAATTACCACCCTAAACATGAAGACAGGGGTGATCAGGTGTGATTACAAGCATCTAACACTCCCAGTTCAGGTAGTAAATGACAGGCATATTCTTGACCGGAACACTAAGCACCAGCATAGGGCAATTTGGTAACAGAGAATATGAGTGAAATAAGTTATCAAAGCTAAAGAAGTGGACAGCAGGATCACCGAGTTTGCACCCCAATGGCAGAAGTTTAGGAGGGAGATGGGACTGGAGGGATACATGGAGGATTTTTTTCACTTAACCAGAGTATAAATAAACGATTTAAAAGAGATCTTGATGCAATCTAATTGCATACATTTTGAATTTGTATCAGAGTTACTACTCCCTTTGAAGTGACTAAGACAGAATCTATTAGAGTTTCAAGAATTTCTGTGAAAGAAATAAATAAAAAGAACAATTTCGGTGTTACTTAACAAAGAGCTCTGGTGGTACAGTGGTTAAGCACTTGGCCACTAACAGCAAGGTTGGAAATTCGAACCCACCAGCTGATCCATGGGAGAAAGATGTGGTAGTCTGCCTCTGTAAAGATTATAGCCTTGGAAAACCTATGGGGCCGTTCTACCCTGTCCTATAGGGTCACTATGAGTTGGAATTGACTCGATGGCAATGTTTGGTTTGGTTTGGTTAATAAATAAAAGGAAAAAAATCAAGTACATCAGATTTTACAATGTAAAGCAAAAGAGCTATATATTTTTTGTTGCAAGTTTAAATATGTATATTCAAATATATTTAGAGAGAGAGAGATGCATTAAAAAGGCCTGCTATTGTAGAGTACTAAGAGTAATACAAGTGCATCAAATATTCAAAAGTTATTGTAGCAAAGTCAGCAGGGCAGAAAACATTGGATCTCTCATGGTTCAAACCTGATTGAAACCTGGCATTACCTTCTCAAGATGGAATTATCTAAAATAAACATATATTTATTTTCTATAGTATATAGTATATTAACTATTATATGTTTTCAATTTCCAAATGACCACTTACAGTATGTTTTCGTAGATCTGGCAGAATATTTGCCTGGGGCTAATTAATCAAGAATGCAATATTTTCTTATAAATAGGTTTCTTACATAGTATGTGAAATCCACATAACTTGAGATTTATGGTGTATGATTTGATACCCTAAATCTTCTGACTATGGTTCATTTTGTTCTATTGTAAATCTTAGAATATCAAAGGATGAGTAAGAGTCTTTGTACATGATGCTATCAACAACAACTTCTCCTAAACTGTATGTTATGAGAACAGAGAGTGGAACTGGGGATGACTGGATGACATAATGTTACTTTGTTGTGAGGTTCACTCTCTGCATTTGTAAGGCTAGGTAAGGCCGGACTCCCATGGCTTGGTAAATGGCAAGTCGTTAATAAAACTTTCAGTTTCTGGGAGTCAGATGATCTTCTTTTAGTAAATTACTCTAGTATATTAAGGGGCCAGGTAAAATGAGATGATTGATAGCCCCTCTGATAAAAGATATCTTTACAGAAACATAGACACATCAGAAATGAAATCAGTCATCTGCTGTGCCTCTTCCTATGCCATTCAGCATCTCTCTCACAGTTATATCTGTCAATAGGTGGGTTGATGCATTCAAAATATCTTTTCATCCCTGGTGATTTAGATTTCCCAGAAATAGAATCCAGCCAAGCCTCCCATGACATTTCTAAGACTGAACGCATTTCAGCAAACATACCTGCACATAACACAGAAGCAGAAGTGATTTCCTATTAACATTTCACTTCTTTCAAAAACATACTTCATTTATTCTCATCGACAAGTGAAGCCATTGCTTTTGTGAAAATGCAATATAGTTCAGCACATTGTAATCTTTTGTATGCTTCAAGTACACTTTATACTAGTAGGAGTCTACTTTTTCTACTCAAGTAGGAACTTAATTTATTGAAGTGTCCTCGTACATCTTAATGGGACTGTCTTTTCATTTGTATCCCTCTATCACAAAGGAAATTAAGCTTTGAGAAAATATTATTTGTTCAGACACACACACACACACACACACACACACACACACACGGATACACATACTTGCATACAATGAGACAACTCAATACATGAGAAGAAGGCTAAAGATCTGGAGAGACTATGTTTATAAAGATATATGTTCTATTAGAGAATTATATTTTTAACTAAACAGTAATGGAATAAGCAATTGAAAATTAAAGAAACTCCATTTATTTTAACTCGAGACCCACAAAGAGCTACACTAGCAGCTGATTTAGGGGAAAAAACAGTATAAGCATTTTCATCCCATTACAAACAGAAACAGCTGCATTACTAACCCCTCAGAGATGGAGCTGATAATGAAAATGTTACAGACCTTTAAGTGGAGCATCCCAGCTCGACAAGGTTATAATAGTGAACTTACATTAGGGAAGAAAGCATTCAGTATTTATGATTTGCAATTTTAACTTGTGTTTAAAGTGGTACAGGAGAATTCATTGGGGGGTTTAATGTTCTAGGAAATCTATTTGGTCAGTGCTGTAGGATTTTATGACCTTTCATTAAGACTTGAAAGTTTAACTGTACAGATTCTACATTGAATGCAAATCTTGCTATTTTGTGCTGCCTGTCCTCTGAACATCTCTAATGCCACAGATGAAAGAAGCAGTTAGAGGAGCCTTGGATTTTAAAGGGACTGGCATCAGAGGCAATAAATACAATATTCATCAAAGGACTTCAGAGGACAAAGCTCTAAATGAAAAACTCAGAGAATTGTTTACTCTTTTAAAATTTATACTCTATTTGGCAACCAAAAGAACCCGTACTGAAAATTCCTGGTACGTAGTTTAACATCAAAAATCTTGCCCTGGTGAAGAATATTTTAATATTTAGGAAAATGGTCAAATTCAACCAAATATGTACATGAAACCATCACTTATTCTACAACCATTTTCCCAGTACTATCATGTGCATCACATAGTTAATGGGAGTCTCCAACATTATTCAAATACCACTTCCATTCAAATAAATCTCCTTGGACAAATAAAGTAATTGAGGAATTTTCACATGGATTCTCTCATTTTATTCTCACAACAATCCTGTGTTTTTTTGTATATGTGAGAAACTGAGGTTCAGCAACAAAGTAAAATGACCAACATCTCACAGTCACTAGATGGACTGCAAAGGTGGTGTTTTCTTTGTACTATACTATGCTATATTTTAAAAAATTATTATTACTTTATTGTGGCAAGATATGTCTAACACAAAATTTTCCATTTTGAGCGTATTTTGTGTACGATTCAGTGGTATTAATTATTCTAGAACTGAAGTTTGCCCAGAACTTGTATGGAACTTTAAATTCTGTATTTAGAGTTGGGAATGCACTCATACAGATTTTTACATAGTTTTATATGCTTATTATTGTTTCTATTGTATTGCTAAGTGTTGATTAAGCTATGGGTGAGTTATCAATGAGCATTACACAAATAGCTTAATTCCCCTCGTTAGGAAAATAGGCCAACCCCATGGATTCAATTCTTCTTTTCATATTTAATAAAATTCCTAACATAATGCTTTGCCCCAAAGTATACAGAAGTACTTGATCTTATTCAGAAATTTTCTCTAGACAGAAATTAGCATTTAGTAGTTATGAAGAGACCCCTCTCAGCAGAATACAGGACAAGCCTTTTTTGGAGCGCTGAACTTTTATTTTAGAGCAAAATAATATATGGCCATCAAAGACTATTGAGAGGAAATTATTTATTTTAGAAATAAACTACATGAGATGAGTTTCAGATGTGCCCTTCTAGAAAATCTTAATATAAAACATTTTCGATCTCATCTGTTCATCACATTTATTTCCATCAATGTCCTTTTTTGCCAGGATGATGAAAAGAAACATACTACTCTGGAAGAACTTACAGGCTGGAGGTGAGAAAGATATGAAAACACAGAATTATCACACATGCTGATACTGATACAGTAGAGATTTGCACAAGAGGCCATAGACTCCTAGCAGGGTATAAGCACTTAAGCTTCTTTGGGAAATCAGGAAAAACTTCAAGAGAGGCAATTTTAGTACAGACTGGAAGGATGAAACCAGATTTTGCCCTGCAAATATCCAGAATTTTGAATAAAGTGAGATGGGATAGAAAGTACATTACAGGCAGAGTAGATCTTGCCCACAAAGTTATGTGCTTGTATTTAACTTTCCATTGCACATATATTTATTCATTCAACAATTATTAATTTAGTGCCTATTATGTGCCACAATTTCTAGGTTCTGAGAACACATTTAGAAATTACAATGTCCCTACTTTTGTGGAGCTTATATTCTAGTAGTAGAGACAGAAAACAAGTAAACTGTCAAATACGTCATAGCATTTCAAGTAGTAAGAAGTATTATAAAGATAAATCAAAATAAGTGGGTAGAGTAAGGCGAAAAACAGGAAGAGGGACTATTTTAGAACAATTCTCTGAAGAGACCTGTATGAGCAAAGAGAAATCAAGGATAACAACTACATCTTGGCCTGAAAACTGGATGGATATAGAGCCACTGACTCTAATACAGAATCCTTGAAGAAGATCAAGGGTGTATGTGGTATGTGTGTATGTGTGTGTATGTGTGCGTGTGTGTGTTTATGTATGCACACACTTGTTTGCTTATGTATTTGATGTGGGTAAGAGAATCAATACTTTGCCTTGAACATGCTGTTTTAGATGCCAATTTATGAGGCTATATCAGCAGAAATTTCCACATATCAGTCTGTTTCTTGGTGGAAATGTCAGAGCTGCAGATATAAATTTGTGAGTCATCAGTGTAGAGATAGTATTAAATACCATGAGACTGCAGGAGACCACCAAAAATTTTTATGCAAAGACAAAACAGAATAGGATGAAGAATGAGCCATGAAATACTCCAACAATTAAACGCTGAGAAGAGGTGTATCCATCTAGCACAGGACACTGGGGTGAGACACAAGGTAGGAAAAAAATGAAGGTTGTGAAGGCTGTAAGGGCTATTGAAGAAAGTATTTCAATAAAAAGGAGTAATAAATCGTGGAAACGTAACCGAGAGATTAGTTATCAGAAATTATTTTTAACAGTTGGGTTTTTTACGACGTAATTGGCAAATTTAACAAAAAGTGAGATAGTGACATCTCATTGGAGTGGGTTGGGGAAATAAAGGGAAATAAGGAAGTTGAACCAGAGAGTTTTGGGAAGTCTATCAAAAGAATTTATTGATGAGACGATAATAAGGGGAATACTTAGAGCCTAGTCTGGTTAAGGCAACTTAAGAAAGGAGAGTAATAAAATTTTGTGTGCTGTGATGGTTAATGTTATGTGTCAACTTGGCTAGGCCATGATTCTCAATATTATGCAATAATCCTCCATTTCGTGATCTCCCATACGTAATATAATGTAACCACTCCATGATGTGATCTGATGTGATCAGCTAATCAGTTACAAGGGGAGTTTCCTCAAGGGTGTGATCTGTACCCAATATATATATATATGCACGTTCTGGCAAAGCTCGCTTGCTTGCTCTGGATCCTGTTTCTGGCTCATCATCATCTGACCTCGAGTCCCTGGGACTTGAGCCAGCAGCTGGTCGCCTGACCTGTCAACTTTGGGATTTGCTGGCTCTCGCAGCCCTGTGAGCCAGCAGCCTGCTGTCTGCCTCCACAACCACATGAGCACTTTCCTTGAGATAAATCTCTCTCTCTCTCTCTCTCTCTCTCTCTCTCTATATATATATATATACTCATAGTTTTGCTTCTTTAGAGAACCCAGCCTAAGAATTTGGTACCAAGAATGGTTCTACAGAAACAAAATTGTAAGGATGAGTTTCTAAATTGGTTCTCAAGTCTGGTTAATCTTAAAGATGTTGATGACTCTGCTTCCCATAGTAAAGAGGGCACCGCTAATCCATGGAATGAGGTGGCAATATTAATAGGCAAAATGTAACCACCAGTAGATCACGTATTGGTGAGAGGCAAGGCTGTAGTTGATCGCATGTTTTGTTACTATAATTGTCAGAATGAGAAGTATAGAGAAGCTGATTGGGTGGTCCTACTTTGCTAGGCAAAGTGGAGAAAGAAAGAGATGAGCGCAGGGCTCCAGTGTCACAGCTCAAGTACCACATAAGAGACCTCAAAATTTCCACTTGTTCCCTGAAAGAAAGTCTTATTTCTTCTAGTAACATAGCTGATATTGCTGAAAACCAAACCCAGAGTTCTATCTAAGAGTCTCTGAATTGCAATGCTAATTAAATTCCCAGCCTCAAATGGTGTCTGAAGTTAAAGTTAAGGCACAGATTGGGAAGAAATGGGATCCTGAAACTTGGGATGGGGACATAAGGCAGATAATCAGGAAGTCAGGGACACTGAGCCCCTAAATTCCATTGAATCACTCTTGCCAAAAGAACCAGCACTCTTACTCCCATCTGAAGAGATCACTCCATCTTTGTCTGAGAATACACCGTCCTAAGCAAACCATTATCCCTCCAACCCATATCTGATGAGATTAACCCAGCTGTGCTTAAAAACTCGTGCCTGAGTTATCACCTGGGGTGGCACCTGGGGTATTTCCTGGAGTATCGCCTGAGTTAGACTCCTTACAAGGCATTGCATGTGGCAAATTCAAGTTTTGCTCTTTTGGAACTTTCTTTTTTTTTTTTTTCCCAAATATTTTTGATCCATGGTTGGTTGAATCTGCAGATACAGACCCACACATAGGGAGGGCTGACTGTAGTGTTCTTTCTCCCAAACTTAATTGTGTATCCACTCATCTCTGCCATCAATTGTCCACGTGGGAGTCCCCCATTGATGCAAATGGTTAGGCACTCGATTACTAGCCAAAAGATTGGCAGTTTGAATCCACCAAGAGACTCCCCGAAAGACAAGCCTGGCAATCTACTTCCAAAAGATCATAGTTTTGAAAACCCTATGCAGCAGTTCTGCTCTGCACACGTGGAGCCACCATATGTCAGAATCAACTAAATGGCAGCTAACAACAATTGTTCACATTTTGTACTAAGTGGGTCACTGAACTACCACAAATGCAGTTGGATGAGAGAGCTAGTCCGCACATTCTTTATGAAACAAAATAGTTAGGTGATATTAAAAAAAAAAAAAAAAAGCCGTTTACTTGATTCTGATTTATTGCCACCTATGTGTTGCAGAGACCATAGGGTCTTCAAGGCTGTGACCTTTGGGAAGCAGATTGTCAGGCCTTTCTTTCAAGTTGCATCTGGTTGGGTTTGAACCATCAACCTCTCAGTTAGTAGTAGAGCACCACTAAATCCTTTGTGCCACCAACGGATGCAGATATTAATGTTCAGTTTCTAGTTTCGAAGGCAAAGTTTTCATTATTTTAACATAAATATGATGGGTGCTATAAATTTTGATACCCTTGCTATAATTTTGATTGGAATAAAGTTCCCTTAGAGCTTCAATAGAAGAAAGTTTGTCCACAATATTTTATCATGAAAGGGTGCTAAATTATATTTAATAATTTTTCTGAATCATGTGAAATAATAAAATCTTGTTTCTTCTTTATTATATTAATTGTGAATTGCATTGATTGATGTTTTAGTATTAAACCTAACTTGATTTCCTGGAAAAAATTCAGTTTATCTGTGACACATTATAGTTTTTATATATTTTAGATTAATTTTGATTTAAAATCAGAAAAGTTGTGTGCCAGGGTTGCATCCTTTCACCATACTTGTTCTATCTATATGTTGAGCAAATAATCAGAGAAGCTGGTTATATGAAGAAGAAAGCAGCATCAGAATTGGAGGAAGACTCATTAACAACCTTTGATATGCAGATGACACAACCTTGCTTGCTGAAACTGAAGGGGACTTGAAGCGCTTCCTGATGAAGACTAAAGACTACAGCCTTCAGTGTGGATTACACCTCAACATAAAGAAAACAAAAATCCTTATAACTAAACCGATAAGCAACATCATGGTAAATGGAGAAAAGATTGAAGCTGTCGAAGATTTCATTTTACTCGGATCCACAATCAATGTCCAGGAAAGCAATAGTCAAGAAATCAAAAAGATATATTACAATGCATAAATTTGCTGCAAAAGACCTCTTTAAAGTGTTAAAAAGAAAAGATGTCACTTTGAGGACAAAGCTGCACCTGGCCCAAGCTATAATATTTTTAACTGCCTCATGTGCATGTGAAAGCTGGACAATGAATAAGGAACACCAAAGAAGAAATGATGCTTTTGAATCATGGTGTTGGTGAAGAATATTGAATATATCATGGACTGCCAGAAGAATCAACAAATCTGTCTTGAAAGAAGTGCAGCCAGAATGCACCTTCTAAGGGAGGATGGCAAGACTTCATCTTATGTACTTTGGACGTGTTATCAGGAGGGATCAGTTCCTGGAGAAAGACATAATGCTTTGTAAAGTAGAAGGTCAGCGAAAAAGAGAAAGACCTTCAATGAAATGGATTGACACGATGGCTGCGAGAAAGGGCTCAAACAAATCAATGCTTGTGAAGATGGTGCAGGATGGCAGAGTTTCGTTTTGTTGTACATAGGTTCACTGAGTTGGAACACACTCATAGGCACCTAAAAACAACAGATTGATTTTGCTGACTTTGAAAGGATTTTTTCACCTACCTTCACAGGTGTGAAGAACCTGTGATTTTTTTGATCTCTTAACATTCTTGTCAGGATTTTGGTATGAAAGTTATTCTTTCCTCACGAAATCAGTTGGGGAATACATTCATTTTTTAATCCCCTTTTCTGTAGGGGATTTTGCATAAGTTTCTTTCCTTAACTATTGGTAGAATCCACCAGTATAGTCATGGAGACCTGGAGTTTTCTTAATGATTACTGTTTTGACTACAGATTCAATTTCTTTGGTAGTTATAGGGAAATTCAGATTTTTCATTTTTTCTTTTGTTTATTTTAGTAAGTTGCAATTTTCTAAGAAGCTGTCCATTTCATTTAATATTCTAACTTATTGGAGTAAAGTTGTTTATGATACTTTTATTGTTTTTATCTTCTTTATAAACCTCTGTAGGAACTATTATAATGTTCACTTTTTCATTTATAGTATCAATTATATTTTCCATCTCTTTTTTTAAAATAATATTTTATTGTGTTTTTGGTGGATGTTTACACAGAAGTTTAGGCTACCATTCAACAATTTCTACACAAGTTGTTCAGTGACATTGATTACGTTCTTCCCAATGAGTGAACATTCTCATTATTTCTGTTCTGGTTGTTCCATTTTCATTAATCTAGTTTCCTGCCCCCTTACATTTTCATATTTGATTTTTCAAAGGACTGGACATAAGCTTTTATTTATTTTGGATGAATACACAAGTGTGGATTTGCTGGGTTATAGGGCAGGTATTTGTTTAGTTTTATAAGAAACTGCCATTTTACAGTCCCACCTGCATTTTGATGGATTCCTTTTAGTCAGCAATTTATGAATTTTATTGCTCTTTTCTAAGAATCAATTTTTGGTTATGCTGTTCCTTTTAATGTTATATGGGTTTTCTATGTCATTTATTTTTATTATTTTCTTTCTTTGTGTTTCATTTACTGTTTTCTAAATTCTATGATTGGATGCTTAAATCACTGGTTTGCAGCCTTTCTCCCTAATATATACGTTTAAATCTATACATTTCCTTTAAAACTGGGATTTAGTTGAATCCTATATGTTTCTCTTGTAAGGTTTTTAACATCCATCTATTTATTTATTTTAAATTTCCATTTTGACTTCTTGTTTGACATATAGGTAATTTAGATATTTATTTTCTGGTTTGTAAACTATGGAGATTTTCTACTCTTACTTATTTTTTAACTGATTTCTACTTTGAATGCATTGTAATCAGAAAAAAAAATCTAATCGATTTCTCTCTTTGCTGTTTGTTGAGACTTTGTTAATGGACCAATGCATGGTCATTTTGTAGTTACTCCATTTATCCTATCTCCCAAATTATATAGCATTCTACTTGTTTATTTTATTCCTAAATAGGAAACCCAAGTAATATATAGTAAATCCAAGAAAACATTATTTTTTTATATTCAATTTTTATTTAGATTTACTTTTTTTTTTTTAGTATTTTCTTCACTCTTCATTCTTTCATACATCTGAGTTTCTTTCTGAGATCATTTTTCTTCTGCTAGAGGAATCTTCATTTTTATTTCATTTAGTGCTAGTCAGTTTAGTGTTTTTTTGAAGTTGCACTTATTTCACCTTCATTCCTGAAGGATATTTTGGCTAAACATAAGATTCCAGTTTGATAGCTATATATTTTTTAGCATTTTAAATATATATTGCCTTCTAACTTTCATTGTTTCAATTGAGAATTTAGCTATTGCTCTTGCTACTTTGAAAATCAGTCATTTTTTTCTTACTGCTTTTAAGATTTTTCTCTTTTATTTGGCTTTCACCACTGTCACTAATATATCTGGGGGGAAAAAGCTTGTTTTCTTTATCTTATTTGTAAACCTTATTTAATGTATGGTTTAATACAGTTATCACTTGGAAAGTTCCATGTCTTGTCAATGTGAATATCCCTTCTGCGCTGCTCTTCTTCTCCTTTACCATTATTGTTAAATCTTTTTACATTCTCTCCCATCCTCTCTTTCTTATTTTTTATCCTTTTAGTTGGGAACCCTGGTGGTGCAATTGTTAAGAGCTACAGCTGCTAAGCAAAAGATTGGCACTTTGAATCCACCAGGTTCTGCGTGGAAACCCTATGGAGCAGTTCTACTCTGTCCTATAGGGTTGCTATGAGTCAGAATCAACTAGAAAGCAACGAGTTTAGGTTTTGTTTTTGTTTTTTGGTATTTTTATGTATTTTTTTAATTCAATGATTCTCTATTTAGTTTTATCTAAAATGCACCTATGAAATCACTAAATTCTTAATTCAGGAGATTTTAATATTTAGATCTCAGATCAATTTGGTTATTTTTTGTTTTGTTTTTGAAGCTTCTCTCTTTTTTTTTTTGAAGGCATAGTTATTATAAAGTCTGTCTGATACCTCTAATATCTGTGCAAATGTGAATCAATTTCTGCATGTTTTTCTTCATCATTTTTTCTTATCATTTTGAATATTCATGGGAATGAGTTTTTGATTCTTTGCTTGTTTTTTGTTAGTTTTTTTTTCCAAATATATATATATATATTTATTGTACTTCAGGTGAAGGTTTACAGAACAAATAGTTTCTCATGAAACAGTAGTACACATATTCTTTTCTGACATTGGTTAACAACCCCATGACATGTCAACCCTCTCCCTTCTCGACCTTTTTTTTTGGATGAAAATATACATAGCCAATGATACACCATTTCTAAAATTTCTACATACACAGTTCAGTGACATTGACTATGCTCTTCCAGTTGTGCTGCTATTCTCACTTTAGATGAAGGTTTACAGAACAAAATAGTTTCTCATTAAACAGTTAGTACACATTTTGCCTTGTGACAATGGTTAACAAGCTCACAACACATCAACACAATCCTTATTCAACCTTGGGTTCCCTATCACCAGCTTTCCTGTCCCCTTCTGCCTTCTAGCCCTTGTCCCTGGACTGCTGTGCCTCATTAGTCCCATTTGGTTTTATTGGGCTGTCCACTCCCCGGCTAAAGGGTGAACCTCGGAAGTGACTTCATCACTGAGCTAAAAGGGTGTTTGGGAGCCATACTCTCGGGATTTCTCCAGTCTCCTTTAGGCCAGTAAATCTGGTCTTTTTTTTTTGCGAGTTAGAATTTTGTTCTACATCCTGCTCCAGCTCTGTCCAGAACCCTCTGTAGTGATCCCGGTCAGAGCATTCACTGGTGGTAGCCGGACACCATCTAGCTGTACTGGACTCAGTCTGGTGGAGGCCGTGGTAGCTATGCTCCACTAGTCCTCTGGACTAATCTTTCCCTGGTATCCTGGTGTCTTCACTCTCCCTTGTTCCTGAAGGGATGAAACCAGTGGAGTATCTTAGATGGCAGCTCACAGGCTTTTAAGACCCCAGACACTACTCACCAAGGTAGAATGTAGAACATTGTCTTTATAAACTGTGTTATGCCGATTGAGCTAAATGTTCCCCAAGACCATGGTCCCCGCAGCCCTCCACCCAGCAAATCAGTCCCTCAGGGAGTTTGGATGTGTCTATGGAGCTTCCATGACATTTCCTTGTACAAGTTGCGCTGGTTTCTCCATTATTGTGTTCTATCTCACCCTTCACCCAAGATACCACTTAT
>NW_004443939.1:20795402-20813623 GCF_000243295.1 Trichechus manatus latirostris | reverse complement strand
TTATTGTTTCTCCTCTGTATGTGACTTCTTGTTTTTCACGAGCTGCTCTCAGGATTCTTTGTTTGTCTTTGGTTTTGGTGAGTGTGAATATGATATGCCTTGGTGATTTTCTTTTTGGGTCTCTTCTATATGGGGTTCGTTGAGATTCTTGGATGGCCAGATTTTCATCTTTCATGATATTGGAGAAGTTTTCTGTCAGCAGTTCCTCAGTGATCCTCTCTGTGTTTTCTGTTTTCTTCCCCTATTCTGGAATTCCAATCACTCATAAATTTTTGCTTTTAATTGTGTCCCACATAACTCTCAGGGTCTCTTCATTTACTTTGTTCTTTCTTCTGAGTTTTCCTCAAACATAGTTGTGTCCAAGTGTTTGTCTTCAATTCCACTGATCCTGTCTTCCACTGTTTCAAATCTCCTTCTCAGCCCGTCTATGACATCATTCATTTCTGAAATCTTGTTTCTCATCTTTTGGATATCTAGTTGTTGTTTTTGCATAATTTCTAGTTGTGAATTTTTTTTGGCATTTTGTCCCTGCACCATCTGCCTGAATTCTTCCAATTTTTGCCTGTATTTTCCATGAATTTGTCTATTTTTTCCTCATGTTTGTCAGCTTTTTGCCTCAGTTCTTGGAGAATTCCGAGTATTAGAGATTTGAATTCCCTATCAGGTAGTTCTGGTGCATTTTCTTCCACAGGAGAGTCATCTGGTGTTGTATTTTGGACTCCTACTGGAACCATCCTGTCCAGTTTTTGTAAATGTTTTGTTATTGTCTGCTGTCTTCAGGGCATTCAGTAGTTATTTTTCTCATTTACTGATTGTAGATTTCTTTGTTTTGTCCCTTTAAAAAAAAAATTGACTATGTCTGAGCAGGCGGACTGTGTGTTCTTTGTTGTTTGCTCGTCTGTGCCCTCAATACTTTTCGCCTCCTTCTCCAGCTTGCAGGGTCAGTCACTCAGATATGGTATAGCAGGGCAGGTCTAGCTGAAGAGGAGTTACTGGGATGGGCTGTTTGTGGCACTTACTACAGCCACCAGGGCGGGTCAGTAATCAGTGCAGGGCAGGTTCCAGTAGGCCCTGCCTGTGCTGCTTGGTGGTGTGATGTCAACCGCACATTGCAGATAGGCAGGATGCAGCGGGGAGATTGTTATGTGTGGAGCTAAGATGGATATGGGAGAGAGGATAGAGGTACAGGAGCCAAAAACATACAAACAAACAAAAAAGAATGTTGCGGAGCTTGCCGTTGGAGTGGAGCGATGAGAGACTATGAAATGGAGAAAAACAGAAAGGGGAAGAGGAAGAGAAGAAAAGAATGAATAAATAAATATCAGAAAGGTTAAAGAACCACAAATTTCCCAGTGATCCCACCTATGCAGCTATGATGTCTGGGGAAGTTGCTGTCAAGTGTTGCAGTACAGCCTGGCTAGAAGGCATAGAGGTATTCAGCACCAGGTATTCAGGGAACAGAAAGAGAAGGAAGGTTTAGAGAGACAAGAACCTGAGTAATGAAGAAATGGAAAAAGGGGAAAAGAAAACAAAACACTTAAAAAAAAAAAAAACAAGAAAAACCCCCCAAAAACACAGGAACAAAAAAACCCACGAAGAAAGAGATACCCTCAGGGATCCCTCTGCACGTCTACACAATCCAAGGGGGTAGGCTCCAAGCCGCGAAGCACTGCTCGGCCAGAACGGGCTCCCAACTCAAGGAAAAGAAAACTAACAAACAACCCAAAATAAAGAAAACAGCAAAAGCCACAGGATCCCACCAGCTCGGTAGCCCAGAGCGGGAAGCAGCTCCACACTGGAACGGAGCTCCACAGCCCGTCAGGAAGAAGCAAAGATGGCGCACGGAGCCAGGTATTTGACTGAAAGGAGGGGGAGGTGGTTAGAGGTAAGGAAGAAATCAAAAGAAGTGGAGAAAAACAACAAATGACACTCAGAGAGCCAGCGAGTGTAGGCGGGTGGAATCCAAGTGGCCAGTGCTTCCCAGACAAGAGACTGTGGCTGCGGGAAGCAGAGGAGGCCGAGTGGTGGTGAAGAAGATTGGGGGCTGGGGAAGCATATATCGCAAATTACCAGAGCTCCGCAGCCCCTCAGGAAGAAGCAAAGATGGTGCACAGAGCCAGGTATTTGAGCGAAAGGAGGGGGAGGTGGTGAGAGGTAAGGAAAAAATCAAAAGAAGCAGAAAAAAAGCAACACCAGCAGCCAACAAATGGCACTCAGAGAGCCAGCCAGAGTGGGTGGGTGGAATCCAAGCAGCCAGTGCCTCCCAGACAAGAGACCGTGGCCACGGGAAGCAGAGGAGGCTGAGTGGGGGTGAAGAAGGGTGGGGGTGGGAAAGCGTATATCACAAATTACCAGTCCTTCTGTCTCCTGCTGGTAGCTCTGTGAAGCTGCTTTCTCATACTCCCTGTTTGCTGATCTTTGATGGGAGTCCAAGATGGTGGATCCATGCTGCATTAGCTGATAGGGGACCTCTGCAAGAATCTCTCCTCGCTCTCCATTCTCTGTCAGTTTTTTCACTCCATTGGTGCTTGGCTGAGTTCTTTATCTCTTCATTTGATGTTTTAGGATTTCAGGATTGCTGTTTTATCTGTTTGGCTTAGTTTTTCAGATCTTTGCTGTGGAGGGACGGCGTGGTGCTTCTGCCTAGAGCGCCATTTTGCCAGAAGTCGTTTTTCCAAATATTTTAATTGCAACCTTGTGTTAAAAAATACAGGTTAATATTTTATACTTCCCTATAGGATCTGTATTTGATTCTCCCAGGTACCTGGAATTACGGATAACTTTAATCCAAATCTGTGACTAAGATGATATAGGTTAAATTGATTCCTCTCCTAACCTGTCTACTGTCAGTACACCATTATTACTCTCTTGTTTTCTTCCCAATACTTTCAAGAAGATATCTTTATATATATATATATATATATATATATATATATATATATATAATTTTCAATTATCCTCAGTTGGAGTTGGTCTGCTATTACGGAAGCAAAAGTCTATAGTTCAGAATTAAGGAAACAATGTCAGCTTCTTGGATGAAAAATCTATTAACTGGCTTATCCTGGAAGCTTCCAATGTCTTCTTTATAAAACAGATCATACACTGGCATTTGATCTGAATGGTTCCTCTCAAGGAAGGCTGTTGGCTTCTCCGAGCTACTTGAGGGATGTTCTTAATTCCCTTTTCCCCCATTTTCCTTTATACCAACAATAGTTACACTTTCAGGGAAGGTTTCAAAGACAGCATAATTTCTAGGTTTTCAGTATTAACCTATGTAACTTTTTTCCTGTAGAGTTGGAACCTAATTTTTATATTATGTCACCTCCTAAAATATGCATCATTTAAATATGATTTTTAATGACAAGAAAAAAATATACCTTTCTACTCAAAAAGGACAATCTGGGCTTTTTTATGTAACAAGATACATTTATCTTACTTTCTTTAAAGTACTTTAATTTAAATGCAACTATTTTTAACCTAAATGGAGAATTTTTATCAAGTTGTATATCATTGAAGTAAAGAATGGTGTGAAAAGAATAACAATTATAGAATCATTCACAATTTATTAAAAACCACCAGAGTTGAATAGCTTGTCACAAACTAGGAGCCCTGGTGGCGAATTGGTTAAGAGTTCAGCTGCTAACCAAAAGGTCAGCAGTTCGAATCCACCAGCCACTCCTTGGAGACCCTATGGGGCAGTTGTACTCTGTCCTGTTGGGTCACTATGAGTCACAATTGACTTCAGGGCAATGACTTTGTTTGTTTTGTCACAAGCTAACCATACAAAGTGCCCTAAATAGTGTGTGTTACTTTATTAGATAATACTTAAATATTTTCAATTTTGAGAAATGTGCTCATAAATTAGCAATACCTACTTAAAAATGCATGCATCTGTCAGGAAACATTGCCTAAAAATAGACCCAAAGTGATATTAAAAAAACAAAAACAACAACAAAAAAAATAACTTACTTATACTAAATGACAATCCATGCTCATTTAAGTATTTATATGTTTAGATGTTACCTAAAATACACACATATATTGGACAATGAAAGAAAGAAAGACAGACTCTAGTAGAAACCCACCAGGTTTTTCATACAGTTCTGGAATATCCTATCTTGGTGCCACATAGTATTATATGCTCTCAGAAATAATAAAATCACAGTTAATAAATGGAATTTGTCTTTGTCTCAGAAATATAGTCTTTTTTTTTCAATGAATTTCCAAGTTACAGTGATATTTTAAAATATAATTTCAATGTTAAGTGACAAAGTAAAATAGATAATGGGGGGAAGGGTTAATACGGACCTGCAAGAGGACATGTCTGCGAAACTGAGTATTAATATCCTGAATCACCACACAGCTTCTACTAGTGCATGAAATAACTCAAAATACTAATGATAACTCTGATGACTTCAGACAGGGAACACACTCATTTTTAAACAAATAAATTTAAGATTTTTCATGATTATGTAAATGTATCATTCTTCTAAGAGGAATATTCTGCTTTATAAATAGATCAAAACTTGAGCACATCACCCAAACTGTTTAATGGAATTGTGAACTATGTATATGAGCTATTAGTACGAGCTAATAATATAGCTAGGAATCCCTGGATGGTGCAAACAGTTAAGCACTCAACTACTAGTTAAAAGGTTGACGATTTGATTCCACCCAGAGTCACCTCGGATGACAGGCCTGGAGATCTGCTTCCTCAAGGTCACAGCCTTGAAAATCCTATGGAGCAATTCTACTCTATGCACACAGGGTTACCATAAGTTAGAATCCACTCTACAACAACTAACAACAACAACAGTAATATGGCTATTAAAAACTATTATTACTAAGAAAGGTGACATGAAATTATTTTGTTAAAAAAGTTTGGGAAACATTAGAATTGACAAAGAAGTTTCTTCATTATATAATTTCTTAAAGCTTTTGACATGATAATCTGCACTCTGAATCTCCCACAAAGGAATATAGCATTTCACTATTCCCAAGTTTTTATCCCCCTCCCTCTCCTAGAATTTTAATTAACATGACCTTTGGTAGAACATTGGGCACAACCTTGGACCCAGGCCTACATTTTCAGTATCAGGTCTTCATATGTGTGTTGAAGAGTGTTTGGATTAGGCTTCTTTTTTTTTTTCCTCTTACATATTTATTGAAAGTAATAGTGGGAACTTGATTAAAATATCCTGTCAGCATTGACTCAGCATTCTATTTTCCAAAACTGGATGAATTCACTTGGAGACATTAACTCTGTTGGGGATCTTTTGGAGCAGACTTGACAAGAGAGGTGCTGGCAGCTCACAGGGAGTGTTTTACTTTTTTTTTCGGGTCTGTGTTTTTTTTTCCATGTTTTGCTTTGTTATTTTTCCTCCATTTGATTATGTATAGATTCATACATCTTTCAAATGATGTATTTTGAGGGACTGTGGAGATCAACAAGAAGATATGGGTGAGAGAAGAGAAGAGCTTGACTCTAGCAATTAATGGTTACAAAAGAACAAAAAGCCCTATGACTCATGCACACACACTCACACCCACACACAGCGTACACACACATACATCATGAAAAAGAGAAGGGAAAAGAGGTTTTCTGTTCAATAACAACACTTAATTTCCATTTTACACAACCCTTCAGTTTATTTACCACTCATTTCTTAAATCTCTGTCATGTTTGCCCATGTATTTATTTGAGAAATATTTTTCAAGAACAATATGCTAGACACTGTGCTAAGTGCCAAGTATATACCAGAGAACTACTAAGTGTATTGTCTTCTAGGAGTATCCGGCATCACACAAATAACTAACATTAATAAGTGCACAATGGAAAATAACAGGGTGTGCTGAGAGAAAATAATAGGAAACATGACGTTTAGGCTCAGGACATACAAAGATGTCTGAAGTAGTGAAGTTTGAGCTGAGATTTGAAGGATGAGTAGGAGCTTCATGGCTAAAGAAAAGCGGAGAATATAAGGAGTTTTCCATCCAGAGAGAATTGCACGTGCATAGGCCCATATCTAGAAAAGCCTTGGCTCATTTGAAAAATAGAAATCGTGTTTCATTATGTAGTGATCATCACACAACGTGAAGAATTTAAAAAGAAATCACAATCTCTAGTTAACAGTATGCATACTTAAGGGTTTAGTGTACTACTGTTTGCAACTTACTTTAAAATCAATCAAAGAAAAATATGGATCAATGGATGGATAGAAGAATAGATACAATAAACATGTCAAAAAGCAATTATAACAAAATGTTTACTGAAAAATATAGGCGATGAGCATATGGTGTTCACAGTATAATTTTTTCAATTTTTATCTATGTTTGAGAATCATATAAAATTTTGGGAAAAAAATGTGTCATAACACCTGTGGTTGAGGGAACTTAAGGCAAGAAGACATTGTTTCAGAGCTCTGAGTGGTTGCTATCCAAGGTGCTTTAACATCTAATAATTCTATGAACAAAACCATTAAGATTTCAGTTTTTTTTTTTGTTTTTTTTTTTAAGAAATACAGTTATATCCATCAGTGCAGCTGAACTACTGGACACATCTTTTAAGTTTAAAAGTACAAATTGGCAATGTATATTCTGTTTTCTCAAGAACTTATGAATTACTCATTTCAGCTACCCATTTGTCCCAGAGCTGTCCAAGAATTGTTCAGTGATTATGTTCAATAGTTGAGGAAGACAATCAGTGCAATTGAAGCATTTTATTCAATCTAGCTCAATTTTAACAGAAATAATTCAGACAATAAAATACTTCTACTTTCCTTTGTTAATTATGGTTTACAAGACGGTCAGTACTATTGTAAAGAAAGAAAAATGAGGTTGGTATTTTTATTAGTATCACTTGTAAGACTTAGGTTAGGTACTTAACCTTCATTATTACGTTTAATTTTCAAATACTCTAATGGGATTAGTATTATTATCTATAGTGTCAAATCTACCATTTGACTCCAGATCTGCCTAAATGCATGGTTAGGAGTCGGGGCAGAGAGGACTCTGTGGGTTGCGCAGTATTGATGGATGGGAGCTTCCAAAATACACATGGCCTGACGCCTTGTGTGTAGAGTATCCTTTCCCACATCTCTTTTTTACCAGCAGTAAATATTTATGTTTTTAAAAATGATTCATCAAATTATTTTGATGATATTTACTTAAGTTCAATAAAGCTAAAATGATAGGGTATAATATCTAAAATAAAAAAGAACAATTTGTATTTAATATCTAAAATAATAATGAATAATCTGTTTGGTTACAAAGAAAATAAAAAGTATGTAAAGTTTGCTGTTGTTGTTAGATATCATTGAGTCGGTTCTGACTCACAGCGACCCTATGTACAATAGAAGGAAACACTGACTGGTCCTTCGCCATCCTTACAATTGTTGCTATGTTTGAGCTCACTGTTGCAGTCACTTGTCAATCTGTCTCCATCTTCCTCTTTTCCTCTGACCCTCTGCTTTACTAAGCATGATGTTCTTCTTCAGGGACTGCTCCCTCCTGATAACATGTCCAAAATACATGAGACAAAATCATACCAGTCTTGCTTCTAAGGAACATTTTGGCTGTACTTCTTCCAAGACAGATTTGTTTGTTCTTCTGGTAGTCCACAGTATATTCAATATTCTTCACCAACACCATAATTCAAAGGCATCAATTCTTCTTCGGTCTTTCTTATTCATTGTCCAGCTTTTGCATGCATAAGAGGTGACCACGGAAATGAAGAAAATGACTTGGGTCAGATACACCTTAGTCCTCAAAGTGACATCTTTTCTTTTTAACACTTTAAGAGGTCTTTTGCAGCAGATTTGCCCAATGCAATATGTTCTTTGATATCTTGACTGCTGTTTCCATGGGCATTGATTGTGGATCCAAGTAAAATGAAATGCAAAATTCACAGCATACTAATTTATTTATTAAACTCTTTTGTTACTATTGCTTTAATGGGATATCAGCCACTTTTTATGCCTCTGAACCTCGGAGGTAAGTTCTTATTCTGGTTCTAATGCATTTACCATCAAGGGGGTCCCTTTTGAAATGTGTAGAGCTCAGCAGGCTTGAGTTGGAGCCTCATTATTGTGTAGGTTGAGTATTTTATTTGGTGATGCTTTCTGGATGTGTTAGTTTTATACATTTTTGCCTTTTTTTTTTTTTTTCTTCATTTCCTTTATTTCTGTGAGATAATGCTTGCAAGCATAATTATGGCTTTCCTGTGTGGTAGTAAGGGAGCCCTGATGGGATAGTCTTGGCTTTTCTGGGTCCTTTTTGGAAAACCAGAGGTTTCCATGTAACTTAATGGAAAGGCATCCAGAATAAATAATCTATATAGCTCTCATTGGTATATTGTATACTGCAGATCAGTGGGGCCACAGTGCCACTCCCGCCATTGATGGCTTGGATTACCAAATCATATTTCTAAAAATCCATATTACCAACCAAAAATTTAAACACACTCAATTTTTGTTATTGATAGTGTTTGACTCACTGTGACCCAACGTACAACAGAACACAATCATTGTTATGCTTGAGTCCATTGATGTAGCCACTGTGTCAATCCATCTTGTTGAGGGTCTTTCTCTTTTTTTGCTGACCCTCTGCTTTACTGAGCATGATGTTCTTCTCTAGGGACTGGTCCCTCCTGATTACAGGTCCAAACTATGTAAGACAAACAAGTCTCACCATACTTGCTTCTATGGAGTATTCTGCTGTACATCTTCCACGAAAGACTCATTCATTCTTCTGACAGACCATGGTATATTCAATACTCATTGCCAACACTGTAATTCAAAGGTGTCAATTCTTCTTCAGTCTTCTGTATTCATTGTTCAGCATTCACTTGCATGTGAGGTGATTGAAAACACCGTGGCTTGGGTCAGATGCACGTTAGTCCTTAAAGTGATATCTTTGCTTTTTAACCCTTACAGAGGTCTTTTGCATCAGATTTGCCCAGTACAATGTGTTGTTTCATTTCTTGACTGCTGCTTCCATGGGCATTGATTGTGAATCCAAGTAAAATGAAATCCTTGACAACTTCAAACTTCTCTCCATTTATTATGATGTTGCTTAATGGTCCATTTGTGAGGATTTTTGTTTTCTTTACGTTGAGGTATAATCTATACTGAAGGCAGTAGTCTTTGATCTTCCTCAGTAAGTGCTTCAAGTTCTCTTCACTTTCAGCAAGCAAGGTCGTGTCATCTGCATATCGCAGGTTGTTAATGAGTATTCCTCCAATTCTGATGCCGAGTTCTTCTTCATATAGTCCTGCTTCTCTTATCTTTTAGTCAGCACACAGATTGAATAAGTATGGTGAAAGGATACAACCCTGATGCACACCTTTCCTGATTTTAAATGAACCAGTATCCCTTGTTCTGTTCAAACAACTGCTTCTTTGTCTGTGTACAGGTTCCTCCTGAACACAATTAAGTGTTTTGGAATTCCCATTCTTCGCAATGTTATCCATAATCTGTTATGATCCACACAGCTGAATGCATTTGCATGGTCAATAAAACACAGATAAACATCTTTCTGGTTTCTCTGCTTTCAGCCAGGATCCATCCAACATCAGCAATGATATCCCCTCGTTCCAAGTCCTCTTCTGAATCCGGCTTGAATTTCTGGCTGTTCTGTGTAATGTACTGCTGCAACTGATTTTGAATGATCTTCAGCAGTGTGCAATATTAATGATATTGTTCAATAATTCCACATCCTGTTGGAGCACCTTTCTTTGGAATAGGCATAAGTATGGATCTTTTCCAATTGATTGGCCAGGTAGCTGTCTTCCAAATTTCTTGGCAAAGATGATTGAGCACTTTCATGGTTGCATCCCTTTGTTGAAACATCTCAGTTGGTATTCTGTCAATTCCTGCAGCCTTGTTATTCAACAATGTCTTCAGGGCAGCTTGGACCCTTCCTTCAGTACCATCTACTCCTGATCATATGCTACCTCCTGAAATGGCTGAACATCAAACAGTTGTTTTTGGTAAGTGACTGTGTGTATTCTATCCATCTTCTTTTGTTGCTTCCTTCAACATTTAATATTTTCCCCATAGAATCTTTCAATATTGCAACCATAGATTTGAATTTTTTCTTTGGTTCTTTCAGCTTGAGAAATGCTGAGTATGTTCTTCACTTTTGGTTTTCAAACTCCAGGTCTTTGCACTTTACATTATAATACTTTTATTTTGTCTTCTCAAGTTGCCCTTTGAAATCTATTGTTCAGCTCTTTTATGTTATCATTTTGTCCATTTGTTTTAGCTACTCAACATCCAAGAGCAAATTTCAGGGTCTCTTCTGACATTCCTTTTGATCTTTTCTTTATTTCCTGTCTTTTCAATGCCATCTTGTTTTCTTCATGTATGATGTCCTTGATGTCATTCAACAACTCATCTGGTCTTTGGTCATTAGTGTTCAGTGTGTCAAATCTATTCATGAGATGGTCTCTAAATTCAGGTGTGATATACTCAAGATCGTATTTTGGCTCTTGTGGACTTATTATAATTTTCTTCAGCTTCAACTTGAACTTGCATATGAGCAATTGACTATCTGTTGTGAAGTTGGCCCCTGTCCTTGTTCTTACTGATGATATTGAGCTTTTCCATTTTCTCTTTCCACAGATGCAGTCTATTTGATTCCTGTGTATTCCATCTGGAGAGGTCCATGTGTATAGTTGCCATTTATGTTGTTGAAGAAAGGTATTTGAAATGAAGAAGACATTGGTCTTGCATAATTCTATCATTTGAAGTCCAGCATCGTTTCCTTCACCAAAAGCCGTATTTTCCAACTACTGATCCCTTGTCTTTGTTTTCAACTTTTGCATTCCAATCACCAGTAATTATCAATGCATGTTGACTGCATGTATGATCAATTTCAGACTGCAGAAGTTGGTAAAAATTTTCAATTTCTTCATCTTTGGCCTTCGTGGTTGGTGAGTAAATTTGAATAATAATCTTATTACCTGATTGTCCTTATAGGCATATGGATATTATTCTACCACTGACAGCATTGTACTTCAGGATAGATCTTAAAATGTTCTTTTTGACGATGAAAGCAACACCATTCCTCTTCAATTAGTCATTTCTGGCATAGTAGACCATATGATTGTCCAATTCAAAATGGCCAGTACGAGTCCATTTCAGCTCACTAATGCCTAGAATATCGATGTTTATGTATTCTATTCAATTTTTGACAATATCCAATTTTCCTAGATTCATATTTCATACATTCCACATTCCTATTGTTAATGGATGTTTGCAGCTGTTTCTTCTCATTTTGAGTCAAGTATATCAGCAAATGAAGGTCCCTAAATCTTGACTCCATCCACGTCATTAAGGTCGACTCTACTTTGAGGAGGCAGCTCTTCCCCAGTTGTATTTCTAGTGCCTTCCAACCTGAGGGGCTCATTTTCCAGCACTATATTAGACAATGTTTCACTGCTATTCATAAGATTTTCACTGATTAATGTTTTTCAGAAGTAGACCACCAGGTCCTTTTTCCTAGTCGGAGTCTGGAAGCTCAGCTGAAACCTGTCCACCATGGGTGACACTGCTGGTATCTGAATACCAGTGGTATAGTTTCCAGCATCACAACAACACAAAAGTCCTTACAGTATGACTAACTGACAGACTCGTGGGCACACTCAGTTAGTAAGCATGTGTTCCAATACTGAAAACACATTCCATCAAAAAAAAATTAAGGAGAAAAAAATTGTAGTAATTAAAGGGGTAATTTAGCAAACATCTGATTGCCTAAATGTGTCAGACATTGTGTTAGTTTCTCAGGAAACAAAAGTGAATAAGACACCGCCTCTAACTTGCAAGGAGTTGATAGTTTAGTTTGAAGACACATAAAAAGTAATTATACTAAAGTGTGAATATAGAAATATGCCCAGGCTGACATAGATGCACACAGATGAGGCACAGAAATAGGTTGTAGAGGCTACTACTTTTCACAGCCCAGACTGCTTTCAATCTTCCATTCTCTAGAAAGATTACCACATATTTTTTTTTGGGAAACAGCTCCTCCTCTATTCTATGCAGTGCTAGTTGGTCTGTCAATCATGGTGCACCACTGTGCCTGGCCCCATGTGTAGAACAAACAGAGTGTCTCATTTCTATACACAGAGATTGGTACAGGATTAGACAATTCACTCTAACCAGAGTATCACCTGTAACTTTTTCTTTTGGAAATATTGAAATTAAATTAGACATCACTGTTGAATTTGGAGGCCAGTAGTCCAAGAAAGAAAATAATTCTAGCGTTGTTAGCTTTTACTGTATAACAAACCACCCCAAAATTCACTAGCTTAAAATAACAAATATATATTTAGCTCACAGTTTTGGAAGGTGAACAATTTAGTCTGGGCTCATGTGGATGGTTCCTCTTCTTTTTAGCTTTTCTCATCTGATCTAGGTTAGGTTCACTCATGCATTTGTGGTCAGTTGTTTTGGGTTGGCGTGGTTTATGGTGTTCTCCTCTCAGAGCATTGTGGCAACTCAGGCCTTTCTCCGTGTGATACTTACACTCCAGCAGTCTAGGCCAGATTTTTTCCCATGATTTTTACAGGGTTACAAGAGCAAGAGCAGAAGCATACGAAGTTTTCGTGGCCCACATTCAGAATTCACACAGCATTACTCTTGTTGCATTTTGTTGTCCATATCATGTTACAAGACCAATCCAGATTCACAGTAAAGAGAAAAAGACTGTGTGCCTTGATGAGAGGAGCAACACAGAATTGTGCTAATTTTTGCAACTTACTATACTCAGAACTTCAATGGTCTGGTATGACTGGCATAATATAGAAAGGGAAAAATAATGAGATGAAATTGGGTAATTATTTAAGAATATTAGGGGGTTTGTTTTCCTTCCTAAGAAGTTTTGCCTTTATCCCTAAATAAACAAAGTTTGAGATTTCTGTAAAACCAGGTAGGGACAAAGAGAGTAGCAAGACATTAAGTATGTGTTCATTATATGGCAATTGTCATGTCTATGCATTTAACCTATGATTAGAGTGTCATCATATAAATATTAAAATTTGATATGGTTAGCTCAGGAACTGATGATGAAATTTTCCATATTTGATTTGACAGGCTGAATGTCTGTATTAGGAAACCGTGGTGCCAGAGTTGGTATTAAATCATGTAGATGCATGGCAGTGATCAGGGCTGAATTATAGGACCCTCTGGCAGGGGTCATAGGATACAAGTCTTATAAAAGGTGATGAAACATCACTGGAAGGACACTAAGATTGAAAAAGTCAAATACATGGAAAGTACATCATATAGTTGGAAGATGTACAATGAAGGATCTCTTTGGGTCACACTTTCAAGTAGCAACAAATGATCTAGAGTAGAATTTCTGAAGAAGTTTGATCTAGTCCATTAGATTAATAAGTTTGCTAGAACTTAAATTTTCAAGCCCCCATAGTAAAGAAAAAGTTCTTCTATCAGCAGTCCTTCTTCTTTACTCTTTCCCCATGAATTACTCACCTCTTATTTAAATTAAAGTTGGGCACACATTTAAGAAATGACACCAAATTATTAGCCTGCATGAGGTATCTGCATGTTTTGCTTGGCTTTACACAGATACCTTATTTCTTGAGATGCAAATTTGTAGTTAGAGATAGTGAGTATATGTGTGTTTCTCCAATTCAGTAAACAAAATATATTACTGTTTTCACTCACTCTGAGAAAATGAGCAGTTTATCAAAAGTAAAAATATATTCAAATGTGAATAATGTCTCCAGCATACATTATATATTAGAAATCATTAAAACATTTATTTTGACTTAGACCATTTATCAAGTGAAGCAGGCAAGTGATTACATGTTTACATTAAAAAATAAAAACATGATGGTAACATTGAAAATTTAAATTTGTTTTTGTGCTTTAGTCATTTATGAAGATTGATACACAATAATGGAACACACATCAACTTATAATCATCTAAAATATAATTTTATATTGAGACTGGAACCATGGGGATTGAAAACATCATAATGAAAAAGGCTTTACATAGTCTCTGTAATAAATAAATGACACACTGGAATTGATTATTGTTTACTGCCCAGGGGAGCATCTTCAAGACACAAAAATGCAATATCCTTACAACAGATTTATCAGATCATAATCCGATTGGAATCAATTTTGAGTTGAAGAATAAACCGTCACCAAGTGCTAGGTCAATAAATAACACTTTAATCGTTCACAAGATTTTAAGAAATTTTAATTTTAAGAAATTAAAATTAATATTGAATAATGTTTCTAAGAAATACTTTATGTAGTAGTAGCATAATGATGCATAAAAATATGGTTTTTGTAACAAAATTCAGAGGGAAAAGGCAGCTTAAAGACCATAAGTAGAAAAAGAGCATAGCAAATGCAATTTATACATATGGAAAAATTACTCAATTACTGAAGATAAATATAAGACAAACATTTGGTTTTAAAAACAAAGGATTTTTACTAGAGGCTTACAATGTAGTTAGCATAACTATAAATAAAACAACTAGTTTCAAGATTAGTAGAAAGATGAAACATCACAAATACCAAACCATAGGCAAGATAGGAAAGGATATCAGATGCATTTACTCCATACCTCTAGTTATACATAAGAAGCTACTACAAGGAAGGCTAAATACACCAACAGATAGATGAGGAAATTTAACCATAATTTTCAGACTCCACTATGATTAAAATAAGGACATCTATCATTAACATAAAAACAAGAATTTTATTTTTCACATCAACAAAAAATAAAACTACATAGATCCTGACTGACTCAGCATCTGTTTTCATTCAAATAGAGGAATAAAATGATATGAATTCAATCCAGTTCTGCCAAGAGAGCTTGTGCCCTCTCTAGCTCTCTCTCTCTCTCTGTACACACACATACACGCACACACACACATGCACACACACATCCACGCCTTTATACAATGAAACAAAATGAGGCAAAGAGAGGGGAAATCTTTATTTCCTGAGACCATGTAGTTATATACATTCTAATTACTTGACCATTTTTATGCTTGTATCTGTACTTGACGGTCTAAAAAACTGCACTCGTGTCCTTTAACCCTCATCTCTCCTTAAATGAAAAGCTGTGGACCCTGAAATGGCCTTCAGTCAAATAAACACATATAATAGTAAGTTACAGTGGCAGAACTTTCTTCCTTGAATCAAGCATACCATATATTCTCATTTTAAGATTTTACTATTTTAGATGTACCATTCATATGGTAATAGTTGGAGGAGGAATATATAACAAACCATAAGAGAACATCAAATTGAACATGCACACACAAGAACAAATGTACTACTAATGACATATATTGTATATATAATTACTATTGTCTTACTGAAGATTAGAATAGAATTAAAGGTTGATTTACACATTCTCCATGTTCAGATTCTTAAGATATTTTTCTGTATTATTTGGCTTGCATAGTGTCAGAATAATACACTGTGTTCCAAAATTGAGTTTATGAGCACAGCTTCTTAGTTGTCCACCTCCAAAAGATACCATTCACTTTGTTTAAAATAAGAAAGATGCTTCCTGGGTATGTACAATGCAGTGGCTCTAACCATGAACTGATTCTATAAGCTCCTTTAGATTTGGTGGTGCCCTTTGCATAGCATAGTGAAGATTGTTGAAGTTCTATCTGTATGTTCTATTTATTCTAGGGCAGAGGTTAAATTATGCTTGAATTTAAATAAAGTTTCTTAAAAATAAGTCAGAAATTATTGACAGATAGTCCCTTTAAGTTTTACAAACTTATCATGCCAGCCTTACAACTATTTAAAATTTTCATAATATATTGTGAAAAATTTGGCGAATTCTTTAATTACATTGTATGGAGTATGGCAACCAATCATCCCATATAGGGTACTTTTCTTCCCAAGGTTAAAACAGAGGGTAATATTTTGAAGGTATTTAAATAACATTTAAAGATCCACATTTTGATGAGTGTCCATATTTGAGGGTATTGTCAAAGTAAATAACTCAACTGATGTGAAAATCATGAACAGCTACTATGAATATGAAGCTAAGGTTGCACACGTGTCAGCAATAACAAATGCATCACAGTTTATTCCTTTGACAGGCTGCTGCTGAGTTACTTTGACATCAACAGTAAGAATTATCTAAATTTAAGAATAGTTAAATCCCATTAAATGCTATTTTAGAATCAAGAAAATAAGCTGAGTGTTGCACCCTTTCCACAGTGGAACTCTGTTATTGAAATAACCCACAGCTTTTAGGTCAGCTGACAGATGTTTGTGAAGCCAAAGAGGCATGTCATGTATTTATTCATTCAGGAGACTTAAGATCTACAAGACATCCTCCTGAGTTCTGTAGTGCATTAAAATAAGTAAATATAGTCCAAGCCCCCAAAAGCCTATATTTTAGTTGGAGAAGTACAGAAATAAGTTTATGTGCTATGTAAGCCCAACTGTCATACACTGTCATAGCAGCATACATTGTGCTTAAGAGCTCAAAGGAGGAACTATACATTCTCTTAGAGAGATAGAGGAACGTTTAAGTAAAGGATACAACTTTTGAGTTGAGGATATACAGAGAATTTTGGTTGGTAAAATCAATTGTTAATGTCTTAATGCAGGAAACCTAATTTAAAAAAAGTAACAGAATACTGAAGTACAGAATCACAGACTATGATAATGGCAGCACAGTTTTGATAAGATATAAGGCACATGTAAATGATTAATTGGATATAATGCTGAGCAAGTAAGTTAAAGTCAGTAAGTTTGGACATTATTTACAGATAGCAGGGAGATGTTACAGATTTTTCTCTTTCAAAATACATTCAATAACAGTTGGATTGCTGGGCTTCTGTGAAACTTAGGCAAGTCCATTTATTTCTCAAACACATAGTGAAAAATGCTTTAGAGCTATGTGGTTCTGCCTCAGGATCCTTTGTGAAGCTGCAGTTGAACTGTTAGCTGGGGCCTTAGTCGTCTGTAGGCTTGGATGATGCTAGGGGATCTGGGTTAAAGATACTCATTAATGACACTGGTAGTGCTGAACCTCTCCATAGAGCTGCTCATGATATAGCCCTTGGCTTCGCCCAGAGCAAATGATCCAAAAGACAGAGACTGTATACCCAAGAGGAAAGATGCAATATCTTTTATAACCTAATATCGTAAGTGCCATACCATCACTTCTGCAGTATTCTATTGGTCACACAAACTAACTATGGTATAATACGGGAGGGAACTATACAAGGTTGTCCATATCAGGGGGTGGGGCTCTATGAGGACCTTCCTGGAGGCTAGTTACCACTTCCCATCTCCTTTCTCTCATCTTCCCAAATCCTACTAAGTGTGGCTCTAAAATAATCCAGAAATCTGTCTCGTTTTACTCTAATTCCCACTGCTTCTTCTTCAGTTCAGGCTCAACTTCTCTTTCAGAATTATTGCCTTGGAAATTGGGTCCTGTACCTTTGGTCTCTTCCTTCTCCAATAATTTCTCCTCTTTCTACTGCAGTGAGCTTTCAAATTATATTTCTGGTCAGTCAAATCTTCTGCTTAAAATCCTTTCATAGCTCGCCATTAATGAGAGAAGTTTTAAATTGCTAAGCAAGGCATTTAAAGGTCCTCAAAGATTTGGATACTGCTTAAGTTCCCAGAATCATTTCCTGTCGCATGCAACTTCAATCCCAATTTCCCTTCTAAATAAATACAATGTAAAATTACTTGCAGTTTCCTGAGCACAAGATGCTTTATCATGGTTTTGAGTCATTGCCAAATGTTGTCCTTCTCATTACAATGTCATTTCCTGTTTTTTTCCTGCCTTGAATGCTCTTAGTCATTTTTCTCTTTCACTTTGCTAAGCCCCAGAGACAATTTAATCAGCCTCTCTTCTGTGCCATAATATTACTGAACTCATCATACTGCATTGAGGGTCTTCCAAAAGTGTATGCCATGCCATTGGTGTGCCAAGAATGGGTTTATAGCTATCAATGGCCAGGTATTGATTCCTCTAAGTCCCACACTACTTGCCCCTGAGGGACTAGCAGCCTTGTGTATCCTAAGTGTTATAAAAATAAGAGCACTGGTTCTTATTGAAACGATATGAAATGATCCAGGAATTTGCTTGATATTTAGAGATGATCATACCTTCTGATCTTTGTTTTAATGATTTATAAAATTAAATAATTCTGGTTGAGGTTCAAACATAATTGTAGTGATATTTTATAAGCT
>NW_004443939.1:20771813-20795302 GCF_000243295.1 Trichechus manatus latirostris | reverse complement strand
AACGTTAAAAACGAAGCCTGTTTCTGAGATAATTGTGTCATTTTCTGTGATGTTTTATTAAATAAAATTAAATTAAATTATATCCTGGGAATTCTGAGATGCCAATTGAAACCACAAAGTGCACTAATTATAAATATATTTTTATCTTGTCTTCAAATATTTAACCATTCTTTCCTATGACAATCAAATGAGTCTCAGATTTTCTCAAAACACACTAGATTTTACTATGTTGAAATTACATTTACATGCAGATAAATTGCTTTTGATGTTTTTATTATAGTCAGAAATACTGTTCCGCTATCTTCAAATTATGGTAATCTAGAATGTGTATTATCATATGATACGTTATGTTTTCAGTAACGAATCTGTGGAAGAAAACGTATTTCGTCCGGCTTATGGTCTGTCTTTTTCACTAATTATTCAAAAAGTATTTTTTTATTGAGCATCAAGCTTAATTACTTAATTATATAATAGACCAGAATGGCTTTGAAGAAGCTATTCCATTCTGTGAAGTACATAATATGTTAGAGAAAAACATGCCCTAATTACATAATTAACTGATAAAATGGATTGGCTCCAAAGGACATACATAATACAGATGTTTAAAAAAATTTAATCACAAAACCACATTATAATCCATATTGGCCGAGTACATAATCAGGATCTTGTGTTACTTGTAAATTTCACCTGGAAAGGACTAGAAACCAGGACATATAAAGTTAGCAACAACAACCACAACACACAATACACACAATCTTGGCATAATCAGAATAATGAGACAAGGTCAATGTCAATGCTCTTCTTAGATGAAGTGACACTTAGAATGACATGTGTATCCCTTGCACATAACTGTAATTAAAATCAGCAAGTATTTACTGAGGGCCAACAGAAAATATGGCACTGTAAAACCAAAAAAAAAAAAAAAACCAAACTTGTTACCATTGAGTTTATTCCAACTCATAGGGACCCTATATAGGACAGAATAACTGCCTCATTAGGGTTTCCCAGGAGGGGCTGCTGGATTTGAACTGCTGACCTTTTGGTTAGCAGCCAAGCTCTTAATCACTGTGCCTATAGCACTATAGTACATTTCAAAGTGGTTATGGGGCTTTGGTTGTCGGGAATTCTTACTCCCTCAAATGATTGGCTGAAGTATCATAGGCAAAGGGCCTTCAGGGTGTCGCCTTATGGAGTCATATCATCTCTCAAGATTTCAGTTTTCTCATCCGAAAAATGAGACAATAAGTCTGTGTGGTCTTCAGAATTTCCTCTATAGCTACCTCATTTTTTTTTTAAATCTTTATTGAGGAATAATTTACATAAAATACAATCCACTTTTTTTTTTTTTTTGCTGGAAAGGAAGAACTATTTGTGACAAGTAGGACAGACAGCTTGGCAAGTATATCAAAGGCATCCAGGGGACTATTATTCTTTGGGAGATAAACCTGTATAATCTTTTTATTTCTAGACCAATCGTTCAAATCCATGATAAAACATTTCTGCAGATTGATCCAAAAAAAAAAAGAGAAAGTGAAGTAGTATTCAGATTAGAATTGAAAACAGTGGCAGTAAGTTTGGAAAAGTAAAAGAAAATGTAAAATGCCAATACTTATATTTTGGTAAACCATTAAAGATCGTTTAGACCCATTTCTTTTCCTATGCATCATCCTCCATAATCTTCTATTTTGTTTTATTAGTATAATTCCTGATATTGCAAATTCCACAGACTGACAAATATGGTTGAATAGCTGTACTTAAATGTGTCTGTGTCTATCTATATGCCTTCTAAAAATGGCTCAAATAGATTCAAATGGCTCAAATGGCTCAGGTAGACTTTTAGGGCAACATAGGGAATACATCATGAAGGTGTGCTTATTGGGTGAGTCTTTTTGTGCCCTTCAAATTACATCACATTCGTAGAGCGCAGTACTCTCTGAAATCTTTCTATTTTTAGAAACTCCTAAAATGAACAGGAGTGGTAGAGGATAGAAGAGGGACGTTTCCAATCATCCACCCTGACTGAACATGATCTATGTAGGTAAAAATATGTGAATAGTAGACTTTGCTTTTGAACATTTACAAGAGGAAAATAGTCTACTAATAATAAGATAAAAGAGAACCTGAGTGGATCTGATTGACTCCTGACTTGAGCTATTTTTGTTGTAAGCAAGAGATTTTTCAGATCATACCAAGTAATGAGAATGTGATGTAAAAATACACATTACATGAAAGAATTGTTGTTGCTGTCAAGTTGATTACGACTCATGACATACATGTGTGCAGAGTAGAACTGCTCCACAGGGTTTTCAAGGCTGTGACCTTTGGAAGCAGATCACCAGGCCCGTCTTCCAAGATAGTTCTGGGTGGGTTTGAATCACCAAGCTCTAAGTTAGTAATCAAGTGCTTAACTACTTGTGCCACCCAGGGACTCCTCACACAAGAACAGAGTCACAATTTCAGGAGATGAACAGGAACCATTGTATTGCGAGGCCTCATGGAAACGAGACCTAGAAGGGTTTTCAGGGTCGCAAGAAACTCTAGAGACAGAGTTTGCCTTTTTGCCTCAGTAGCTGCAGTTCATTGTTTCTTAAGCTGGTCTCCAAAACAAAACTGCTCCTTCTTTGTGTTTATTATCCAATACCTGGATTCTCTCAATATTTTTCAGATAAAATTCCTAAAAAGAAATTTAGTGGTCCAGCTAATTATAAATGGTTCTCTTCAGCAAGAATTTTTACATCCACTACATCTTAGACTACTAACCTAATCTTCAGTTTCTTACTCAGACTCCATATTCTCTTTGATAAACTATATTGCTTATATCTGACGATCAATTTCTTCAGACATCAAATGTTGATGTTGTTAGGTGCAATTGAGCCAGTTCCAACCCATAGCGAACCTATCTACAACAGAAGGAAACACTGCCCAGTACTGTGCAATCCTCACAATCATTGCTATGTTTGAGCCCATTGTTACAGCTACTGTGTCAATCTTATTGAGGGTCTTCCTCTTTTCCACTGGCCCTCTACTTGACCAAGTATAATGTCCTTCTCCAGGGACTGGACCCCCCTAATAACATGTTCAAATGTTCATGTACACAAAATGAAGTCTCACCATCCTCACTTCTAAGGAGCATTGTGGTAGTACTTCTTCCAAGACAAATTTGTTTGTTCTTCTATCCTTCGCCAACACCATAATTCAAAGGCATCAGTTCTCCTCCAGTCTTCCTTATCCATTGTGTAGCCTTCACATGCAAACGAGGTGATTGAAAATACCATGGCTTGGCTCAGACGCACCTTAGTCCTCAAAGTGACATCTTTGCTTCTTAACACTTTATAGAGGTCTTTTGCATCAGATTTGCCCAATGCAATATGTTGTTTGATTTCTTGACTGCTGCTTACATGGGCATTGATTGTGGATCCAAGCAAAACAAAATCTTTATAACGTTAATCTTTTCCCCATTTATCATGATGTTGCTTATTGGTCCAGTTTTGAGGATTTTTGTTTTCTTTATGTTGAGGTGTAATCTATACCGAAGGCTAATGTTCAATCTTCATTAGTAAGTGCTTTAAATCCTGTTCACTTTCAGCAAGTAAGGTTGTATCATCTGCATATCATGTGTTGTTAATGAGTCTTCCACCAATCCTGATGTTGCTTCTTCTTCCTATAGCACAGCTTCTGGATTATTTGCTCAGCATACAGATTAAATAAGTACAGTGAAAGGATACAACCCTGACACACACCTTTCCTAACTTTAAACCATGCAGTTTCCCCTTGTTCTGTTTGAAAGACTGCGTCTTGGTCTATGTACAGATTCCTCGTGAGCACAATGAAGTGCTCTGGCGTTCCCATCCTTTGCAATGTTATTCATAATTTGTTATGATTCACACAGTCCAATGCCTTTGCATAGTCTATAAAACACGGGTAAACATCTTTCTAGTATTCTCTGCTTTCAATCAAGATCCATATGATATCCCTCGTTCTGCGTCCTCTTCTGAATCCAGCTTGAATTTCTGGCAGTTCCCTGTAAATGTACTACTGCAATCATTTTTTTAAATTATCTTCAGCAAAATTTTACTTGCATGTGATATTAATGATATTGTTCAGTAATTTATCTCACTTGGTATTCTTTCAGTTCCTGGAGCCTTGTATTTCACCAATGTCTTCAATACAGCTTCAGCACCATCAGTTCTTGATCATATGCTACTTTCTGAAATGTTGAATGTCCACCAATTCTTTCTGGTACAGTGGTTCTGTGTATTCCTTTCATCTTCTTCTTCTTCCTCTTTTTTTTTTTTTTTAATTGTGCTTTAGGTGAATGTTTACCGAGTAAATTAGTTTTTCATTCAATAATTTATACATAAATTGTTTTGCGACATTGGTTTGCAATCCCCACAACATGTCAACACTCTCCCCTTCTCTACTTCTGTTTCCTTGTTTCCATTTGTCTCATTGTTCTGTATCTTGCTGCCTTCTCATCTTTGCTTTTGGGAAGTTGTTGCCCACTGGGTATCATTTACGTGACTGAGGTAAAAAGTATGTTTTTCACATATATTGTTGTTATTATTATTATTTTATATATAGATCTGTGTAATCTTTGGTTGAAGGCTGAACTTCAGGAGAGTTCAGTTCTGAGTTAAAAGGGTGTCTGGGGGCCATAGTCTCAGAGTTCCTCCAGTCTCTGTCAAACCAGTAAGTCTGGTCTTTTTTTTTTTTTTTTTTTTGTAAATTTGAACTTTGTTCTACATTGTTCTCTTGTTCTGTCTGTGACCATTTTTCGTGATCTCCGTTACAGTGGTCTGTGGTGGTAGCTGGGCACCATCTAGTTGTTCGGGGCTCAGGCTGGTGGAGTCTGTGGTACTTGTGGTCCATTCATCCTTTGGACTAACATTTCCCATGTGTCTTTGGTTTTCTTCATTTTCCTTTACTCAGGATGGGGTGGGACCAGTTGATGTATCTTAGGTGGCTGCTCAAAAGCTTTTAAGGCCAGAGACGCTACTCACTAAAGTCAGATGTAGAACATTTTCCTTATGAACTATGTTATGCCAATTAACCTCGATGTCCCCTGAGATCATCGTCCCCAGCCGTCAGCCCAGTAACTTGGTCCCTCAGAGTGTTTGGATGTGTCTATAAAGTTTCTATGACTTTGCCTTGGTCATGTTGTGCTGACTTACCCTGTAATGCATATTGGCTTCCCTTTCACCAAAATTACCACTTATCTACTATCTAGCTAGTGATTTCCCCTCCCCACCTCACCCCCTCCCTCATAACCATCAAAGATTGTTTCTTTCATGTGTAAACCTTTTCTTGAGTTTTTATAATTGTCATTTCATACCATATTTGTCCTTTTGTGATTGACTTATTTCACTCAGCATAATGCTTTCCAGTTTCATTCATGTTGTGAGATGTTTTGTAGGTTCATCATTGTTCTTTATGTTTGCATAGTATTTCATTGTGTGTATGTATTATAATTTGTTTATCCATTCATTTGTTGACGGACACTTAGGTTATTTCCATCTTTTTGGTATTGTGAATAATGCTGCAATGAACATGGGTTCATGTATGTCTATTGGTGTGACGGGTCTTACTTCTCTAGGCTATAGCCCCAGGACCAAGATTGCTGGATTGTATGGTATTTCTGTTTCTAGCTTTTAAAGGAAGCACCATATTGTTTTCCAAAATGGTTGTACCATTTTTGCATTCCCACCAGCAGTGCATAAGAGATCCAGTCTCCCCCCAGTTTCTGTAACAAGTGTTATTTTCTGTTTTTTGGGTTTTTTTGAGTCATGCCAGTAGTGTTGGGGTGAGATGGTATCTCTTTGTAGGTTTAATTTACATTTCATAATGGCTAGTTTTCATGAGCATTTCCTCATGTGTCTGTTAGCTGTCTGAATGTCTTCTTCGGTTCATATCATTTGCCCATTTGTTAATTGGATTATTTGGATTATTTGTCTTTCTATTGTTACGTGTTGCAGTATTTTACAGATTTTAGAGATTAGATCCTTGTTGGATATGTCATAGCCAAAATTTATTTCCCAGTCTGTAGTTTCTCTTTTAACCCTTTTGGTGAAGTCTTTTAATGAGCATAAGTGTTTAATTTTTAGGAGACCCTGGTACTCTAGTTTATATTCTGGTGTTTGTGCATTGTTAGTTATCGTTTGAATCCCATTTATGCCATTTTTTAGGGTCCTTAGCATTGTCCCTGTTTGCCTTTGTCAAAGATCATGTGACTGTAGGTGGATGGATTTACATCTAGGTTCTCAATTCTGATCCACTGGTTTATGTGTCTGTCATCGTAAGAATATCAGGCTGTTTTGACAACCATCATTGTATAGTAGGTTCTTAGATCAAGTAGCATAAAGCCTCCTACTTTGTTCTTCTTCTGTAATGCTTTACTTATCTGGGTCTTTTTTCTTTCCATATAAAGTCATTTTTTTTTTTTTTATCTCTTTAAAGAATGCTGTTGGTATTTGGATCGTGATTGCATTATATCTCTAGATTGCTTTGGGTGGGGTTGAGATTTTTACAATGTTGCGTCTTCCTATCGACAAACATGGTATGTTTTTCCATTTCTGTAGGTCTCTTTTTGGTTTCTTACGGTAGTGTTTTGTAGTTTTCTTTGTATGGGTCTTTTACATCCCTGTTTAGATTTATTCCTAAGTATTTTATTTTATTAGGTGCTATTATAAATGATACTGTTTTTCTGATATCCTTTTCATACTTCTCTTTGTTAGTATATAGAAAACCAACTGATTTTTTTATGTTGATCTTACATCCTGCTACTCTGTTGAATCTTTCTATTAGTTCCTTTAGTTTGCCTGTGGAATCTTTTGGGTTCTCTATGTATAGTGTCATATCATCTGCAAATAGTAATGGTTTTACTTCTTCCTTACCAATTTGGATGCCCTTTATGTCATTTCTTGCCTTATTGCTGTAGCTAGGACTTTCAGTGCAATGTTAAATAGGAGTGGTGATAAAGGGCATCTTTGTCTTGTTATTATTCTAAGGGGAAATGCTTTCAACCTCTCTCCATTGAGAATGATGTTGGCTGTTGGTTTTGTATAGATGCTTTCTATTATGTTAAGAGATTTTCCTTCTATTTCCTATAATAGTGAGAGAGCTTATCAGGAATGAATGTTGAACTTTATCAAATGCCTTTTCTGTGTTGATTGAGATGATCATGTGATTTTTTTCCTTAGTTGTATTTATGTGGTGGATTATGTTGATTGATTTTCTAATGCTGAACCATTCTTGCATACCTAGTATGAATCCCACTCAGTCATGGTGTATTATTTGTTTGATATGATGCTGAATTCTATTGGCTAGAATTATGTTGAGAATTTTTGCATCTCCATTCATGAGAGATATTAGTCTGTCATTTTCTTTTTTGTGGGGTGTCTTTGCCTTCACCTTTCTTTGAAATAGGCATAAATATGGATCTCTTCCAATCGGTTGATCAGGTAGCTGTCTTCCAAATTTCTTAGCATAGATGAGTGAGCAATGCCAGTGCTGCATCCATTTGCTGAAACATCTCAGTTGATAGTCTATCAATTCCTGGGGACTAGTTTTTCACCAATGCCATCAGTGCTGCTTGGACCTCTTCCTTCAGTACCACCAGTTCCTGATCATATGTTACCTCCTGAAATGGTTGAATGTCAACCAATTCTTTTTGGTATAGTGTCTCTTGGTATTCCTTCCATCATCTTTTGATGTTTTCTGGGCCATTTAATATTTTCCCCATAGAGTCCTTCAATATTGTAATTTGAGAATTGAATTTTTTTTTCAGTTCTTTCAGCTTGAGAAATGCCAAGGATGTTATTCCCTTTTGGTTTTCTAACTCCAGGTCTTTGCATATGTAATTATAACACTTTACTTTGTCTTCTCAAGTTGCCCTTTGAAATCTTCTGTTCAGCTCTTTTACTTCATCATATCTTCTGTTTGTTTTAGCAACTCGAAGTTCAAGAGTAAGTTTCAGAGTATATTCTGACATACATTTTTGGTCTTTTCTTTCTTTCTTGTTTTTCTAATGACTTCTTGCTTTCTTCATGTATGATGTCTTTGATGTCATTCCACAACTTGTTTGGTCTTTGGTCATTAGTGTTCAATGCATCAAATCTATTCTTGAGATGGTCTCTAAAATTCCCGTAGGATACACTCAAGATCATATTTTGGCTCTCATGGGCTTGTTTTAATTTTCTTCAGCTTCAACATGAACTTGCATAGGAGCAGTTGATGATCTGTTTTGCAGTTGGCCCCTGGTCTTGTTCTGACTGATGATATTGAGCTTTTCTTTTGTCTCTTTCCACAGATGTAGTTGATTTGAATCCTGTGTATTCCATCTGGCAAGGTCTACTTGTATAGTCTCTGATTTTTTTCTCAAAGTGACATCCACAGATTTGTCTTCAGTGTGACTGATTCTGTCTTTCATTGTTTCAAATCTGCTCCTAAAACCTTCAACTGAGTTGTACGTTTCTGAAATTTTGTTGTTTATCTTCTGGATTTCTAGTTGCTGTGTTTGTATAATTTCTAATGGTTTATTTTGATATTTTGTTCTTGTATTGTTTTCCTGAATTCTTCTATTGCTTTGTCTGTGTTTCCCTTGATTTTGGCTATGTTTTCATTGGTTTTGTTTGTGTTTTTCATGATTTTGTCTGTTTTTTCCTTGGTTTTGTCTGTGTTTTCCTTGATTTCCCTCCTGATCTCTTGGAAAGCCCTAAATATTAGTATTTTGAATCCTGTATCAGGTAGTTCCACTGCTTTTTCTTCTACTTAAAGGTCAGCTTATTCTTTATTTTGGTCACTTTTTGGAGCTATCTTGTTCTGCTTTTTTATGTTTTGATATTGCCTAATTTCTCTGAGACATTTGGATATTATTTTCTTTATTGATTGTGTGTTTGTTTATTTTGTCCTGCTTATTTGTTTTGTTTTGGTATGTCTGGGCAGGTGGGCCATGCATCCTTTGTAGCTTGCTCATCTGTGGGGATGATAGCTCTCACCACTTTGTCTTGGTGGGCAGGGAAGATTGTTCAGGTGTGATGCAGCAGTGTGGAAGCAGCATGTTGGAAGGGCATGGGACCAGGTCGCTCAGTAGCAGGCATCTCTACAGGGCTGGCAGGAAGCGAGGGACCCCGGGCTGGGTCACTCGGCTGTGGCGCAACAGGACCAGCCTTGCTCTGAGTGTGTTCATGCTGTTCCTCTAACTTCTATTGGGAATTCCGTGAAGGTGACTTTCTCTGCTCTTTGTGTGTGGTTTTTTGGCTTTATCTCAAGATAGCTGCACTGTGCTGTGCCAGTTGGCAGGGAACCTCCACTCCATATCTCTACTCATTCGCTGTTTTCAATCAGTTTCTTCTTCCCAGCAGATTGTAATACTTCATTCTTCCATTTAAAGTTTAGGGTTCCAGGACTGATGTCTGTATCTACTCTACTTGGTTTTTTGGGTCTTTGTTGCAGATGAATGGCTTGATGCATCTGACAAGTGGACCATTTTGGCTCTGCTCCTTCCTTCTTCTTTTGATGCTTCCTGTGCCATTCAATATTTTGTCCATAGAATCCTTGAATATTACATCTCAAGGATAGAATTTTTTCTTCAGGTCTTTCAGCTTGAGGAATGCTGAGTGTGTTCTTCCCTTTTGGCTTTCTAACTTCAGGTCTTTGCCCATTTCATTATACTACTTTACTTTGTCTTCTCAGCCACTCTTTGAAATCTTCAGTTCAGCTTTTACTTTATTATTTCTTCTATTCGCTCTATCTACTCTACTTTAAAGAGCAAGTTTCAGAATCTCTTCTGACATTTGTTTTGGTCTTTTCTCCCTTCAAGAAAGGACAGAAAGTCATCAAATACCAAACTCTTATTACATGATTGAGTTTTCTAAGTGCTGGGGATAAATCAGTTAGAAAAGCAGTATCACTGGTTCCGTTGAGCTTATTCCCTATGAGTGGGAGACCAAAATGACTAAATGAATAAACATTTTGAAGTTAGTTAGTTAAATGATGAACTAATATCAGGTAGTGGTAAGTTCTAGGATGTGCTAGAGGAATTAGTTGGCTACTTCTAATTGAGTGTTTAAAGAAGGCCAGAGGAGGTGAAACATCGTGATAAAGCAGGAGCATGACAGGAGATAAGGCCTTAGACATAGGCAAAGTTCAGATCATAAAGCTGTCCCTACGTACTAGTGGGAAAATGTGTTTCCTACCACAAGATTCCTTCATCTCTTCCTTGGCATTCTCAATATTGTCTTTCACTCACTCATTCAAAAATTGTTTGTTGAATGACTACAGACACTTTTCTAGGCTCTGTGGATACTATCTTAAAAAGAAACCTATTAAGATCCCTCCCCTCATGGAGTTTACATTTTAGCATTGGATAAAGGCAATAACTAATAAATAATACAAACAAATAAAAAATTACTCATTCTATTTTTGCCTAGATTCTAACTCAGACTACTTGTCTTTTTTCTTTTGTAGACTGTAAAATCCTCAAAGACTTAAACAAATCTTGGTTGTATTTTAATTCATAGGCTCCTGCACATGTCTTGTATATGGAGACAGAATCAAATACTGAGAGAAAAATTACATTTGAATTCATAATGCTGTTCATTTGGTCCTAACTCTGCTCTAGCTAGCTACTTGACCTAGAACCAATCTCTTCCTATCTCTGAAGTTTAGTTTCATCTCTAAAACAAGAATAATAATTTATCCTTATCTAAGTTTTAATGCTTTTATAAAAATCAAACTTGCCTCCAGTTCCTTGTAAATTAGAAAAAAGTATATTATATTATGGTAAATGGTTTTTTAAATGTGTAGATAAAATTGCATTCACCATGGTGAATCTCTTATTTTTTCAAAATAATTTTGAATATGATGTTAGTTTCAATTTTGTTCTTATTAAATAAAAGGGTAGACTAATTGTTCTCAATGCTATCTATTCCATGTAACTCTAGTGGAGTCTGCTTGTATAATGTTTCATAAGATCAGACAAAATAAAATGTTAAGCACGGAAGTTTCAAGAGTAGAAAATTACTTTTTATGCCTTTTGGGAGGATGTCTAAATGAGAAAATGTACTTTCATTTAAAAATGGATGGATTTTTTTTTTTTTTTGTAAAATGATGATAACTCCAAACTGAGTGAAGTCAGGGTCAGAGTTTTTTGGAAATTGATACTGCTGTCTGATAGTGAATCATCTGAATGAAGGACATAGAAATTCCCTCTTGGTGGTGTTCTATTGTGGAAAGGCTATTGGAAATTATATCTAAGTTCCTCAGAAGAAATATTATAGTAAATTTGAATAATACTTGGCAGAAGAGTCAAACAATATCATACACATGAATGCCAGTTAATATTAAAATAAAAAATATTCAGAAGCAAAGTCTTGAAAAATATGTCTGTGCCATTAATCAGGAAATATAAAACTTATCAATTAGAAAAATCAATATTTTTAAAATAAAAAGTATCTGAAAAAAGCACAAAGTTATTATAAGTGAAAAATTTCTTTGCTAAGCAAAGGCTCAAAATAATTTAAGAAAAAAATGCTGTGATATAAAGGATAAGAATAATCATATTGCATCTTCAAAGCATATTTTGTTCTATATATAATGTTTTCTATTAGACACTCTGGTCTTTTGCATGGAAAAAAAATCCCTAATAGTGATTGACAAGAAGGTTAATGTCAGTAAGCAAATAGTAATAAGAAAAAATAAATACATTATATACTGGGCAGCTGAGTGTAAGAAAACCAACACCAAACCCATTGCCGTCGAGTAGATTCCAACTCACAGCGACTCTATAAGACGGAGTAGAACTGCCTCATAGAGTTTCCAAGGCTGTACAGCTTTAGGGAAGCAGATTGTCAAATCTTTCTCTCACAGAGCCGCTGGTAAGTTTAAACGGCCAATGTTTTCTTTAGTATCCAAGTACTTAGCCACTGCGCCACAAGGGTGTTTTCTAGCTCTTCCAAAATACCATTGATAATATTTTTAGAATACTGAGAGGTATGCATTTTCTCCAACAACTACAACTTGAATATGGTGCCTTAGAAGTTATTACTAAGGAAAATTGCCAGAGAGGGCAATTTTCACAATTCTCCCGACATCAAAGTCACGTGATAACTTAAAAGCATTGAGATGACAGAGTAAGAACAAAGAACGTGTAGCTATGGTGAATATACTCTCTACCCGAGACTTCCTGTATTTATTTATTCGTATCCATAGGGTAACTGATCCCTGGCACATAATTTTGTTTCTATTAATAGTAGACACCTAGATTTTTTACTTTTTTCAATAAGTATAGCCTTCATCTCCATTATCTAGTATTTGTCAAATCGAAAATGCACTTTAGATTCATACCACACTCATCTTCTAAAACTCATTCTGTGATTCTATAATTGCACTTGCTTTGCTAGTTTTTTCTTAACTCTGATTTCCTAGAAGACATGATATTTAATACTCACATTTCTCTCTGTCTCTCCCTGTATGTATGTGTGTGTGTATAACATATATCTCCACACAAAGGTGCACACACGCTAAATAACATACACATTTATGCTTATGGTGAAAGTAGAATGCTAATTCTGCCTTAAAGGCATGTTGTGAATAGCTGTCCAAAAATATCATTTTTTTCTAAACATGCTTATTTTTGGAGTTTTGAGAGAAGTTTAAATTCCTACAGCCAGAATGTCAAAAAATCCTGTTTCCTCTTGAAATATTTCACTTATTCTAACAATTATATATATACTTATTAGATAACATTTTATTCCTTCTATTCAGAATATAAGAGCATTGTACAATACGTATAATTTATATAATAGAATGTCTTGCTTATTTTTCTTAGAAAATAAAATAGTGGCCAAATCTAAAGTGTTAAAAAGAAAGGAGCAGCAGCAAAATCAGAGTCTTGAATATATCACTTTAACATTCCTTTATTTATTCGTTTAATAATATTCCATTGTGCACCTGTTTTATGCTAGTCACTGACATATACTGAGCAGAAAGTTAAGATGAAACACAAGACTTTCTAGTATAGTGATGAGAAGTTTGAATTTAGACTACAATTTGAATTTGAATTCAAAATACCTAGTACGTGAGTTATTCTGGACAAAGTTCTTGAAGTTAGGATAATTATATCTAGCTCATAAGGAGCCTTGGTGGCACAGTGGTTAACAGCTTGGGTACTAACCGAAAGGTTAGTGGTTGGAACCCACCAGCTTCTCTGTGGGAGAAAGATGTGGCAGTCTTTTCCATAAAGAATACAGCCTTGGAAATCCTATAACGGCAGTTCTACTCTGTCCTACAGTGTCACTATGACTCAGAATAGACTCTACAGCAACGGGTTGTATCTAACTCATAAGCATGTTTTGATGACTAAATAAGACAATATTGAAAAAGAGCTCAGTACAGTGCCCAACACATAATAACCCACTGCCATCGAGTCGATTCCGACTCATAGCAACCTCATAGGGTTTCCAAGGCTGTAAATCTCTATGGAAGCAGACTGCCACATCTTTCTTCCATGGAGCCCCTGGCGATTTTGAACCACCAACCTTTTGGTTGGCAATAGATTGCTTTAACCACTGTGCAACCAGGCTCCTTCTAACTCATAATAAGCCCTTAATAAACAATACTACTTTTAACATTCTTATTTTGAGGTGGAACTGCCTTCCAGAACCTTACAACTTAGTCAATCAAACGTACCTTCACTGTGTGATAAGAGCTAAGAGAAAGATGAACAAAAAGGTACAATGACAGCCTGTAGGAGAGGCATTCAGTTTATTACCGTACAATTTCAGAGTTGTGAGAGTGGGCAATACAGAAAAGGAGTAATTCTTCAATACCAGAAGCCCACAGTGTTTCAGTATTGTGGTCCCAATCATTATAGGACAATTTGCCCTCAGTTTATGTGGTGTTGTGTGTCTATGTACACCTCAGAGTGATCATTTTAAAAATGCATGTAATATTATTTTGAAACTATCCAATATAACATCTAAAATAGCATTAGATAAATGTCTTTTGTGTTATGATTTTAAAGACATTTTCATTTTGCAGCCAATATTTTACCTTATAATGACACATAGTATGGGAGATACATTTGAAACCCTCATTATTTGCCAAAGTCTCTCAGTAGATGGTAACCAGAACACAAATCTCCGATTTTACAACTACCTCATGGTCCAGTGCCATCCACCATATAAGCTGATTTGTTTAACCCAGCGTTTCATGAAGGTCCTGTATCGTATGATCTTGCGAAGCATCAACACATGGAATCTTTCCATTTCTTTTCATCAGTCCCAGACAAGACTTTATTACATGTTGTTTATTGAGAAAGGCTTGCTATTTTTAAATTGATTTTGCCACAAAAAGTTGAGAAATAAGAGCAAGTGCCATGTAAAAGATAGTGGCAATAGCTTTCTCAGGTTGGCAGTCACCCTTGAACCCCTGCTGCTGTCAGAAAAAGTGCTTTCAGATGGATGGGTCCCCAGGGACACTCAGCAAAGTAGCAATAAGGTATGCATTATGGACATCTACTTTGTGAAGAGGAGAAAAATGTTGAAGAGCTCGGGGTAAAAAGACTATGCAGAGAAATGGAATTAAAATGACTGACATTATCTAGCCAGCCATGGAAAATTACAGGTTAGTCAAATAGGTAACGATTTACTGCCCAAGTTTCTGGATCTTTGTGATTGAAGATAAGAAAATGCATTCTGAGGCTGCCTATCATCAGGCTGAACTATGTACCTTTATGGGAAAGGGAATCATCTAGCCTGTGGACTCAAACCTCATGAGCATTGTTATCCAAGTAGGAAAATCAGTTTAAGGTGAATATCTGGTACAGCCTTTAGAAGTAGGATTACCGGGAGCAGGGAGGAGGGAACCCACACACTTACATATATTTAGATAGATAGATAGATATAGATATAGCTATAGATACAGATACAGGTACAGATATAGATACAGCTATATAGCCCAGTTATATTTGAATTTCACGTAAACCTGGAATAATTTTTTTTAAATTATTTTACAATAAATTTCAGATAAACAAGGAGTACTTCATTTGTAGTATGCCCCATAAATACTTCAGTATGTCCCACATATTGCATGAGACATACTTATACTGAAGTATTTATGGGGCATACCACAAACAAAGTATTCCTTGTTTATCTGAAATTCAAATTTAACTGGGCATCCTGTGTTTTTATCTGTAAATCTGACATCCCTACTTAGGAGGCAGTGTGTTTTAGCTTCCCGTTAAATGTGTATGGAAAAGTGGGAGGCATTTTTCCCTTTGCTTGGCAATGATGGCAGCAGGAATGGGTAGGAGGGGAACTGATGGTATCTATGTGACCTTATGTGCTTTTGCAACACCATCTGGAAGAGCCACACTCCTTTTAATCCACAACTGCATTACTTATCAGCCTCCCAAGTTTTAGTAGAATAATAATTATTTTCATTTACTAAAATTGAAGGTAATCATTATGACAAATTTTAATACCAACTTTATACTAGGTAACGTGCTAGATGATTTAAAGTGTTCATTATTTTATGTATTTGCCTCATAACCATATTAGAGAAGTGCATTGATCATCATTTACAGATAAGAAAAATGAGCCTCAGAAATCACTGTAATTTGTCAAAAGGAACAAAACTAGTGAACAGAAGTTATTGTTATTGTCAGTGATGATGATATTAACATTTATTGAGCAGTTCAGTTTGGGAAATTTGTCCTAGGCCCTGAGATAACTATCTTTGATATATTGTCTCAATTAATCTTCACAGTAGCCCTGTAAGTTAGTATTATTATACCAATTTTCTAGAAGAGGAACGGGAGGCTTTGTGTGGCTAAGTATTTTCATCATAACCAGACAACTAGTAAATTTTGGAATCACTATTAGATACCAAGCCTGCTTTAATGTAAAAACCAACCACAAATCCATGGGTTTTAGTAATTTTTAAAACACTTAAGGTGATGTTTAAAAATAAAAATTCCTAGGCTTTACCATCTATCTACTAAATCGAAATCTCTTGGTTTATGACCTGGAATTTTTCATATTAAATGTGGCTATTGTGGTCTTTGCACATTTAATTATAATACTTTACCTTGTCTTCTCAAGCTGCCAGAATGCTCCTTAGAAACAAAGATGATGAGACTTCATCTCACATAATCTGGACATGTTATTAGGAGGAATCAGTCTCTGGAGAGGACATCATGCTTGTAGAGGGTCAGCAAAAGAGAGGAATATCCTCAATTAGATACACTGACACAGTGGCTACAACAGTGGGCTCGAATATAGCAAGGATTGTGAGGATGGCACAAGAATAGGCAATGTTTCCTTCTGTTGTACATAGGGTCGCTATGAATTGGAACCAATTCGACGGCACCTAACAACAACAAAAATAGTTTATGTATCAGGCATTGTATTCTCATACTCATTATCTGTTGCTCTTACTAGCATCATTTATATTTTTGAAACTTGCGGATCTGAGGAGTTAATTAACTTGCTTAAGTGTACACAGCCGGTACGCCGTAGAGTCGGTCTTCAGATTCGGATTAGTTTTTGTTTTCTGGGGAGTGTTTCCCAAATCCCTAAATGTGGATTAGGGATATCTTCCATATGCTTCCATATTACCCCATACATAAAATTGTTATTTCCCTTGCCATCCTGTGTTTGTCTGCTCATTTAATAAACTGTAAATTCTTGAAGGGCTGACTCAGTGACACCTGACAGCAACAACAGTTTCCCCAGTTGATTCTTATACTTTTGAGTAATGGACAGACATTTAGGAACCAGTGCAAAAATACCATAGTTCAGACTCAGTGAACTGATTTTATTAGGTATCTTGGATGAAACTCACTAGAATTTGGGCAGCACCATGGGTAATGCTGTGTTTTATTCTTTTTTTTTTTTTTAAATCACTACTAGTGATCTCAGGACTTCTGAATTATCTCTTTATCCAGACTGACAGATGAACTTCCCCAATTTGCACTCAATAATGTTCATTTTACAGAATAATATGTTTCATAGCAAGTGTATTACTTAGTCCTAAATTATTACTTTATGGAATTCTACATGGCATTACCCCACCCCCAAAAAGAATAATATAATATTTAAAATTGCATATGTTATCTTCTTGAACATAACTGTTAAGTGATATGCAAGAAATGAGTACCAGTTACATAGACTGAGGTAGAAATAGTTATATCACAAAAACTCAGGGAAACGGAAAATTGAGATGCCCAAGTGTCCTGTGATGATTGGAAATGGAAAATAAATATAGAATCAGGACTTATACTAAGGATAGAAAAATTTAACGGGTCCACTTAACTCAAAGAGGACTATAAAGATCATTAAGCTGTATCCTGCAAAGGCACACATCGGGTGATTAGTAGAAAACATTTGTAGAATCCTTGACAATTTGAGTAGAGTAACACTTCCAGCATTTCATGAATGCCTAAATTGGAAAACAAGAACAGTGAGTGTCGGAGGATTAGAAAAATCGTTGATGCATCTTAAAGCCTGAACTCTAGATAATTTAGAATGGAGAGACAGAATTCCTTGCACTCATTCTTTCATTCTAATGCAAGGAAGTGAATTGTACGACCTGTTACAAGAAACAGAATGAAGAATAGGTTAACTTACCAAATATGGATTCTACAAAACAATACTTGAGAAGGAGCTGGTATGTCAGTTATCCCCTTTTTAACTCAATTTGTTCTACTCTCCTTACAACCTGTTGACACAGTCAACTCTGTATCATGTGGTCATGTATCTTTAGCTAGAGATGACTGGACTTCTAATACACTGCCTGTCCAGAAATAAATATATTTTTTCTTTGAATTTTGAATGAAAGGGAACATGAAGAGGTAACCAATCAGAAGTAAGATAGAAAAACATAAGTAAACAAAAAGACACATTGGATATAACCAATTTATGTTAATGACTCAATATTAGCATGTGGGCTCCTAAGCTCCTGCTGTCCAGCTCTCCCCAGAAACATCAACGTTTGTTCCTTTGTTAATATAAAAAGGTTCAGAATTTCTTGAATTTCCATGAGACATATCTTCGTCTTTATAATAACCTCATCTCGTTTGATTTTACTTAGTTTGAGTGGATTTGTTTTCTTTGAAATATGTTACTGTGGTTGTTAGATGCCATCAGGTTGGTTCCAACTCATAGTGACCCCATGCAAAACGGAATGAAACACGGCTCAGTACTGCACCATCCTACAGTCATTGCTATGTTTGAGCCCATTGTTGTAGCCACTGTGTCAATCCATTTGTTCCAAGGTCTTTCTCTTTTTGTTGACCCTCTACCTTACCAAGAACGATGTCATTCTCCAAGTACTGGTCCCTCCTGATAACAAGTCCAAACATATGAGATGAAGTCTCATCATCCTCACTTCCAAAAAGCACTCGGCTGTACACCTTCCAAGACAAACTTGTTCATTCTTCTGGCAGTCCACTATATATTGAATATTCTTCACCAACACCATAATTCAAAGGCATCAATTCTTCATCAGACTTCCTTATTCATACTCCAGCTTTCCCATGCATAAGAGGCAATTGAAAACATCACAGCTTGGGTCAGGTGCACCTTAGTCCTCAAAGTGGTAACTTTGCTTTTCAACACTTTAAAGAAGTCTTTTGCACAGAAAGAACAAGGAAAAAATATCAATTACATGGAAACTGAATAACACCCTGCTTACAAACCACTGGGTAATAGAAGAAATCAGAGACGGAATCAAAAAATTCCTAGAATCAAAAGAGAATGAAAACACATCATATCAAAACCTTTGGGACACAGTAAAGGCAGTTCTCAGAGGACAATTTACAGCAACAGATGCACACAACAAAAAAGAAGAAAGGGGTGAAATCAAAACATTAACTCCACAACTCAAACAAATAGAAAGAGAACAGCAAAAAAAGCCCACAGCCACCAGAAGAAAGGAAATAATAAAGGTCGTAGCAGAAATAAATGAAATAGAAAAACAATAGAAAGAATAAACAAAACCAAAAGTTTGTTCTTTGTCAACAAAATTGACAAACCACTGGCCAGACTGACAAAAGAAAAACAGGAGCAGACGCAAATAACCCAAATAAGAAATGAAATGGGCAACATTACAACAGATCCAACTGAAATAAAAAGGATCTTAACAGACTATTATGAAAAACTATACTCCAACAAATTTGAAAACCTAGAGGAAATGGATAAATTTCTAGAAACACGCTACCTACCAAAACTACAGCAAAATGATGCTGACAATCTAAACATACCAATAACAAGAGAAGAGATTGAAAAGGTGAAAAAAAAAAAAAATCCCAACAAAAAAAGGCCCAGCCCAGATGGCTTCACTGGAGAATTCTACCAAACATTCAGAGGAGAGCTTGTACCAGTACTACTCAAACTATTTCAGAACATAAAAAAGGAAGCAACACTTCCGAATTCATTCTATGAAGCCAGCATGACCCTGATACCAAAAGCAGGCAAAGACACCACAAAAAAAGAAAATTACAGACCAATATCTCTCATGAATATAGATGCAAAAATTCTGAACAAAATACTAGCCAATAGAATTCAGCATCATATCAAAAAAATAATACACCATGACCAAGTAGGATTCATACCAGGTATGCAAAGAAGGTTCAACATTAGAAAATCAATCGACATAATCCACCACATAAATAAAAGGAAAGAAAAGAATCGCATGATCATCTCAATTGACGCAGAAGAGGCATTTGACAAAGTCCAACACCCATAACTGATAAAAACTCTCAATAAAATAGGCATAAAAGGGAAATTTCTCAACATAATAAATGGCATTTATGCAAAGCCAGTGACCAATATCATTCTTCATGGAGAGAGGCTGAAAACATTCCCCTTGAAAACAGGAACAAGACAAGGATGCCCTTTATCACCACTCCTATTTTACATTGTGCTGGGGAGACAGGGCCAGGATGGCGGAGTAGTCAGACACTTCTGGTGGACCCTCTTACAGCAAAGACCCAAAAAAACAAGTGATTATACATGGCAATCTGGAAGCCCTGAACATAAAAGGCAGAGTTGAGGAACCAGACTGAATGGCAGGAGGAGGGAGAAACGGTTTGCAAGCAGCGAGGAGTTGCCTGACCTGACCTGGCGAGAGCCTGAACCCTTCAGGCCTGAGCAGCTCGTGGGTGAGCGGTTAGGCAGGCAAGTGGCGGTGCTCAGGAGGTGTATTCCACACCTGGAGAGACCCAGCTGCTAGGAGTCTACACAGCCACCCAGAACAAGTGAGAACTAGCCCTCATCAGCGAAAGACAGGTACTTGCATACATCTTACTGCGAGTGTCAAAAACACCCCCCTTAGAAAAAAACCTCTCTCCCTTTTACCTCCCTGCTCCCTGCTCTGCACTGTGTTCCAGACCAGCTTCAGCAATTGCTGAGTCCCCTGGGCCAGAAGTCGGATCTGTCACAGGCCCAGAGCCATTCTCCCTGCCTTGGAGAATGAATAAATTAACAAAGAGGGGAAAAATAAACTTCTGGCTCCTCTAAGCCAGGAACCCAGGGTAGGCACAAGTCCTTTGCCTAGGCACAGCCATAAGGGATCCACAGACTTTGAGTTCCTTTCCCCCGCATAGACTTGTGTGGGCCCATCTCAACAGCATAGGCCCTCATTACCACAGTACAACAAGGTGTATACCGGAAGTCCAACTTCAACTGTTTCATCTGTGAAGTGGCAGGTTCTTGACATTTGATACTCCTCTGCCCATTAAGCAGGGTCTTCACCTACCCACATCAGAGGCCTGAAGACTGGTGGCTCCACCTACACCACCTAGCCACCTGCAAAATGGGCCCATGAATAAGAGGCGCCCCACAGTCCTTACAGCCAAAAGCATTAGGTACTCATAGTCCAGCTGCAAAACCCACCCACCTACACACTCTAGGGAACAGGGATATGCCTTCCTCCTGGATACTCGGGGGGGCAGCCATCAACTCCCTGCCTTGCTCAGAGTGTGTCCCCCTGCTAAAGCCAGATGCTTGTGCCTACACCAAACATCCATGCCTCTCTAGGACTGTAAGTGACTGCCTACACCACACACTTGGCGGCTATCTACCTGGGCACCTGAGCTGAATCCATACAGGAGGAGTGGGCAGAATCCTGAGCTCACATGCAGATCTAACCACCTGGTGACAGAACATTAGTGCTTCAAAGATGCCAATAATCAAACAAGCTCATACAAGCAGCCTATTTGGGCATATCAAAACAAAACAAGAAGCTAGGGCACAGTAAGCAAACATTAAATAAATAAATATAATAACTTAATGGTGGCTTGGAGACAACAATCAATATCAAATCACATAAAGAGGCAATCCAAGATGGCTTCAGCAAGCTCCCAAAATAAAGAATCTAGAAATTTTCCAGAGAAGGAAAATTTCTTGGAATTACAGGAGGCAGAATACAAAAGAGTAATATACAGAACTCTTCAAGAGATTAGGAGGAAATTAAGCAAAACACAGAACACTCAATAGAGGAAATTAAAAAGATTAGTTAAAAAGATTAGAGAAGAGCATAAGGACAAATTTAACAAGCTGCAATAATCCATAGAGACACAGCAATCAGCAATCCAGAAGATTAACAATAAAATTTCAGAATTAGACAAGTCAATAGAAAGTCTTAGGAGCAGAATTGAGGCAATGGAAGTCAGAATTAGTGAGACTGAAGATAAATCAATTGACACCAACTGATCTGATGAAAAATCAGAAAAAGAAATTTAAAAAAATGAAGAAACCCTAAGAATTATGTGGGACTCTATCAAGAGGAATAACCTATGAGTGACTGGAGTACAAGAACAGGGGATAACAGAAAATACAGAGAGAATTGTTGAATATCTGTTGGCAGAAAACTTCCCTGATATCGTGAAAGATGAGAAGGTATCTATCCAAGATGCTCATCAAATCCCACAGGAGGTAGATCCCAAAAGAAAGTCACCAAGATATATTATAATCAAACTTGCCAAAACCAAAGATAAAGAGAGAATTTTAAGGGCAGCTATGGATAAATGAAAAGTCATTTACAAAGGAGAGTCAATAATAAGCTTGGAATACTCAGCAGCAACCATGCAGGCAAGAAGGCAATGGAATGACATATATATAAAGCCTTGAAGGAAAAAAAAAAAACAAAAACTGCCAGCCAAAAATTATATATCCAGCAAAACTGTCTCTTAAATATGATGGCAAAATTAGGACAATTCCAGATAAACAGAAGTTTAGCAAATTTGCAAAAACCAAACCAAAATTACAAGAAATACTAAAGGGAGTCCTCCAGTTGGAAAATCAGTAACATCAAATAACAACTCAAGACTAGAACACAGGACAGAGCAACCAGATATCAATCCAAATAGGGAAGTCACAAAAGTAAATCAAAGCTAAACCACTGAAAATAGGGAAACAGATGTCAATACATAGAAGAGGACAACATTAAAACAAAAAGATAGACGTAAAAAATGCAGACAAAGATTTTTCATGAGGAGACGAAGCCAAGGTGATATAAAGAAATAAAAGACTGGTATAAGCTTAGAAAAATACGGACAAATATTAAGGTAATCCCAAAGGAAACTAGCAATCCTACAAGTCAAAATAAAAACAACAAAAATATAAAGACTCAGTAAACACAAAATCAACAACAATGAAAAAGATGAACAGAAAATACATGAAGAAAAATGACTCAGCACAGAAAAGTAAGTGGAACAAAGAAACTATGAACAACACACACAAAAAAAGACATCAAAATGACAGCACTAAACTCATACCTATCAATAATTATGCTGAATGTAAATGGCCTAAATGCAGTAATAAAGAGACAGAGTGGCAGATTGGATAAATAAACATGATCCGTCTATATGCTGCCTATAAGAGACACACCTTAGACTTAAAGACAAAAACAAACTAAAACTCAAATGATGGAAAAAAACATACCAAGCAAACAACAGTCAAAAAAGAGCATGAGTGGCAATATTAATCTCTGACAAAATATATTTTAAAGTAAAATCCACCACAAAGGATGACGAAGGACACTACATAATGATTAAAGGGTCAATACACCAGGAGGACATAACTATAATAAATATTTATGCACCCAATGACAGGGCTCCAAAATACATACAACAAACTCTAACAGCACTGGAAAGAGAGATAGACAGCTCCACAATAGTAGGAGACTTCAACACACCACTTTAGGTGAAAGAAAGAACATCCAGAGAAAAGCCCAACAAAGACACAGAAGAGTTAAATGCTAAAATCAACTAACTTGGTCTCACAGACATGTACCTAACACACCACCCAACAGCAGCTAAGTATACTTTCTTTTCCAATGCACATGGAACATTCTCCAGAAAAGACCACATATTAGGCCATAAAGCAAGCCTTAACAAAATCCAAAGCATTGAAATATTACAAAGCATCTTTTTTGACCAGAAAGCCATAAAAGTAGAAATCAACAATAGAAAAATCAAGGAAAAAAAA
>NW_004443939.1:20769216-20770566 GCF_000243295.1 Trichechus manatus latirostris | reverse complement strand
TATACACAGAAAACCCCAAAGAATCCACAAGAAAACTACCGGAACTAATAGAAGATTTCAGCAAAGTTTCAGGATACAAGATAAACATACAAAAATTAATTGGATTCCTTTACACCAACAAAGAGAACCTCAAAGAGGAAATCACCAAATTGATACCATTTACAATAGCCACCAAGAAGATAAAACAGGAATAAATCTAACCAGAGATGTAAAAGACCTATACAATGAAAACTACAAGACACTACTGCAAGAAACCAAAAGAGACTAGTATAAGCGGAAAAACGTACCTTGCTCACAGATAGGTAGACTCAACAGTGTGAAAATGTCAATTCTACCCAAAGCGATCTACAGATACAATGCAATCCCGATCCAGATTCCACTGGCATTTTTTAATGAGATGGAGAAACAAATCACGAACTTCATATGGAAAGGGAAGAGACCCCAGATAAGTAAAGCATTACTTAAGAAGAAGAACAAAGTGGGAGGCCCTATGCTACCTGATTTTAGAACAGTAGTCAAAACAGTCTGGTAGTGGTACAACAACAGATAAGTAGACCAACGGAACAGAATTGAGAATCCAGACATAAATTTATCCATCTATGGGCAGGTGATATTTGACAAACGCCCAAAGTCCGTTACTTGGGGAAGAGACAATATCTTTAACAAATGGTGCTGGCATAACTGAATATCCATCTGCAAAAAAAATGAAACAAGATCCGTACCTCACACTACGCACGAAAACTAACTCAAAAAGGATCAGAGACTTAAATATAAAATCAAAGACGATAAAGATCATGGAAGAAAAAATAGGGACAATGCTAGGAGCTGTAATACATGGCATAAACACAATACGAACTATAATTAACAATGCACAAGCACCAGAACAGAGACTAGATAAATGGGAGCTCCTAAACATCGAACACTTATGCTCACGAAAAGACTTCACCAAAAGAGGAAAAAGACAACCTACAGACTGGGAAAAAATTTTTGCCTATGAAAAATCCAATCAGCGTCTAATCTCTAAAATCTACAAGATACTGCAAAAGCTCAACAAAAAAAGACAAATAACCCAATTCAAAAATTTGTAAAGGATATGAACAGGCACTTTGCCAAAGAAGATATTCGGAAGGCAAACAGAAACATGAAGAAATGCTCATGATCATTAGCCCTTAGAGAAATGTGGATCAAAACTAAAATGAGATATTATCTCACCCCAACAAGATTATCATGCATCCAAAAAACACACACTAATAAATGCTGGAGAGGTTGTGGAGAGACTGGAACACTTATATCCTTTAGGTGGGAATGTAAAATGGTACAGTCACTTTGGAAATCGATTTGGCGCTTCCT
>NW_004443939.1:20687466-20768184 GCF_000243295.1 Trichechus manatus latirostris | reverse complement strand
GGCCCCTGGATTCTCTATCAGCCCAGAACTAAAACAATTTCCGAGGCCAACTCTTCAGACAGGGGTTGGACTGGACTGTGGGACATAAAGTGATACTCTTCAGGAGTGTGCATCTTAGCTCAAGTAGATACAAAAGACTAAATGGGCAGCTTCTGTCCAGAGGTGAGATGGGATGGCAGAGAGGGTTAGGAGCTGGTTGAATGGACATGGGGAATCGGGGTGGAAAGGAGGAGTGTGCTGTCACAGTATGGGGAGAGCTATGAAAGTCGCATAACAATGTATGTATAAATTTTTATATGGGAAAAAACATTGTGCTGGAAGTTCTAGGTAGAGCAATAAGGCAAAGAAAAGAAATAAAGAGGATCCAAATTAGTAATGAAGAAGTTAAACTGTCCCAGTTTGTGAATATGATACTATACATAGAAAACCCTAAAGATTCCACGAGAAAACTACTGGAACTAATAGAAAGATTCAGCAGAGTAGCAGGTTACAAGATAAACATACAAAAATCAGTTGGATTCCTATACACCAATAAAGAGAACGATGAAAAGAAAATCAAAAAAACATACTATTTATCATAGCCCCTATAAAAGTAAAATACTTAGGAATAAATCTAACCAGGGATGTAAAAGACCTATACAAAGAAAACTACAAAACACTACTGCAAGAAACCCAAAGGGTTCTACTTAAATGGAAAAACATACCATGCTCATGGATAGGTAGACTCGACGTAGTGAAAATGACAATTCTACCCAAAGCAATTTACAAATACAATACAATCTCAATCCAAGTACCAACAACATTCCTTAAAGAGATGGAAAAGCTAATCACTAACTTTATATGGAAAGGGAAGAAGCCCTGAATAAGTAAAGCACTATTGAAGAAGAAGAAGAAAGTAGGAAGACTCACACTACCTTACCTCAGCACCTACCATACACCTACAGTATTCAAAACAGCCTGGTACTGGTACAATGACAGATACATTGACCAATGGAACATAATTGAGAACTCATATGTAAATCCATCCACCTACGGTCACCTGATCTTCGACAAGGGCCCAAATTCCATCAAATGAGGAAAAGACAGTCTTTTTAACAAATGGTGCTTGCAAAGTTGGATGTCCATCTGCAAAAAAATGAAATAGGACCCATACCTTACACCATATACAAAAACTAATTCAAAATGGATTAAAGACCTAAATATAAAGCCAAAAACTATAAAGTTCATAGAAGAAAAATTAGGATCAACGCTAGAGGTCCTAACGTACAGCATTAACAGGATACAAACCATAACCAACAACACACAAACTCCAGAAGATTAGCTAGATAACTGGGGTCTTCTAAAAATCAAACACCCATGGTCTTTAAAAGACTTCAACAAAGAGTCAAAAGAGAACCTACAAAACTGGGGAAAAAACTTTTGGACATTACAAGTCAAACAAAGCTCTAATCTCTATAATCTACAAGAAAATACAACACCTCTACAACAAAAAGACACATAATCCAATTAAAAAATGGGCACAGGAAATGAACAGATACTTCACCAAAGAAGACATTCTAGTGGCCAACAGATAAATGAGAAAATTCTCGAAATCACTAGCCATTAGAGAAATGCAAATTAAAACCACAATGAGATACTATCTCACCCCAGCATTACTGGCACGAATCAAAAACACTGGAAATAACAACTGTTGGAGAGGCTGCGGGGAGATCAGAACTCTTATGCAGTGCTGGTGGGAATGCAAAATGATGCAACCATTTTGGAAAATGATATGGCACTTCCTTAGAAAGCTAGAAACAGAAATACCATATGATCCAGTAATCCCACTCCTAGGTATATATCCTAGAGAAATAACAGCCGTTACGTGAATAGAAGTATGCATACCCATGTGCATTGCAGTATTGTTCACAATAGCAAAAAGATGGAAACAACCTAGACGCCCATCAACAGATGAATTGATAAACTATAGTACATACAAATAATGGAGTATTATGCAACGATAAAGAACAATGATGAATCTGTGAAGCATCTCATAACATGGATGAAACGGGGACATTATGCTGAGTGAAATAAGTCAATCACAAAAGGACAAATACTGTATGAGACCTCTATTGTAAAAACTCATGAAACAGTTTACACACAAAAATTAACAATTTTTGTTGGTTACTAGGGATAGGGGTGGGTGGGAGGGAAATACTAAATAGACAATAGATAAGTGGTATCTTTGGTGAAGGGTAAGACAGTACACAATACTGGAGAAGCCAGCACAACTTGTACAAGGAAATGTCGTTGAAGCTCCATAGACACATCCAAACTCCCTGAGGGACTGAATTGCTGGGCAGACGTATGTGGGAACCACGGTCTCAGGGAATATCTACCTCAATTGGTTTAACACAGTTTATAAAGACAATGTTCTACATTGTACCTTGGTGAGTAGCGTCTGGGGTCTTAAAACCTGTGAGCAGCCATCTATGATACTCCACTGGTCTCACCCCTTCAGGAGCAAGGGAGAAAGAAGAGAACAGGATACAAGGAAAAGATAAGTCCAAAGGATTAATGGACCACAGCTGCCAAGGCATCCACCAGACGGAGTCCAGTACAGCTAGATGGTGCCTCGTTACTACCACTGACTACTCTGACTGGGATCACAACAGAGGGTTCTGGGCAGAGTTGGAGAAGGATGTAGAACAAAATTCTAACTCACAAAAAAGACCAGATTTACTGGACTGACAGATTGGAGAAACCCCGAGAGTATGGCCCCCGGACACCCTTTTAGCTCAGTGGTGAAGTCACTCATGAGGTTCAGCCCATAAAACAAAACGGGACTAATGAGGCACAGCAGTCCAGGGACAGGGACTAGAAGGCAGGAGAGGACAGGAAAGCTGGTGATACGGAACCCAAGATTGAGTAAGGACAGTGTTGACGTGTTTCGTGGTTGTTAACCATTGTCATAGGGCAATATGTGTTCTAACTGCTTAATGAGAAACTATTTTGTTCTGTAAACCTTCATCTAGAGTACAACAACAACAAAAAAAGAATTATCTATGTGAGATCAGATTGACAACAGCAACTCAAAAGATTTCATGGGAAGCCTAGGGGACAGTGAGTTGAAGACAATTGTGATGGAATAATTTGGAAAACGATAGTGAGAATAGCAGCACAATTGGAAGAACGTAATTGATGTCACTGAATTGTACACGTAGAAATTTTTGAAATGGTTTATCATTGCCTAAGTATATTTTCACCAAAAAAAAAAAAGAAAATGTCCTCCAAGGTCAAGAAGGGAGAGTGTTGACATGTCATGAGGTTGTTACCCTATATCATAAAACAATATGCGTACTGACTGTTTAATGAGAAACTATTTGTTCTGTAAAGCTTCTTTCACCTAAAGTACAATAAAAAATTTTAAAAAAGGAAGTCTTTTGCAGCAGATTTTTCCAATGTAATACATCATTTGATTTCTTGACTGCTGCTTCCATCTGTGTTGATTGTGGATCCAAGTAAAATGAAATCCTCGACAACTAAACATTTTCTCCACTTATCATGATATTACTTATTGGTCCAATTGTGAGGACTTTTGTTTTATTTATGTTGAGATGTAATCTATAATGAAGGCTGTAGTCTTTGATCTTCATCAGTAATTACTTCAAGTTCCCTTCTCTTACAGCAAGGAAGGTTGTGTCATCTGCATATTGCAGGTTGTTAATGAGTCTTCTATTAATCCTGATGCCATGTTCTCATATAGTCCAGCTTCTCAGACTATTAGCTCAGCATACAGATTGAATAAATGTGGTAACAGGATACAATCCCGACACTCATTTTTCCTCATTTTAAATTATGCAGTATCCCCTTGTCCTGTTTAAACGACTGCCTCTTGGTCTATGTACAGGTTCCACATGAGCAAAATTAAGTGTTCCGGAATTCCCATTTTTGGAATGTTGCCCATAATTTATTATGGCCCACATACTCCAATGCCTTTGAATTGTCAATATAACACAGGTAAACATTTTTCTGGTATTCTTTGCTTTCAGCCAAGATCCATCTGACATCCACAATGATACCCTCATTCCACATCCTCTTCTGAATCCAGCTTGAATTTCTAGCAGTTCCCTGTTGACATACTGCTGCAACCACTTTTGAGTTATCTTCAGCAAAATTTTACTTTCATGTGATATTAATTACATTTTTTGATAATTTTTGCATTTGGTTGGATCACTTTTCTTTGGAATAGGCACAAATATGGATATCTGTCAGTTCTTTGGCCAGGTAACTGTCTTCCAAATGTCTTGGCTTAGAGAAGTGAGCACCTCCAGCGCTACATCCATGTATTGAAACATCTTAATTGGTATTCTGTCAATTCCTGGAGGCTTGTTTTTTGCCAACGCCTTCAGTGCAGCTTGGACCTCTACCTTCAGTACCATGGATTCCTGATTATGTGCTACTTCCTAAAATGATTGAATGTCCACCAGTTCTTTCTGGTACAGTGACTCTGTATTCCTTCCATCTTCTTTTGATGCCTCCTGGGTCTTTCAGTAGTTTGCCCATAGAATTTTTCACTATTGCAACTTGAGTCTTGAATTCTTTCTTCAGTTCTTTCAGCTTGAGAAATACCGAGTGTGTTCTTCACTTTTGATTTTCAAACACCAGGTCTTGGCATATTTCATTATAATACTTTACTTTGTCTTTTTGAACTGCCCTTTGAAATCTTCTGTTCAGCTCTTTTATTTCATCATTTCTTCCGTTTGCTGTAGGTACTCTATCTTCAAGAGCAAGTTTCAGAATCTCTATTGACATCCAATTTGGTCTTTTCTTTCTTATCTTTTTAATGATCTTTTGCTTTCTTCATGTATGATGTCCTTGATGTCATCCCACAATTCATCTGGTCTTTGCGGTCATTAATGTTCAATGAGTCAAATCAATTTTTAAGATGGTCTCCAAAATCAGGTAGGATATATTCAAGGTCATATATTGGGTCTTGTGGATTTGTTTTAACTTTCTTCATCTCCAACTTTAACTTGCATATGAACAATTGATGATCTGTTCTGCAGTTGGCCCCTGGCCCTGTTCTGACTGATGATATTGAGCCTTTCCATCATCTCTTTCCACAGATGTAATCGATTTGATTTCTGTGTTTTCCTTCCGGTGAGGTACATGTGTATAGTCGCCCTTTATGTTATTGAAAAAAGGTATTTGCAATGAATAAATCTTTGGTCTTGCAAAATTATATCATGTGATCTTCGGCATCATTTCTATCACCAAGGCTAGATTTCCCAACCGCTGATCCTTCTTTGTTTCCAACTTTCGCATTTCAATCACTTTTAATTATCAATGCATCTTGATTGTATGTTTGATCAATTTCAGACTGCAGAAGTTGGTAAATATCTTCAATTTCCTCATCTTCGGCCTTAGTGGTTGGTGCATAAATTTGAATAATAGTCATATTAACTGGTCTTCCTTATACGTATATGGATAATATCCTATCACTGACCATGTTTTACTTCAGGCTGGATCTTGAAATGTTCCCTTTGACAGTGAATGCAATGCCATTGCTCTTCAATTTGTCATTCCTGGCATAGACCATATGATTGTCTGATGCAAAATGACCAATACTAGTCCATTTCAGCTTACTAATGCCTAGGATATTGATGTTTATGTGTTCCATTTCATTTTGACAGTTTCCAATTTTCCTAGATTCATACTTTACACATTCCATGGTCCTCTTATTAATGGATATTTACAGCTGTTTATTCTCAGTTTGGGTCGTGCCACATCAGCAAATGAAGTCCTGAAAGCTTGACTCCATCCACAGCATTAAGGTCATCTCTACTTTGAAGTGGCAGCTTTTTCCTAGTAGTATTCTGAGTGCTTTCCAACCTAAGGGGTTCATGTTCTGGCACTATATCAGACAAATTTCTGCTGTTATTCATAAGGTGTTCACCGGGCATTTTTTTTTAAGAAGTAGACTTACAGTACCTTTTCCTAATCTGTCTTAGTCTGGAAGCTCCACTGAAACCTGTCCATCATGGGTGACCCTGCTGGTGTGTAAAACAGCAGTGGCATAGCTTCCAGTATCACAGCATCATGCAAGCTACCACAGGATGGCAAACTGACAGACACGAGGTGGTCCTCAAATATAAGTTCTTATACAAAAAATAATCTACTCATTGTCCTCTGTTTTTCTCCCTCCCTCATTCCATCTACAGGTGGGAAAGAGAACAGGAGATGAAATTTTCACTTAGTGACAAGTTGAAATGAGTGTTAAATGCAGGCATGATCTCTAAAGAGAAAAGAATCAGAAATTATCACTGTCTACCACTTAGGTCTGTCTCTGGTTAATTGTACTAAGCAAATCTTCAAGGCTATACTCTAAGCTACCTGCAGCAAGGAAGCTAAAATCTTTTCGAGTGTTTGATGATATCCCTACACAGTCTTTCATCATGACTGTCATGTGAACTTTAAACATTTGTTATACAAGATTATAATTACTCTAACACTTGAAAGCCTGCTTTATTTGTTTTTTTTTCCCAGACCTTATCTGCTATTGGAATGAAATTCGGAATATCCAATTAAATGAAATTTAGACCATCTTAGCAGTTGTTAGCATACATATGAGTCATTGCAGCTCACACTGCACCTTGATATCAAGATGAAAATAAAACTGCTTTGCTTGTGGTTGTTGCCAATTCAGGAAACAGCGTTTATAGAAACTGTGAAGAAACAGCTGTGATTTACCAAAAATGACTCATTTGTTAATGCTGTAATAAATTATATTCACTGACTTCATTAAACCCAACTCATAGAATATATAACGAGATAGTATTTTGGGTTTCAGAAATATAAAGTCAAGTCTTAAGTCAGCTGTAATTTTTGGCTGTCCCTGTATATGTGTAAGTATTTTAGTTAAATACACAGTATTAGAAATTGAATTGTAAGTTTCTGTTAGTAGAGATGCATAGATGGATATGTAAGTCTTCATACATGTAAAGAATACTGAAGTGGTTGAAGAACAAGGACTTCAGGGGCCTGGTGCTTCCATTTACTAGCTGTAGACTCTCTAAAACAAGCTGCCGTCAAGTCAATTTCAACTCATGGTGACCTCATGTGTGTCAGAGTAGAACTGTGCTCCATAGGATATTCAATTTCTGGTTTTTCTGAAGCAGATCAGTAGGCTTTTCTTGCTAGGTGCCTCTGGATGGACTGTATTCTCCAACTTGTTGACCAGCAGTGGAGCATGTTAGCCATTTACACCAGTCCATAGACTTTCTAGAACCCCACTATGTGTAAAATGAGAATAATCATAGCAGCTACCCTATAAGATTGTTGTGAATATTAAATGAGATAAAACAAATAAATGTTTGTCTCAGTGTCTGATAGTAAAAAGACCTAAAAAGCAGATATGCTCTAGTTCAAAATTCATATGTAGTTAGCTGGAGAAAAGAATACTGGCTCAAAGTTAGTTAATATCCTGATCAAGGAAAAGCTATACGTAAGGAGGGTGAAACGGAGTGATTCAACCCTAGAAAATTCTAAGGCTTTTGTTAAATTTAAATCTTTATTCTAAGCAATTATTTAAACTATAAATAAAATCACATCTGTATGATTCTCACACTCTGCAGTAGGTATTTAACTCTCTGTGTAACTTTTATGAGAGTTAGAAACAAACCTCTCCCTGGGGCTTTATACAAATTAGTCACTCTGTTCAATGATGGTGTCAGAAAAGACAATGAAAAGATGGAGCAATTAAATGGTCACTCAGGTCTGAACCACAAGTGTCAAGAAAAGAATTAGCTCCCTGGACTTAATTATATTGTGTAGTAGCAAAAATAGAGCACAGTAAAGACGATAGCGGAGGACAGAAAAGGAGAAAAGAGTGCAATGAGGAAATGTTCCAAGCATCTTCTGAGAATATCTAAAAGGCTATCCAGTGGGAAGGTAAGATTTGGTTTGCACCATCCTGCTGATCTTGATTTATGTTTATCACCTATGTTCAAACTCTTAATAGGCCTTGAATAGCACATTAAAACTGCAGGTAAATTCTGATCACAATCTCTAGGATAAAACACCTTTTTTGTTTTTGTTGTTGTTTATGTCTTTTTTTTTTTTTTTTTGGTTTGCTTATTTTTTCTAGTGTCAAGTTTGTCTAGACAAACTTCTACATGATCTCAGGCTGTGAACCTGCAGTTCTCATTTCCCAGGACAATGAAGCTTTAAAAATAGCCATAAATCAATAACTCAAGAAGATAACATATAATAGTGCACAATAAAACAAAGCTTGCTTGTGAGTTTGTGTGACTTTTTTAAATAGCAAATACTAGCTCACCCTTTTAACATTATCAGATAGGAGAAAATTAGGAGAAAAATCTTGGTTAAGCTTTAGAAATACAGTTTGATATTTTAAAAATTAAATTTAACATATGTTCTTATTTCCTTGTAAAATAACATTAAGTTACTGAAATAATCATCCTAAATGTAGTCACAAGTCTGTAAATTGCTCTAATTAATATCATACTAAATGATAAGTAAAGAATAAATGAACGAACAAAGAAACAAAAGGAAGAAATAAAGAATGAAATAAAAAGAGTTAGCTAGTTTGTGATACCCATTAAGAATTATTGTAGAAGCTTCAAAAATAACTGAGTGTAATCATGGTAAAGTGTAGAGCATGCAAAAATTATCATTGTGTGTGGTTATACACACAATGTGTGAGTGTTAAGAATCTCTAGTTGATCAAAAGAGATATGGGAATTAGTCAGAATTCATCATTTTTAGAATGATCAGAGAACATTTTGTCTGGGAGAGTCCTCCTTTGAACCAATTGTCCCATTGTAATTATTAATAGCACTACCTTTTACTCTCAATTTATCCTGATTCAGATGATTAATTATATGGTCACCATTAGTCATATGGGATCAGCATCTGGGTTTCAGGAGAAGTTCAATTAGCTTCAAAATCAGTGGAATTTCCAACTCCATTCCAATTCCACCTAGTGGAATTGCTGAAGATAAACTGGACTAAAAGGTATGAGTCATTACTTCCAGGTGTTGTTTTCTAGCCATTTTGTGCTAAATGGCCCACAATGAGCTGGCTTGGGGTTCAGTGAAGGCCTGGAAGGAATCCATATAATTGTCACAGTATGACAAGTCCACGTGGGTTTTTCTTCCTAATCCTTCTTTTCACTAGGAAGTTTCAGAGAACTTTGGGGACTTGCCTTGTTTGTATTTATTGGCCATTTAAAAAATGAGTTATTGTTTAGAAAACATTGGTCTTGTTTGTTTTTTATTGTTTGGAGTGTTTCAGAAGGCTTTTAAACCACCATTAGAAGAATAAAACACAATGAAAGTCAGTAGTCATAAATTCAACCAGACAAGAAATGTACTGAGAAGGTAAAGAAAGAAGGGTTTAGCTGTGAAATGAAAATGTACATTTAGGCTGTAGGTAACTTCTGGATATACTCTCTAGAAGAAAACATCTTTTTTTCTTTCTTTTGTTTTTTTCTTTTCTTTTTTTTTTTCTGGTAGGGCTGTTGGGGCCAAGGCTATCTAGACCATTTTCTGCATGATCACAGACAATGAACTTAGTTTTCATTCCCCCAAAACAATGAAGCTTTAATATAGACACAAATCTATTAATCAAGAATAAAATCTTCAACCAAGCGGACGTGTTGCATTTAATTCATCCCTCTGTGTTCAACAAAATAAATGCAACCTGTCAAGACTTCAAAAACAAAAAGTAGGGTGCTCACACTTTTACCATTTTTGTTGTAAAGGATAAGGATAGTACAATACATCTGTTCTCAAAGTTTGCCGTGATGATTCTTTAGAATTATAGATAGATAAATTTGGGGCTGCCAAACAGGCCAGGGCTAGAGAATTATCTTTTTTTTTTTTAAAAAAAAAAATGAAACTGTAATCAAGTTATTTAAGGTCACCTGAGAGCACAGAAACTTCACCTTAAAAATGAGGATTTATTTATTCGTTTATTAATAAGTAGGTCTTCTATATGCCTAACACTATAGCACTGAATATAAATTGGTGAACAAAATGGACATGGTTTCTGCCATCATGAAGCTTAAAATCTAGTCTGCTATAATCAATACTATGAGTTGGAACCGGCTAAACAGCATCTAACAACAACAACAACATCATCAATACGATAGTGTCTATTCATAGATTTGTTTTAAGAATTAAGTGAGTTAATTTATATAAAGCTCTTAGCCTAGTGCTTGGAATAATGTTAAAAAGTTATTATTTGTTATATAGCTAAAGAAATAAGTGGATATTGAGTCAAAATCCCTACAGCAGAAACAGCTGTATAATTTATACACTTTACATTTGTTTCCTACCAACAGCACTGCTCCAATGCAGGCTTGATTTCCCAGGACTTTGGGGGGTAGTGATCTACTGCATTATTATCTTCTATGAATTAAAGGCAGAATTATAAATTCCACCAAAGCCCACATCTACTGTCACTAGCTGTCACCTTGTTTTTGGAGATCTAATTGTTTTTTTCCTTCTTATCAGTTATGAGAGAAAAAAGTTTTTTGTTTCCTTGTGTTTCAATGTAGAGAATTAACACATTTCATGCTAAATCAAAACTGTGTTGTTGCAAAAGCATAAAGCCATGCATTTCAGCAGGTCCCTCTGTCACCCTCATATATTGGCCCATTATGTGGTATAACTCTATGAGGAGTATTTCTAAGCCATGAGGATAAATACATCATGCTATATTTTTACACATATAGCAAACAGAAGGAGCCCTGGTGGTGCAGTGTTTAAGCACTTGTCTGCTAACCGAAATGTCTGTAGTTCAAACCCGCCAGCCTCTCCATGGAAAAAAGATGTGGCAGTCTGCTTCCATAAAGACTGCAGCCTTAGAAACTCTATGGGGTAGTTTTACTCTGTCCTATAAGGTCGCTATGAATCGGATTCAACTCAATGGCAACGGGTATAATAAATACAAATATCCGAAAAGACTACCGCAAATTTAAATAACTGCTTTAAAATTCAGCATGATGACAGTCCTATAGAATGATCTACTTTTTTTGAAGATGTATTGATGAAAAATTATGAGAAAGTTTCTTTCTACATTTTTTAATTTTGATATCAAAATATGTCACTAATTCTCTTGAAAGACAGGTCACATGAGAGTACTATTCTTCACCAATGTCACCTTTACTCTGTGGCAGCAAATGATGAATGGTTCATACAAAAATCTTTGCAGGAAGATAAAAATCAAGTTTCTTGATTATGCCACAACTGAATAAACATGGTCCACTTCCAGAAAAATAATTTTAAACAATATTTTGTGATATCGAAAAATGTTTAAATAGAGAACAGAAATAATCATCTAAAAGGAAAAAAAAAATTCAACCAAGTATTGTATTGAATATCCTACCCTGATTCAAGTGTGAAAATGTACGTTTTGACTTTAGCTTTTTTGTAATTTGGATCTTAAATCTCCCTGTATTATGTATAAAACAATAATATCGGAATATTTATGTGATTCTCAGAATGGGTTGCGCATATAGCCTCCTCTATGTTGGGAGATAATTCTTCCTGTGTCTGGTGCTTCTTCACATCTTCTGAGCAGACATTGACAGCTATGTTCAAAGATGCTTGCCTAACAGCCTTGGAAACATAAAGATAGTGACTCTTTCTGGGTATATTTAGAGGTATCTCTCCTTGGACATATTCTAGGGTAGTAGGGTAGTAATGCTAGAGATATCTCTCTCCCCTCTTGTGATGTGATTAATTACTTTTGTATGTGGCTTTTCTATCCATGGTCTTGTAACTCCCACCCAGGTGATTGTGTGATAGGGTAATTTTGGCCTACCAAGGGTATTGGTCAGTTTTGCCTTAAAAGAGAGTCAATTACAGAGCAAAGAGAACAGCCCACCACCACCTAAGAAGGAGAGACTCACGGCAGAGACCTGCAGCAGAGATCTGCAGGGGACGGTGCAGTGGGCTTCCCAGCCCACAGAGAGAGAAAGTTGAGTGCGTTTGGGCAGAGACTGAGGCCCATGGAGAAGTCTATGCCTGACCCATGAATTTGGGACTTGCCAGCCTCCACAACCACATGAGCCATTTCCTTTATACAGTTTTTGAGTTCTGTGTGATGCTGCAGTGAATTAGGGAATGCAAAGACAGGAGGGAGAGTACTGAGGCATGAGGGAGTAGGTGATATTAGAGATGATGGAGTGATACAGCAGCTTGGAAAAGTTAGACATTTGGGACATCTTTAACCTCCGCCTCATAAGAGCCAGGTTTGTGCTGATCATTATAAAAGAAATTATTCATTTACCTCTCCAGAGATATTCCAGAGTAAAGTAATATTTCTCTTTCAAGAAGGGAAGAGAGGGAAGTTTTCCAGAAGTCCCAATATAAGGAGCAGGATGTTCTAAACTTGGAGTTCCTCGACTATGACAGATTCACTATGTGCACAGTATCTGTTTGGGTCCACCTGTGCATCATCCCCATGGGACTCAGGGGGCAAAAGAAACTTATGGGAACATGAAGTCCATGTTGCTTGCTATGCCATGAGTATTAAATGTTCTAAAATCATTTGGGTTAATTGTCTCTTTACTGGCTAAATTGATGGAAGTGAGACAAGTCAACCTAGCAGCTGCACTAGTCACTGCTGCTTAGCAACTGTTTGGTCACTTGTTACTCAAGGTGCATAAGAATTACCTGATGTAACATGGGTGAAGGGTGAGACAGTACACAGTACTGGGGAAACCAGCATGACTTGTACAAAGAAAGGTCATGGAAGCTCCATAGACACATCCAAACTCCCTGAGGGACTGAACTGCTGGGCAGAGGGCTGTGGGGACCATGGTCTCAGGGAAGATCTAGCTCAATTGGCATAACACAGTTTATAAAGGCAATGTTCTACAACCTACCTTGGTGAGTAGCGTCTGGGGTCTTAAAAGCCTGCGAACAGCCATCTAAGATACTCCACTGGTCTCACCCCTTCGGGAGCAAGGGAGAGTGAAGAGAACAGGATACAAGGAAAAGATTAGTCCCAAGGACTAATGGACCACAGTTACCAAGGCCTCCACCAGACTGAGTACAGTACAGCTAGATGGTGCCCAGCTACCACCACTGACTGCTCTGACCAGGATCACAACAGAGGATTCTGGACAGAGCTGGAGAAGGATGTAAAACAAAATTCTAACTCACAAAAAAATGACCACACTTACTGGCCTAAAGGAGACTGGAGAAACCCAAGAGTATGGCCCCCAGACACCCTTTTAGCTCAGTGGTGAAGTCACTTGAGAGGTTCACCGTTCAGCCGGGAAGTGGACAGCCCCATAAAACCAAATGGGACTAATGAGGCACAGCAGTCCAGGGACAAGGACTGGAAGGCAGAAGGGGACAAGGAAGCTGGTGATAGGGAACCCAAGGTTGAGTAAGGATAGTGTTGATGTGTTGTGAGGTTGTTAACCCGTGTCATAGGGCAACATGGTACTGTTCAATGAGAAACTATTTTGTTCTGTCAACTTCATCTAAAGTGAGAATAGCAGCACAATTGGAAGAGTGTAGTCAATGTCACTGAACTGTGCATGTAGAAATTTTTGAAATGGTGTATCTTTGGCTATGTATATTTTCACCAAAATAAAAAATAAAAAAAGTAGAGAAGAGAGAGGTTTGACATGTTGCGAGGTTGTTAACCAATGTCATAAAACAATATGTGTACTACTGTTTCATGAGAAACCATTTGTTCTGTAAATCTTCACCTGAAGTACAATAAAAAAAAAAAAATTACCTGAGGTAATTTTCCAAAATGTACATGCTGCCCTGGCTTCATATATCTCCTATTCATTTTTGAGCATGATGGCCTTATGAAGTCACTCTTTCTGATAGGAAATGCCCTATTATCCACACCTGTTAAAGTAGGTAAATAAATAAATAATCAAGGACAGTCACTGGTACTAGTCAATGAGACTCATTTATTCATAAAGATAGGCACTGTGGACCCCACATCAAGGTCCCTATCTTCAAGAAGTTTAAAGTTTTATGGGAAAGGTAAGTTAAGAAAAAATATTTAGATAAAGATAGATAGGTAGGTAGGTAGACAGATAGATAGGGAGATAGATAGAGAGATAGGGAGATGAGTGATTATTGTGTTCTGGAGGCTTAACATGCATTATCTAATGCAATCCTCAGAAAGGCCCAGAGGGATAGAGACTATTATTCACATTTTACAGATAAGGGAATAGAGCCTTAGACAGATAAAATAACTTGTCAAGCTAATTTAAATAGAAAAATGTCAAAGCTAGCATTCAAACTTATACAGTCTGCCTCCAGAGGAGGCACATATTGATATGAAATCATATTGCCTCACAAGAGGATAAAATAAATCAAAGAAAAAGTAAATAAATTGGTGGATTATCAAAATTTGTCTTATAGATAAATATACTTGTTTCTATGTATCTTATTTAACCAGAGATCTCAATTTAGCCTGATATCAGGGATGGAAATTTTGCAAATTTACAAGGGTAATGATGGACATTTCTTTTCAGGCACAAACCAGCAGTCACTAATGAAATGTGGATAATCCTATATGACCACAATAAAAATACATCTGTTGCCATAACTTCTATGTTTCAGTTGGTCTGCTACTTGAATACGTATGGCTTATGGTCAGAACCAACAAAGTAGCACATTGTGATAGTTTATTTTACTGGGCTTTTTTAAAAAAGGCAAGAAGATAAGAATAAATATGTAAAGCATGCAGACAAATTCCATATGAAAAGAAATCAAACATCACATTAGACTGGAAAAATAATTTCAAAGTAAATCTAACTGAATAACATTTGAACATTATAGCTGGCTCAAATCCAACAGCTTGTTGGTCAGCTATGGAAAATCATCAGGTTCATTTCAGTGTGTAGCTTGTGTTTCTACCCTAGAAATAAGCATGAACCGGATGGAATATAACTAGCAGTTAGACTTGCAGGGTTTATATCCTACTGAACTACTATGGAAATTTTCTCTTTTGTGGATCTCCAACATTTGCAATGTTTTCATGTGTTCCAATTTTTCAAAATAGTGTATAATATTTTTAAGTCAAAACTAAAGTAAAACTATAAAATCTCAATAATGTCAAGGGTTCTTCAGTTTTATTAAATAATATTACTATATATTTACCAATAGAAATAGAGTGTGTTGCCTTCTAAATATGTATCACTTCCACTAGTTAAGCAATGCAGTATTATTTCCTTCAAATACATGATAATCAATTAGACACTTAGGGTTAAAAAAAAAAAGTATCCTAATTGAACATGACTTCAAAGCTAACAGGGAATTCAAAGTCCTAGAAACCATAGGTATGTCAGATCATTATATGGGCTTCTTCATAGCCAAGAAAATAGTCAAATAAGGGCAAATCATCACAATACCAATTAATTACTGAATTCCAATATAAGAGAAAATAATTCAACTGGAAGAATAGAAGAGTGAAGAGATGATCCCAATGGAATCCCTGTACCTGTAAGATGCGAAGTCCATGGCATTTCCTTACCAGAAGGATACTTGAGCATTATTTGCAAACTAGGCCATTGGATGGGTTGCCCACTGAGACTACTAAAAAGAAAGATCAATATTTTCTCCACTGGATATTTGGAAATAACAACAGAAAGATTTAGAGAACACAGTTCTTCCTCGTTTCTAAAAAGAAACAAGTTAAAAGCCCATTAACAAACCCACTTTGTCCATAATATCTTACTTACAGAACGCAGCTCTGCTTCACTTTTTATTAGAAATGAATATCCCAACTCTTTAAAACAATATTGGTGAGCTTTGTAAAGCAAATTGCTCCTGCTCTCAGCATATACTTTACCAAAGAAAAGATAAATACGCCTGCAGCTCTGCAAAATAATGCTATTGTCATACATACCAAAGTCATGTGCTTAAGAGGAAAATGACTTTCTTTTTTTAAATTGAAAATGCCGGGGTTTATCCTGGAAATTTGTGCAATATTCAGCGTGTCTTAGTGTGTTGAGGGGTCCTCAAGACCACCCTTAGGTTCAATGATTCACCAGAAGGATAGGACTCAGAAGCTGTTATATGCATGGTCACAGTTTGTTACATCAAAATGGTATACTTTAAAATCAGCAAAAGGAAAAAGGTGCATAGAGTGAAGTTCAAGAGCAAGCTCCAAGGTGTCACCTCCCAGGGGAGTCATACAAGATGAGCCTAATTCTCCAGCAATGATTTATGATGACAATACCTGAGAAATGTTGCCAACCAGGGAAGTTCACCTGAACCTTTGTGTTCAGGTTTTTTATTGGAGGTCAGTCACATGGGCATGCAGCATTCATGTAACTGACATCAGTTACTCAGACTTTAGCCACCCCACCTCACCCCCGCAAAACCAGGCCTTCATTATAAATTGCATTGTTAGGTAAGCTTTATCAAACTTGTACAGCACAGCCCAAGGACTCAGGCATTCAAAACACTCTTATCAGACAGAATAATCCAAGGGGTCAGAGGTTATCTCCCAGAATCTTGCCAAGGGCCAATCCTAAAAACAGGCATTTTTTTTAAACTGTGCAGGGTTTGAGCAACCCAAACCTGCTGCGTTAGCCCTTTTCTATCAGCTTACCCTCTGTTGGCCTTAATTCCTTCAGCACTAAATAAATACAGAAATATTATTTATGTTGTCTACCTCACAGGTTGTTTTGATAATTAATTTTGATGAGCCACGTGCAAATCCCAAACACATATCTAGCTGTTACAGTTACCATACTGATTATGACTGACTAGTCAAAAACAAACAGACAAATTAACAAATAGTTAATGTGACTTTCTTACACCATATATAAAGTATTATGTTGATGTGTAACAATTAACTGCACTTTCTACATGAAAATAAAATGATAAAAGGAAAGACTTCTGCTTGGAAGTAGACTTTGTTTGCAGTATATATTATACAATGATCTAAGTATCAACTAGATAATACTACTATTAATTTTCCTAATATTTAGAATAAAACATATGGACAATAAGTTAATCTTTCAATATAATATATTATATATATAGAGAGAGAGAGAAACATTGCATAAGGGAAAATGATAGGTAAAAGAGATTCTAGCCATATTTGAAGTAATTTCTTTCTCAAAAGAGATAATGATTTCAACTGGGATATAAGCCTTGATTAATGAAATACTGTGGGATAGAGGGCATATCTCATTGTGTTTTTCCATCCATAATCTTCAGCACAGATTCTGTACAAATAGTGAGTATAGGTAATGCATTTTATTCTTTAATTCCCAAATGTGAATCTTTGCACTAGATACACATTTTAGGCACTGAATAAGTATTCAATATTTCAATGGACAGCTCTCAGTCTAGGCTATCCATCTTCTTATGAAGTTTTCTCCACATTTGCTGATTCACTTACAGTTAAATTAACAGCATAGAATCCCCCAAACTACATTGCTCAACAACTCTTGCACCATGATTGCAGACTCATGGTTTAGCAACCGCTAATCAGATATGTTTGGCATTTCTCAAGCTGAAAACACTGAAGAGAAAATTCAAGCCTCAAGTTGCATTACTAAAAGATTCTATAAGAGAAAAAAAAAAAAAAAAACAGATGAATGAAGCAGGAATATCAAAAGATGAAAAGAAAAAAGAAAAAAGATGATGGAAGGCATATATGAAGTCACTGTCCCAAAAAGAATTGGTAGACATTAAACCATTTCAGGAGGTAGCATATCATCAAGAACCACTGGTACTTAAGGAAGAAGTTCAAGCTGCACTGAAGACATTGGAGAGAACTAAGCCTCCAGGAAGTGATCTAATGGTAATGCAAACAGATACACAACTGGAAGAACTTACTCATCTATGTAAAGAAATTTGGAAGACAGATACTTGGCCAACCAACTGGAGGAGTTCCATATCTGTGTCCATTTCAAAGAAAGGTGATCAAATTGAATGTGTTAATTATCAAAAAATATCATTAATATCACATGCTAGCAAAATTTTGCTAAAGATAATTCAAAATTGACTGCAGCTGTACATCAATAGAGACCTGCTAGAAGTTCAAGATGGATTAAAAAAAGGAAATGAAAAAGGGATATCACTGCTACTTTCAGATGGATCTTGGCCAAAAGTAGTGAATACCAGAAAGATGTTTACCTGTATTTTATCAACTATGCAAAGGCATTTGAGTATGTGGATTATAACAAATAGAAATAACATTATGAAGAATGGGAATTCTAGAACACTTCATTGTGCTCATACACAACCTGTGCATGAATGAAAAGGAAGTTGTTTTATCAAAACAATGGGATACTGCATGGCTCAAAATAGGGAAGGGAATGTGGCTGGGTTGTATTCTTTCACCTCACTTATTAAATCTGTATGCTGAACAAATAATCTGAGGAGCTGGACTATGTGAAAAAGAACAAGACATCAGGGTAGAGGGAAGACTCATTAACAACCTGTGATACATAGATAACACAGCTTTGCTTGTCAAAAATGAAGGTGCCTTGAAGTACTTACTGATGAAGGAAAAAGACTACAACCCCCAGTATGGATTGTACCTGAACATGAAAATATGAAACTCCTCAAAACTGGACTGATAAACAACATCATGAAAAATGAAAAAAGAAATTGGAGTTGTAATGATTTTACTTTATTTGGATCAACAATCAACATCCATGAAGCAGTAGCCAAGAAACCAAATGATGCATAGCACTGGGGAAATTTTCTGCAAAAGACCTCTTTAAAGTATTAAAAAACAAAGATGTCACTTTAAAGACTAAAGTGTGCCTGACCCAAGCCAGGTCTTTTTAATCATCTCATATGCATGAGAAAGTTGGACAATGAAAAAAAAGACAGAAGAAGAATTCATGCATTCAAATTGTGGTATTGAGAAAGAATACTGAATACACCTCGGACTTCCAGAAGAATGAACAAATCAGTCTTCGAAGAAATACAACCAGAATGCTCCTTAGAAGAGAGGATGGTGATACTTTGGCTCACTTACTTTGGACACATCATTAGGAAAAACCAGTCACTAGAAAAGGATACCATGTTTGGTAAAGTCAGTGAAATTGAGAAAAGCCGTCAATGAGATGGATTAACAAAATAGTCAAATAATTGACTCAAACATTTAAACCATCATGAAGATGGTGCAAGACGGGGCAACATTTTATTCTGTTAGATGTAAGATTACCATGAGTCAGAGCAGAGTGGACAGCAACTAACACAAACAATAAATCAGATACACTTGCTCCTGTATGAAGCTTAGATTTTGAAATGAATTACCGGGAAGAAGAGACAGCATGTGGAGCGTTCACTGATAGTGTGAAATGTAGTAGAGGAAACGAGATTCCCAAATTATCACTCGTGTTAGTAGCTTCTGGATTCGACAACTTCTTGACTGTGGCAGAGGTGGAATTGTTGGAAAGCTGGTAGCTCTATGGTGCCTTTGTGATTTGGGTGCTTTCTAATGGTAAAAGCAACTTTGTCTGGCTTGACAATGTTTGGGGTTGTGGCTCTGGTAGTCATTTCTGGAAATTCTACTAGTGTCTTTTTAATTCAGTCCTTGCAAGAGTTATGTTAGAGAAATCCCTCAGTACATCCCTTTCTACTTAAACTGATTAGCGTTGATCCTTCTATAGTACAAATAAAGGAGGAACAAAGTGGATAAGAACACGAAAATTATGGCATCAGTTAGATACTGAAACAAGTTCCAATTCTGCCACTAATTATCGTTCCTTGGGCAAGTGTTTCTCCCTAAAACTCAACTTTCTTGTCTCTAATAAACAGTACTACCATAAAGCATTTTATTTTTTATATGTGTGTTCGGCCTTTACTACCAATAACCAATGCTATCTCTGCTAAAGCAATCATTACTGGATCATCCAATTCCTGCACTAAGTTTCACAGGCAAATGGCAGGAATTTAGTCTTAAGAAGATAAAAGTTGTTCTTCTGGTATTAGTCATAAATTAGCCAATATCTAATTAGAGGGTGTGCATGCAGTTGTTAGAATATTAAAGGCAGTATAAGTCGATTTAATTTTCTTCCTAAGGCTCCATCTATATATCTCATTCTTTTGAGGCTGCCATGTTACTTAACATAAGAAAATGAGACAGTACTAGATTACACTACTGGCATTTTTCAGAATTCACCTGAAAAAATCTGTGATGTGGTGCATCCGACATCAGCTGAATATCCAAAAGGAAAATGCAAAATTGATCATCAGTCTTTTGAATTAGTGTGTCAATGAGGCTTTCTCAAATATTCAAGGATGAAATGCAAATTTATAAAATAAGCAAATAAATAAAGATTTTCCAGGTAACTTAAAATATAATTGGTTTATGAAAAGAGCGTACTAACACACGATAATCAGACACACACAAACACCTGTGATTACTTAAGTAAGATGGGGGGTCATATGAGGTCAAACTGTATTATTTATAAAGTGTGTTCCAATGAGGATAGTCCGTGAATCTGTGAAATGAGAAAATGGATAAAGTTAATTAGGAAGAGTTTCCTGGTGAGCTTCGGGCTGGATATAAAGGAAAGGAGACAGACAGTAAGGCCAGCCAGCTGGAAAGGAAAAGGGCTACATATGGTGGCACATCAAAATAGACATTTGCATATTAAGCCCAGCCTCTGCCTCCCAAAGTCATATTATACAAAGGTGTGGCTGTCCCTCTTTTAATAAAATATAAATAGTAAATAACTTATTTTTGCTACTCCAGTATTTTCATCACGCTCAGGAAAAGTTGCTTGCTTCTCATTGCTTCTTTTCTTTCCCAACATTTCAGGATGAATGCAATCATTTCATGGTTCACTCCTGGTTGCTTCACCCTGGCACTAAACATTTGCACATTAACCAATGACAACACATGGTATCTCTATCCAACTTTGTACATTTCACACTGTGAAATGCTATTGTGTTATCTCTTTCTTTCACGCTACACTAATAAGCATGTGAAACATCAGCCTTCGAGGATGCTTTTTTTTTTTTTTGCTTGTTTGCTCTAGGAGTCTATTTCTGACTATTAAGCTAGTCTTGACAGAACTGGGAAGTTTTCTTATGACAAGAGAAGTTGAATGAGGCCTTCCCTGTTAAGAGCCCGTCATAGATATGCTTAATATATGTGATTTCCTGATTATGTATCATTGGTTTAGTGTATTTCTGAATAAATGTTCAAATTGCTTATCTGACAGTGGCAGAATATTTGTTTTAAATGAATTTAGTTAAGCAAACCAATACTAATTAAAAAAAAAAAAAGTGTTTTTTGTTTGTTTTATTTTTAAATGTCTCTTTGGATGAATCACCACAAATTTATACAAATAACGCAGTTTACAGTTTTTAAAGGTAATAGAAGTGAGGAATCATAAAAGTTCTTACTCATTAGAATCCACAACTAAGAAAAAGAGAAAATAATCTAGTTAAAATTATTAAATTAGTAAAAATCAGTAAATATAATGCTAATCTTATGCAGCCCATATTTTCCTCAAAGCAACTCTAAGTTCTAGAGCTTCTACATATTATGTAAGTAGTATACTCATTATCTAGTGTTGCCATAACAGAAATATCACATATGAGTGGCTTCAAAGAACAGAAATTTATATTCTCACAGTTCAGGAAACTAGAAATCCAAAATCAGGATGTGTCTCTATGAGGAGGTCCTTCCCTGTGTCTCAGAGATTCTAGTAGCTGCCAGCAATCCTTGGCATTATAGATCCTGGACTTATATAGATGTATCTGCCTCTGTCATCTGTCTTCTTCCCCCTGTGTGTGTCTTTGTGTCTATTCTGGTCTTTTTATAATTCAGAAGTGATTACTTTAGAAAACACCCTACACTGGTAAGACCTCATTAACATAAAAACTCTACCCCCAAACAGGATTATATTCACTGGTACAAGGGCCAGGAATTCAACACATATTTTGAGGGGACAAAATTCAATCCATAATACCAATTGTTAAAAATATGAAATTAATCAGACATCATTCAAAATATGTATGGATGGTTGATGCAACACTGATTTCAGGGGGTGTGAGTATCAGTCCAGTATTCCCTGTTTCTTGTTCTGACAATGCTGTATCTATTTCAGAGAATCATGAAAATTTAGAAGTTTTAACATCTATATAACCATATTTTATAGACTACAAAACTTAGAATTTCAGTGGCTTATTCAAAGCTACAACTAGTAGTTATGAACAGAACTAAGAACAAGATATCCAGATGATAATTCAGGTATCTTTTCTACAATATAATTTTAGTTCCCAAGATGAACTTTCCCATATTGCTCTATTGCTATGGGAATTTTTTCTTGGTCTCTTGTAATTTTTCTTAACCATTTTTTTGTTTTTTATAAAGAATGTTTTTGCTGCTTACATACAAAAGACACTATGGTTCTTTGTTATTGATGTACTGATTTTTGCTTTCTATAATTGCAGACTGTAGTAAATCAAGATAGGGTTTGATCATAGTAGATTTTGCTCTATGTATTTTGCCAAGGATAATTGATAAACACTATTACTATAGTTAAGTCCTGGTGGCACAGTGGTTAAAAGCTCAGGCTGCTAAACAAATGTCGGCAGTTCAAATCCACCAGCTACTCCTTGGAAACCCTATGGAGCAGTTCTACTCTGTCCTAGAGTGTTGCTATGACTTGGAATCGACTAGACAGCAGTGGCTTTTTTTTTGTTTTTTGTTTTTGTTTGTTTGTTTTTTCAATAGTATAGCGATATTATTCCTTCTAGTAAAGATTGGGTCTTACTTGAAAACCAATGTAGGTTGACATCCTAGAAACTGAAAGTCAAATTAAACAACTGAGCCTAACTTTTTATAGAGTTGGTAACTGTATTATTTATCCATTGTTGTCTAACAATATTACCAAAATCATAGAGGTTTAAACAGTGGACAAGTATTACTTTGTAGTTTTCTGTGAATCAAAAGTCTAGGCTATATCTGCTTCAGTGTCTAATAAAGCTGCTGTCAATGTTTCACTTGGGTCTGTGGTGTCATCTGAGACTCAGCTGAGGAAAGATGCACCCCAGTGCTCAGATGATTGTTGGCAGTCTTTAATTCTTTGCAGGCTGTTAGACCAAAGGCCTCAGTTTCTTGCAGTCTGTCAATTAAAAGCCATCCTCAGTTCTCTGCATGTGCATCTTCCCAACATAAGCACTTGCTTCCTCAAAGCCAGGAAGGGAAGTATCTATCATTGCAGTCTTAGGTAACATATACATGTAAGCATATACGTTTGTCAATTTTGCCTTATTCTATTGCTTAGCAGCAAGTCAAAGCACCCATTCACATTCAAGAAGTGGGGATCACACAAAGGATGAATACCAGGAGGCAGAGATCATAGGGGCCACCTAAGTCTGTATGCTACATTAGCATAATCATACAAGAGAGGAATTATCTCAAATGACATTAAAACAAAGTGGTTTAACTGTAAATTCCTAATAGGATATACCCTAAGGGCAAAATTAAACATAATATATTAAAATAGATTCAATGATCACATTTTTAATGATAGAGTTGGTATTGTGATACCAAGGCTGTTGAGAGTATATTTTGTCATAAAGAAAATGAATAATCATGTTTACAATGTTGGTAATAGGGAGCATCAGTATAAGAGAGATTTACAAAATATAATAAAATTGGTAAGGTTAAGTAAAAATCTCACACTCTTAAATTTGAATATGAGGTATCAGTTTAAACACTTGAAGTATTATACATACATGTCTTCGTCATCTAGTGCTTCTGTAACAGAAATACCACAAATGGATGGCTTTAACAAAGAGAAATTTATTTTCACACAGTCTAGTAGGCTACAAGTCCAAATTAAGGGCACCAGCTCCAGGGGAAGGCTTTCTCTCTTGGCTCTGGATGAAGGTCCATGTCATGAATCTTCCCTTGGTCTAGGAGCTTCTCTGTGCAGGAACCTCAGGTCCAAAGGACATGCTCTGCTCCTGGTGCTGCTTTCTTGGTGGTATGAGATTCCCATGTCTCTCTGCTCACTTCTCTCTTTTGTATCTCAAAAGAGATTGATTTAAATTGGTTTAAGACACTAGCTAATCTTGTAGACCTCATCAATATAAATGCCGCTAATCCATCTTATTACATCATAGTGATAGCATTTACAACACATAGGGAAATCACATCAGATGATAAAATGGTAGACAATCATACAATACTGGGATTCATGACCTAGCCAAATTGACAGATATTTTGGGGGGACACTATTCAATCCATGACATATCTGTGTGTGTATATATATATATATATATATATATATATATATATATATATATATACACACACATATATACACACATACACACATACATATATACACATATGAATACATATATATATATGTATATATATATTTTTTCCCTAACTCTGTTCACTGATAGGGATTATAAACAATGACTAATCTAGGAATAAGCACCCCTAGCGCCCAGATTTTGGTCTCTAAATACCACTTTCCAATAAATGGGCCTTTGATAAAATGACTTATTCCAGGTCTAGATCGGAAAATGTATAATGTGGGCTTGCATATTTCCATACCAGAAAGCAAGAAAACTATCAAAGACTACTGAAAGGCTATCAGAAGGACTCAAGACTCAAATTAAAAAGGCTACTGCTGGCCAATTGAGGCACAATTTGAACACCAAGAAGAATATTAATACAATGAATTTAAACACAAAAATATATTTAAACGAATGCACTTATAATGTTATAAAAAAAACTTATTGTTACCTTTGTAAGATGTTAATTAAGCTAATGTATTATTTTGAAATCTAATAAAAGAAGGGAAAGAATTAAGCATTTTATCTTGTCTTTCGCATATGAACTATAATTCCAAATAATTGATGTGTTAACAGTGCTCATTTTTCAAGTATTTAAACTAATAAATAAAGATGGGATATCAGATATAGAATATCACTATTCTGGAGGCCCTAATAAAATAATATCTCTAAGCAGTCATCATCAGTGACTAGTAACATCATGAAGACAGAGACACCAAAACATCATGTGACTTCTGATGGAAGTATAGCTATGACATATTTGTACAAAAACAAGCCTACATCTGATCAGTTCTCTAGCTCTAAGCACCAATGAAGAAAATATATGGGAAAAATATGTAATGAATCACAGGGACACAGTCAGCAAAATCTAGACTGTGTGAAACTCTATAGGACCAACCCTCAGATTTCTCCAACAAATAACTTGCCAAAAGAATAATAAAAAATAAAAATAAATAAGATAGAGGAGCCTGAAGATCAGCTTTACTCAATAGAAATACAATGTATGCCACAAATACAAGTCACATGTGTAATTTTAGATTTTCTATTGCTGTTGTTGTTAGATGACATTGAGTCAGTGTCAACCCATAGCGACCCTATGTGCAACAGAACTGAACACTGTTTTGTGTCACCCTCACAACCATTGCTATGCTTGAGCCCATTGTTTCAGCCACTGGGTCAGTCCATCTCACTGAGAGTCTTCCTCTCTTTCACTGACCCTCCACTTTACCAAGCATGATGTTCTTCTCTAGGGACTGATCCCTCACCGTCCTTGCTCCTAAGGAGCATTCTAGCTGTACTTCTTCCAAGACAGATTTGGTTGTTCTTCTGTAAATCTATGATATATTCAATATTCTTCACCAACACCATAATTCAAATGTGTCAGTTCTTCTCTGGTCTTTTTTATTCACTGTATGGCTTTCACATGCATATGAGGCAATTGAAAATACCATGCATTGTGTAAGGCACTACTCAGTCCTCAAAGCGAGATTTTTTTCTATTAGCCTCATGAAAATAAGTTTAAAAAGGTGAAATTAATGTTAATAATGTATTTTATTTAACCAAATAAATTCAAAATAGTATTATTGTAGCATTTAATTAATCAAAAATATTGAGATATTTTTAATTATTTTTCTCAAGCTAAGTCTTCAAAATCTGGTGTGTATTTTATACCTATAGCACATTTTAAATACTCAGTGGCCATCCGTGGCTAGTGGCTACCTTTTTCGACAAAGCTATTATTATTTTAGTCTTAAGAGACACATTTTAAAAAAAATAAACTAATGACTTTCTCTGGATCTTGAATTGAACAAACTAGAATAAAAATTTTGGACACAAATGGGGACATTTGATCTCTGATTGATAGCTGATATTAAGAAATTACTATTAATTTTAGAGTTGTGCTATTGGTATTGTAGTTATATTTTTAAGTCCTTATTTTTCATAGATACATACTATAATATCTAGGAATAATATAGTAATGATATCTAGAATCATGTTCAAAATAATCTATGAATTGATGAGGCTGGAGAGATTGACGGGATAATCCATCAAACAAAACTGACCATGAGTTGATATTTATTGAAGCTGTTTAATGCATATACTTCTTGGGTTTTTTTACTATCCTTTTTCACATTGAATGCAATTGCAAGTTTCACAGTCAAAAGTAAAGAAAAAAAGTCAAAAGCACAACAATATTAATTCATTTCTAGGCATTAACAATGACAATATGAAAAAATTGCCATCTCCAGAAGCTTAAGTAGATCTTATTCTTTAAATTGTTGTTACAGTTCCTACTTAAGAACTGTCATATTAAGAAGCTTTTGTTTTCTCTTGAAAAAATATAAAATAAAATAGAGGACCCTGGAAATAAGCACACTATATTCGTGGCAGACTCTGAGAGCCAAACATATGCTGTAAAGAGGCCCTTTGGTAGCCATGCTTTACCACTTACGAATCTGGAATTTTGAAAATGTACCTCTCAACCAGAAGCATCAATCATTATCAGAGACCTAAATTTTATAAATGAGATTCACAACCTGGTGAGGGCATTAATGTTTCTATTATAGAAGTTTGCCATCTGTTTCAACATAGTATTTCGGAGAGTTCTTAGATTTTCCCAGGTTGTGGAAATCATCCTCCAAAGGCATCTTCTGACTAAATTGATTTATTTTCATAAGGGCTAATGAAGAAAAGAACGCTATCAATGGAACTGCTTCCCTGCCTGCCACAAAACTCTTACGGGCAGCTTCAAAATGTCACTAAGAGGCTGGCCAGGACTTTCCTAATCTAATTGGAAGCTGGAGGGATATAGAACTCCTTGAAAGGAGTGGGGAAGAAGTGTAGAGAGTGGATCAGAACGGCAAACAGGAAATATCAAGCACAAGAGGCAACAAGCAATCCTGGCCACAGGGGCAAGTCTGGAAACACCATATTTCCCCCTTTATACCCTGGGTTTTTCATCTATATCTGTTTCTCTCTCACAAAGCTTCTTTCTCTCTATTCCTTTTCCCATGACACTCATGCCTTCTCTTACCAAACCAAAAACTCAAACCTGTTTCTGTCAAATCAACTCTGACTCCTAGCAACACTATAGGACAGAGTAGAACTGCCTCATAGGGTTTCCAAGGCTGTAATCTTTAAGGAAGCAGACTGCCACATCTTTCTCCTGCAGAGCGGCTGGTGAGTTTGAACCGCCAATCTTTCGGTTAGCAGCAGAGTACTTAACTACTGTGCCAACGGGGCTCCTTATGTCTTCTCTTGCATCCTTCTAATTGTGTAATTTTGGTTTTTACTGAGTAAGGTTCTACCTCTACATCAGACCACACTTGTTTGGATCACTCCCATTATTTGAGTTAGCACTAAAAGCTCACTTACTCAGAAACTGTCCTCATTTGGTGTGTTCCTGCTTCATTTTACTTCTATCTCTGGAGCAGGATAGCCTAAGCTTCATAGAAACTCACAAAACCTGAATCAGAGAGAGTTCATAAATAATGATGCAAATTCCCTTTAAGGATCAGCACTCTTCAAACATGAGTAATTTTAGAAAATTAATCATCCATTTTGCACCTATCATTTTATTCCTAATCTACTACTAGCTGGAGTGTTCTCCTGGTCTCTTTCTGTGGGCTAGTTTAATTTCACAGTCAGCTAATAATAAGAAACATAAATACTTCCTCAGGTTTAACAATCGTTGGCTTGATGTTCTTACTAAAGATACTGATGATCAAGCTAATGAATTGTTGTTGTTAGGTGCCTTGGAGTTGGTTCAGACTCATAGTGAACCTACGTACAACAGAACAAAACACTTCCTGGTCCTGTGCCATCCTCATAATCGTTGCTATACTTAAGCACATTTTTGCAGCCACTGTGTCAATCCACTCATTAAGGGTCTTCCTGTCTTTTGCTGACCCTCTACTTTACCAAGCATGATGTTCTTCTCCAGAGACTGGTCCCTCCTAATAACATGTCCAAAGTACGTGAGACAAAGTCTCACCATCTTTGCTTCTAAGGAGCATTCTGGCTATACTTCTTTCAAGACAGATTTGTTTGTTCTTCTGGCAGCCCATGTTATTATATTCAATATTCTTCACCAACACCAGAATTCAAAGGCACCAATTCTTCTTCAGTCGTCTTTGTTCACTGTACCGTTTTCGCATGCATATGAGGCGAATGAAAATACCATGGCTTGGGTCAGGTATACCTTAGTCCTCAAAGTGCCATCTTTGATTTTTAACATTTTAAAGAGGTCTTTTGCAGCATATTTGCCCATTGCAATATGTCAATTGATTTCTTGACTGCTGCTTCCATGGGCGTTGATCGTGGATCAGAGTAAAATGAATACCTTGACAACTTCAATCTTTTCTCCATTTATCATGATGTTGCATATTGGTCCAGTCGTGAGGATTTTTGTTTTCTTTATGCTAAGGTGTAATCTATACTGAAGGCTGTAATCTTTGATCTTTGTCACTAAATGCTTCAAGTCCTCTTCACTTTCAGCAAGGTTGTTAATAAATAAACCCTGGGAATAGAGTGGTCAACTCAGGCACAATATCTGATTATCAGATGAGCATTCAAGGAATAATGGACAATCACAAATCCTAGGAGAAAAATCTTGAATATTAAGCAAGGGTGGAGCATTTATGAAAGTTTTCTCTTTTGTGGTTGTTTTTTATGGACATTCTATTGAGTCAGCAGGCATGGCTTCCACCACCAAAACAGTTTATTATTTTTTTTCTGAAAACAACCAAATGATTAAAAAAAAATTAACATCAATTACAAAAATGTCTGAGAAGGAATTTCTGGTAATAAATTACAACACATAAGAAACACTCCCACAAAACCTCTATGGTTCTTGTTTTAGACCTACCAAAACCACTTGTAGATTCAATTATGCAGCATACAGATGCATTAGAAGGAAGAGCAGTTTTGAGAGATAATCCCATTCACATCCCATTAAAGCAATGAAGAAGGTTCTTGAGGAGCAACTAACATTTCAAGAGCTAGGGTCTGGGGTCCAAGGTATGCATATGATTAGACCAACACAGCTAGAAGTAATTATCTATAGATTACCTCAGGCATCCTCTGAGGACAAGTTGCTTTTGAGAGGATCAGTGTCATTCAATCTCAATTCAGTAATTATAAAAATTTATTAGAAAAATAGAAATATAGCCTCTGCTCAATGCATAAATAATATTAAGAGCTTGAAAATTTGCAAAGCCTTAAAAAAAAATCTCCAGCTCTCACCTACCATTCCAACAATATGCTCTTATTTTTAGAGACTTTTCAAAAATCAAAAGTCCCCTAATTCTGTAAATATAAATACTCCTGGGAAATATGCAAGCCTATGAGTTTTAATGCTTTGATAAATTTTTGATAAATAACATCTTTTGTGTACTGAATACAAACTAGGTGTTTGGCATAGAAGAAGGGTATTATACGAAGTGTAGAGAACTATTTATTTATTAGATAAGCACATATTGATCCCTTTGTATGTGTCATGCAATATGCTGTGAAATAGGAATAGAAAAATAATAGGAAAAATTTCAAGGACATGTAATCTAGACTTAGGTAGATAATAATCGTACAATGTGATAAATGCAATAATAAAGGTAGGGAACCTAACTCAGTCCGGGGTCAAACCTGGGGAAACCATCCTAGAGGTGATAAAAGTTGAGTTCAATATTGAAGGATGACAGTGGAAAACCAGCACCATGAGTTTTAAGAGCCTGCAATGGCCACCATTTAGGAGCTCGACTAAGTCCAGGTATTTATCATTGATATGTTGTCTCCTATCTCTGATCAAAAGGAAGGAATGATTTAGGAAATAATATTGGAGTTATTATTCCCTGTGCTTGAACATAGAGAATGTGACTCATCTGGAGCTGGGCTCACAAGGACTCACAAGGACACATCAACTGGGTCCTGGGGTATAAAGATAATAGCTAGGATAATCTTGGAAAATGTCTTTTAGGGAACCTTTCACACAAACCATTCAAACAGAATACAAAAGACTTTCCACTCTTAGCTTTTTCTATTAGCATTTAGTAAATAGAAAATTTGTTGGACCAATGAAGACCTCTTGACTGTCATTACTGAAACGTGAACCAATGATTGTTAAGAAAGGTGATTCAAAATTTAGGATCACAGTTACCAGCCAATCTGTAAAAAGGTGATGCTTTCAATGGTTTTGCCCATTTGTAATGTTAATATACACTGATGACTCTGCAACGTTTCTTGGACTGGGGCAGACATGGCTGTGGCAGCATGCTTATCCTTTTTCCCATTCTTGCCTATTCTGTAATGTTCCTTGGATTTGGATAGACATGGCTCTAGCAGCATGCTTGTCCATTTTCCCATTCTTGCTTATTCTGTAACATCCCTTGGACTCAGGCAGACATGGCTGTGGCAGCATGCTTGTCCAATTTCCTACTTTTGCCTTTTTGAATATATGCTGAATAAAACTTTCTTTTTGCTTTACTAAAATATATACATATATATATATATAGAAGGATGAATAAGAATTACCCCAAAAACATAAAGAGTTATTGAAGGTAAAGAGTGAGGATGAAGCATTCCTGCCTATGAAGTAGAAGATGAAATGGCATGGAGGCAAAGTTGACTTTATTTGTTTTATTTTTTTGGCAGAAAGTATCCTGTTATTTCTATACACTTGGGTTATACGGAAAAAGTTTGTGAGAATTTAAATTGGCAAAGCTCCCATTACTAAAGAACTTAGGCACCAGCTCTGAAAGAAAAGTGAGAGGGTGTTAAAATGAAATTGTATTTACCACTACATTTAATGGAAAACTTAGTTCACCCCACTCAGTTCTCCACACACAGCTGTTCTTTATATATTCCATAGTCATCTCTCTGTAGCCGCCCAGATCCAGTCTTGCGTAGCTAAGTAGCAGAAAGGCTTGTTTCAATTTTGGTGGCCTGATTTGTACTCTAGGACTCTATTGTATTTGATCTTGTCTTGCCACTTGATGTTAATTATAGCCTGTAGCCCATGCAAATGAAACTGAGATGAAGCATGTGATTTCAATTACAGGACCAATTCTCACAATTTGAGACTGTCAGTGCTACCACTTTGCTATAAATTATGAGCTTTGCCTCAATCTGGATTTTTAAAGCTACCATTGAAAATACTGGTCACAACAAATTGTAGTTTGGCATATTTAACAGTTACAGTACAGTTTAGTACTTGTCTTCATTGAGCAAATCACAGCAAGCAGAAAGGGGGGAGGAAGAGAAGGAGGAAGGAAGGAAGATGGGAGGAAGGGAGGGAGGAAGAAAGGGAGGAGAGAAGAAGGGAGGAAGGAAGGAGGAAGGGAGGGAGGAAAGAGAGAATGAGAAAAGAAAGGGAGGGAGGAATAAAGCCAAGGAGGAGAGGGAGGGAGGAAGCGAAGAAGGACCAAACAGAATATGTGCTTCAAATATTCACATATCAAGTATTTCCTTATTCCCTGAGCAATGGATATTCATTTACCCTTATTCCTACATAAGATTCTGTGCATGAAAGCATTAGATAAACCATGAACAGCTGTACAATTATTTGTTTTGCAAATATTAAAATCTTCTAAAAATTTTGCTCACTCTTGTATATGCTCCCTCTTCACATAGATTTACCTTCAACTTAAATACGTGGGGAAATATAGTCGAAGTGGTAATATTCTCTCTCCCCTGCCCCAAACAGCAAAGAACACTCAACACTGAAATAAAGAACAAGTTATGATTAATAATGTAGCAGGTTGCCATGACTGAGGGGTAGTCTGTTAGAAACTAAACTTGTTTACTTCTAATGTGTGTGTGTGTGAGCACATCCATGTGCATTCTGTATATATTTGTATGTATGTGTACATCTGTTTCTTTTTTGGTGAGCAGTGTACCAGAAAACCTCTACATTGGAAATCGCTGTAGATGGTAGATTTCTTGAATTCTCTTGTGTGTTTCCCTTAAAAAAAAGTAACTTTCCTGGAATCACAAAGTCTAGCCTCCTTAAGCAGCCTGGATATAGGGTTGTCTGAAGTCACTGAGAGTAGTATCACTCACAAGAGTGGATGTAGTGCAAGATACAGCTTAGTATATTTCACAGCCATACTAGCATTCAGTGCTCAGCTTCATTGAGTAAACCACCACAGACGGAAGAAAAGAAAGAAAGGGTAATTAGACTCATGGTTTTCATTTTATTTTTTTTCAAATCATTATGATTTATTTTCTCGCACATTCCTGAATAAGCTAAACAAATCCAGGCACATGTATGTTTTACTTTTACCAAAAGGAATAAGGGAAACCAAGAATTGACCATCTTTTATATTCTTCCACCTCTATCTTGTGATCCCAACTAATTGTTGTGAACTTTAATATTTCCAAGGATATCACTATTCCAATATCAGATGTATGGTTTTTAGACCAGTGCCTAGTGTGGACCCCCAAAGAGAAGCAGATTCATTGATTTTAAATCTATTAATTTGCAAATAAAGATACCACTCCAACTTCAGATTTTGGATGTATACCCATAAAACTGGTAAGTATTTTTGTATGGAAACTGAAAGAGCTGAGGTATAATAAATTAAGGACACCGACCTAGAATGTCATAGCCAAGTGTACCAGTAAAGTAGTAGGATCACTTTTTCTTATCATCCTAACCACAAAGAACAACAGAAACTATTACCTTAGTAGTGGGCTAGATTATTTTACCAAATGTTTAACAGCCACACCATGCAGCATTTAGATAGGGTGACCATAACACACACATTTCCCCTGGTGGTTCTGATTTACACATGCTGTCCCAGAAAAATAACAAGAGCAAGCCTTTTGACTGTCAAGTATGTGTCCTGATTTAGATGATGCGTTGTGTGGTCTATCTACATTTAGCATCAAAGGCAGAACTGAACTGATCTGCCTCTAGGTTTCTCTATCCATCTGGGTTTCTTGACATCTCTACCCATCTAGGTTTTCTTGGAGCATTTATGGGTGGGCAGATACCTTGGTCACCACCAGTCTGTAGGTTTGTTGTATTGTGGTGGCTTTAGTGCCTCTATGATGCTGGAAGCTATGTAACTGGTATTTCAAATACCAGAAGGTATTTCAGTGGAGCTTCCAGACTAAGACAGACCACTACTTCTGAAAATTAGCTAATGAAAACTCTGTGGATCACTACAAAATATTGTCCATATAGTACTAGAAGATAAGCCTCCTAGGTTGGAAGGCACTCAAAATACACAGTGGCCACAACAATGGATTCAAGCATACCAATGATTGTGAAAATAGTGCAGAACTTGGCAACTTCTTATTCTGTCATAAATGAGATCACTGTGGGTCAGAGCCAACTAGATGGCAAGTAAGATATCCTGATAATTGTATAGGTGGTGTATCAGGAATGTAGACAACACACTAAATCTTTAGTCTAAGAGTCTTATTACTTCATGGTTCTTTCCCCCTGAGTCTAATACTCTCTCACATTCATGATGATAAACTCTCAGACTCAAACGTGTTTCTGTGGAAGCCTGTACCCTCATTTTCTTTATATTTTCCAGCTCATTGTCCAAATAACATGAACGTAAGTATAAATTCATTCCTATTTCTCAATAAGATATTTGGAATTTCCTAAATTTTCCTAAGTCTTATGGTCAAAATGAAGGGAACAATTAAATTCCAAGTGCACAAACCACTTTATTGTGGTAAGACAGAAGGGGTGGAGAGCTTGTTTAAGAATCAGGAGTTTCTAACTCTGGTTTTGTTATTACCTAAGAAATCACTTGATCATGTTGGGCAGTATATTTCTGATTTTTAGAATGAGAAATTTTCATAATTTCAAAAGGTCTTGTTTGTTCATAAACAAGGTCTATGCTGAAGGAACCCCAGAAAGCATGGCCCCTGGACTCTCTGTCAGCCCAGCACTAAAACCATTCCCGAGGCCAACTCTTAAAACAAAGATTAGACTGGACTATGGGACGTAAAACAATACTCATGAAGAGTGTGCTTCTTAGCTCAAGTAGATTCATGAGACTAAATGGGCAGCCCCTGTCCGGAGGTGAGATGAGAAGGCAGAGAGGGTCAGGAGCTGGTTGAATGGACACAGGAAATCCGGGGTGGAAAGGAGGAGTGTGCTGTCACAGTATAGGGAGAGCAACAAGGGTCACATAACAATGTATGTATAAATTTTTGTATGAGAGACTGACTTGAATTGTAAACTTTCATGTAAAGTACAACAATAAAATGGAAGAAAAAAAAGAGTCTATGGCTATCACTATGCAACTCTATGACTGTCTACCATTCAAATTTAATTCTCAAGCTCCCTTTCATTAGTTGGACATAAACAACTCTCTGGGAAAGGCTTCAATATACAAGAAGATATAAATAAATCCCAACTGCAACATTTATCATCTGGGTAACATAGGACATGTATAATGCTGGACATTTAAGAGTCTCTTAGCCTCAGTTTTCACATCTTCAAAACCAGAGAGTGGAAGGATGACACTTTGTTGTTTTCTAAAATGAAGAATCTGTTCTTCAGTGGACAATTTTTTTTTTCACAAAAATAAAAGTTTTGTCTTTTGCCCTATCCTCTGTGAATAATGCTTGTCCTCTTCCATGTTCCTCTGTCAGCATAAAAGCCTTTTGCCCTAACTATGATAGGTTAAGGCTTTTAAGAAAGTGTAGACAAGAGAAGTCAATTATGGCTTTAAGCTTTGATATTATACTCCAAGTTTTCACAGACAACTGGGTGATTTCTCTCCTTTTCCACTCCACTTGGTCTGTTAGGATGCACCTTGCAAGAGAAAATTCAATTTTGAGCCAGTTGGACTTCTGAAAAGAGCCTACGAAAAATGCTGCACGCTCTCAGTCAGCTGCAGAGAGGCCTGAGTGGTTCCTTATTGACTGCAGTCTGGGGACTTGAGTGTGGCCACTATCCCAACTTCAGACGAATGCAGTACTTCCATGAGACTATGGAGATAGCAAGTCAGACCAGACACCTGGACCATCTGGCACTTGGCCTGGGGACTAACCTGTGCTTCTTCTCAAGTCAGGAAGGGAGCTACAGAGGTCTGCTTCTTCTGTAAGCTCTCTCAGGTCTTCATATCATAAGGATTGGTCCTGCATGCATTATGCAGTTCATCCAACCCTGTAAATCTGCTCTGACAGAAAAATAATATTTTTCCAACTCACTGCAAAGTGAAATTGTCAATTTATACATTTGCCAGCTTTTTAGAAAGGCATCCATCTAACCATAAAATAGCCTATGAAAGAATACTGTTCTTTCTTTGTAGTAAAGTGATTAGAAATAATTATTTCACACATATGCTATGTTTTATGGCCTATTAAATAAAATTTATATGTCATATGCAACCATATTTTTTTCTATTTTAATTGATATTTTGCTAAACACGTAAGCATAATTGTATTGTATGAAGGTAAAACAATCTTGTAAAGAATATCTTGGTCTTCTATACCTGTGTGCGTGGTGTTTCTTTTCTTCCTATCAACTAACTGGATTGTTGCCACTTTGTTAGCCAGCTCTCAATCAAGCAAGGCGAACACATGAATTGAGAGATTGCTGCATATGGCAGACAGTATTAAGTAACTCTGCAGGGAATACTTTCTGCCAATTTTGGGTTCTAAATCTGTTTTATGCTCACTTTAGTGTCCTCAACTGAGAAGAGAATTCCAGCTCATTTGAGCCACGGTCAGCCTTATTTTCCTGTTGGAATTGGGGTGTATTCCTGAAACAACATGCATAGAATAGTGAACCAATCATTGTGGAATGAGCTATTAGTCTGAATGTCTAACAAGACAATTGTTAAGTCAGTAATAGGAAACAGCTTTAGCTTACATTTGAAAGTCTGGCATTTAACTTATGAATTTGTCAATATACGCTAAAGGCCACAGAAAAAAAGTTCTGATGAATCTGCTATCAACCTAACTCTGGGCAATTGTGTTTTGTTCTGTTGAGTTGCTCCATATGCATAACAATAATATTGCCTAGGTTAAAAAGAAAAAGTAGAAGTCCATTTCCTGAATAAAGGACACGGACTTGGCAGGAAAATCATGTGAGAACGGTTTGAATGCAAAGGTTATCAGTTTATTACAGCAACCAAGAGCAGTGCTAGTATTAAAGAGGATTTTTGGTTCTTCGTCGGCTTGCCCTTTCAATGAGTATCTGTTGTGCATCTCTCTTAGCAGCACAATATGCCTCTTGCTAAAGAAGCCGCAGTTGAGTAAGACATAGTTTTGCTCCTCAAAGAGATTAAAATCTATTGGGATGGGTAAACATTTGTATCTAATAGAAGGAACTACCAATTACTCTCACCCTCTCAAGCAGATTATTTTAGACTATCAAGGAGCTAAATTGAGCTGAGACAGCTGAGCTGAACTGCCAGATGTCCAAATAGCCTATTAAGACGACAAACCAAAGTGAAAGTAACAGTTAAGCCTTTTATCACTTACTGCCACAGCATAAGCAAGAAATACCTCAAGAAGATGTGCAGGCTCCCCCTGTTCCATTTTTTCCCAGGCGAGGGTCTTGTGCATCAGTGCAGATATGGAGACCATCTCACTGCTGAGGTAGCCCCTATATGGAGGCTCCTGGGCTAGGAATGCAGATACATAGAAGAGTATGGCTGCTGGAGGTGGGGTGGCGGGGGGCAGGGAGGCTGAGCCCTTGGCTGACTCACTTCAGAGACTGGCAATGCATTGGCTGTGTACCAAGCAAAGTCAGGTAGGCACCTTTCCTCTCTGAGGGCTGCCAGGTAAAGCCATGTTAATAGTCTATGGTCAGATCTGAAAAATTGCACATAGGTGTTTACATTGCCTCAAAGAAAATAATATCACTTACCATTTATAAAGAAAGGCTTTCTTAAATAAGTCTGTGCAAAGACAGTCAAAACAAAGAAAGAATAAAGTAATCATTAATTAAGATGTTGGTAAATAAAGGCACAGAAGAGAAAAATAATAATTTAAGGAATACTAGTATGTTGTTGTTGTTAGGTGTTGCTGAGTCAGCTCAGACTCACAGCAACATTATGTATAACAAAATGAAACACTACTCGGACTATACCACTCCTTATCCTTCCTCTTCTTAGGTTACTTTCCCTCAGAACATTGACGTAAGAATTTGGCTGTAAGTATTTTATTTGAGAAATGATCTTAGAAATCACTGGAATGAGAATGAAGAGGTGGGACAAGGAAGAGAAGGAAGCCAATGTCGTGTACACTAATGAGTAGGTTACTTGTAGGGCAACCTGGGCACAATCCTACTAGAAATAATGGGAAACTCCCTAAAACAGGTTTCAGAGTTATTCCACCAAAGGAGTAAGGAGAACGGGATCTTTATCCATCCGTCCCTAGATGATTCTGATCGAGGGCTACTGCAGGCTGTACTAACTTCTAAACACAGCCTGCCCTGAGCATGAATGAAGCATACTTATGTGCCCAGTAAGAGACCCTAGGGACAGAGTCAAAGGTGTTTTCAGCAGGAAGCTGTAGACACATCTGGGAATAATGAGTTTCAAGTGCATGTCTTTAGAACAGTGACTATATGTGTTTCACTCCCTTTACTTTAGCTCATCACATAGTTTTGAATGCATTTAGAGCATTTAAGCAATGCCAACTCATGAAAGAAATACTATAAATTCTGCCCTAGATTACATTATCAGTTTCTGCAATAACGGAATGATTTTTTTTTTCTCAAATCCCTACCTCTGTTTATATATCACTTGTTATTATACAAGTGAAATGTTGTGAAGGATTCCTAACTGATTTTCTGCCTCCAATCTGCACCTATTCCAATCAATCTTACATACTGTTACAAGATTAATGTCTTGTTTCTTTCTTTATTAAACACCTCTGGTAGTTCTTCCATGTCTATTAAATCATGCCAAAATATCTTAGTCTAATGTCCTTATAAAGCCCATATTTTCATGTGAGGTGTAAGACCACATAAACAGGACTTGTGAAGGAGATGAGCAAGATCTTAACTGTTTTACTGCTTTTATTTGACCAAACATCTCCAGCCTTTCAGGGAAATTGGAAAATCCAAGAGGTAAATCGGGAATTAAAGGAAATATTTCTTTGGCAAGACCTATGCTATGTGTTCCATCACCCAAGGGAGTATGGAGATGGCATGACTATCTTCTGACCTCAATCTTAGTGACAGGAACTTCAAAGAGAACACTCAGCAAGCTTGATTGTATTCCCAGCAGTCTGATGACACAGTGGACTGGGGTCAGACCCACAAGTGAAAAATTTAAAGGTTAAAAGGCAGTATCTGGAGCTGCCTGCTAGGCAGTTAAATGAAAAGCAGGCTATAATTGAAAATAACTGCACTCCCACTGATGGTAGATCAAAGGGGCATATTTTCTGCCCTATCTGGAAGAATAATTTGGTCAGAGTTGGTTTGGATCCTGCAAAGACGACCAAATGGAGGTGTAAGTGGATGTCAGCAGACACAATCTAGAAGAGTATTGCCACATGCCTAGGAAATGAGGGAGAAATCCTGAATGGCCAGCTAGAGGAGATAAATTTGCATATATCAAGGAAACTGTAGATGAGAGATCCTCAAGATGAGAGAATTTAAAAAATAACCCACAAAAGCTTCTCTGTGAGAGAGGATCAGCTCTAAACTTCTGCCACAGGCAGAGGAAACCAATGCCAAATTGGTTCAGACAGGTGACCTATAGAGAACTCCATTTTTTTTCTGCTAGAGGCAGTCAAGCTGAAAGAGAGAAGAGAAGCTTTAAACAAAGTTTAGAGACCTTAAAATTATTGTTGTTACAATGGAAGAACAAGATTAAATATTAACTTGATATGCTTTTGACTATAATAGTTTGGGGAACTATTTCATTTTATAAATGTGACCAAAAAATAAAATAAAATAAAATAAACAGAGATGAAATTCTAACGGTCAGTTGGAGGATATTTATGCTCTCATGCCATAAAATACATGCACATTTAACATCAGTAGATTCTTGAAATCTACAGTAGGTTCTTTGTGTATTGAGACACAGTTCCTAAATAGATTTGATCCTTAAAAAAGAAAACTGGGTTTATCTGAAAGATTATGCTTCTTGTCATTTAATTTCATCTCATGTAAAAACAGAATGAGATGGCTTTTAAAGTTTCTCTCTTTTTTTGAATGTTTTAAGAATAAGAAAATGCCATTTGTATTAATGGCATTAATTTAAATCTATTTACAAGATAATTGCATATTACTTATTTTACCATTTACATCTAAATTACAAAGAAAAGAAGTATACCTGAATATTGAAGATAAATTTGGTTTCAAAATGTTGAAGTAACTTCCTTCCAATTGTTTCATGTTTAACAAAATAATTCATAGTGCATATAAACCAGTATGATGTCTCCAAACAAATACTGAAAACTTCTGACCTTGAAATGTCAAAACTTGAAAGCTCAAGACAAAAGCAAAATGAATGAATGAATGCATGAATGAAGGCCTTGGGTGGAGGATAGGAGGATAGAGAATACATTACCCATTGCCATTGAGTAGATTCTGACTCATGCCAACCCTATAGGACAGAGTAGAACTGCGCCATAAGGTTTCCAAGGAGTGGCTGGTGGATTCAAACTGCCAATCTTTTGGTTAGCAGCCGAGCTCTTAACCACTGTGCCACCAGGGCTCTGAGAGAATACATTCCCCCCACCCCAAAAAATAACATCACTTCTCATTTATACATAAAGAAAGGCTTCATTAATATGTGCAAGGAGAGTTAAAGCGAAGCAAAAATAAAGAATAAGTAATCATTATTTAATATGTTGGTGAATAAAGGCATAGAAGAGAAAAAATAGTAATAATTTAAGGAAAAATGGTATGTTGTTGTTAGGTGCCATTGAGTAGGCTCAGACTCATAGTGACTTTAGGTAAAACAGAACAAAACGTTGCCTGGTCTTGTGCCATCCTCAATATAGTGGGTATGTTTGAGACCATTGTTGCAGCCATTATGTCAATCCATCTCTTTGAAGGTCTTTGTCTTTTTTGCTGACCTTCTGTTTACTAGGCATGATGTCCGTCTCCACGCATTGGTCCCTCCTGATAACACGTCCGAAGTAAGTGAGACAAATTCTTGCCGTCTTTTCTTCTTAGGAGCAGTCTGGTTGTACTTATTCCAAGACAAATTGGCTCATTATTCTGGCAGTTCATGGTATATTCAATATTCATCGCTAACTCCATAATTCAAATGCATCAATTCTTCTTTGACCTTCCTTTTTCATTGTCCAGCTTTCACATGCACGCGAGGCAATTGAAAATACCATGGCTAGGGTCAGGAGCACCTTAGTCATCAAAGTGACATGTTTGATTTTTAAGATTTTAAAGAGGTCTTTGCAGCAGATTTGCCCAATGCAATATACCGTTTGATTTCTTGATTACTGTTTCCATGGCCATTGATTGTTGATCCCAATAAAATGAAATACTTGACAACTTCCATATTTTCTCCATTTATCATAATGTTGCTTATTGGTCCAGTTGTGAGGATTTATGTTTTCTTTGTGTTGAGGTGTAATCCATACTGAAGGTGTAATCCATACTCGTCTTTGATCTTCATCAGTAAGTGCTTTAAGTCATTTACAATTACCAAGAAAACGTCTTCAAAGTATATTTTTATTTTACATACTTTATATTATGTTTTAATCATTTCTTAATATTAGCAAAGCATTCTACTTGTCAGCACATAGGCATTTTAAGAAATCAGAGAAAAAGAAATAGATATTTAATTGTCAAATGCAAGAATAAAGAAATTATAATCATTAATTAACACATTGGTGAATAAAGGCACAGAAGGGAAATATAATAATAATTTGAAGAATACTGATATGTAGTTGTTTAATTATATAAATAATAATAATAACTTAATTTTTTTTTATTCTTCACTTTCGGCAAGCAAGGTTGTGTCATCTGTATAACGCAGGTATTTAATGAATCTTCCTCCAATCCTGATGTTGTGTTCTTCTTCACATAGTCCAGTTTTTTCAGATTATTTGCTCAGCATACAGACTGAGTAAGTATGGTGAAAGGATTCAGCCCTGACGCACACCTTTTTTCATTTTAAACCATGTAGCATCCCCTTGTTCTGTTCAAACAACTGGCTTTTAATTTAAAGTTTCACTCAAAATTTAAAATTTCAGTTAGAGGAAAACCTGGCATTTCATGCAATTTTAAAATAATTTTCTTAAGCCAGGATTTTGTACATCACAAAAAACATTCAAATACATCACACACCACAAACCATCAGGAAGCATTCTCTCCACCAGCAACAGTATCGCAAAACCACCATTCTCATTTTCCTACCCTCAGAATCAAATCTATGGATTAAAGTTCCCTGGATAGGTTTTGAAATCAGTCTTAAATGTGTTAGTATCCTTGAGTTTTTCGGTGACTGCTTACTATTTTAACTTTTGTCTCTTTTGAATATGCAATCTGCAGATATTGCTTTCAAATATTCTTTTTCAGTACAGGCATGATGGAAGCAACAGTACACAGGAGAACTAAGAGCTCATTATGAAACAAATTGAGGTATATTCAAATATACAGTGAGAGCAGGTGAGACATGAGAATTCATGTGATCATAATTTGTTTTTGTCCCTAACAAGTATTTGTCACATGACTACAGTATTTGTTATGCATTGAGACATTGAAGGAGATATGCCATAAGGTGAGAGGCAATTTGTCCTTATGGAAAACTAACACATTACCTTCTTATAACAAGGAGAGTATCATTTACGGTGAATTGTCTAGGTCCCTTTCTAAAAGATTTTAACATAAATGAGAGTAAGTTAAGAAAAGCCAAGATTGCACCAACTACCTTTTGCTTGAACTACTGTAATAGTTTCTTAAAGCGTCTCTCACATTCTTCCCTCTTTGAAATTATTTCTCATAATACAGCCAGTGATTTTATGAAAGTACAGATCTAACTATCTTACAATCCTCTTGCTTAAAACCCTTCAGTGGCTTCTCAATACTCCTAGAAAACAAAATTTAAAAATTTAAGGAAAAAAAAATATAACTAAATTCTTCACTATGGCCAGAAGACCTGCCCTGTCTATCTCCTGTCAAAGTCTCTAGCTTCATCCACACAATGCTCTGGTTCCCCAGCCACAAGGGCATTCTTTCTATTCACACTACTCCCTTTGGCTACTGCCACAGAGTTTTTGCAGATTCAATTTCTTCTGCTGCAAAATCTTCTGTGTCCTGTTTTGCCTAGATACTCTTCCATAATATTTATAGTTATTTGTCTTGGCCACAGAAGAGTTTTCTTGTATTAACTCTTCATTTGAAACTTGCCTACCATATGATCCTTTAGCAATATGCACTTCTTCTTCAGGGCCCTATTAGCTTCAAATTTAAGTGTACAGGTGTTTTTATTTAATGTCTATTTCCTGTCCTTCACCAGAGGTGAAGCTCTGTGAGGGCAGGGAGGAAATATGTATTTGATCAACACTGTATCACAGTGCTCAACTGGCTAAAATAAAGAATTTAATGGAGAATGATAGTTCAATTCAAAAGTATGAGAGGACTATCCGTGGTAAGAGCAAGTCAAAATATAGAAGTATAATGTGGGATTCCTGCCCTTAGTTGAGCCTACAAATTCATTTGAGAAGCAAGAATTATGCACATGAAAGATTACTTATTCATAAAAGTGCAGTGTACAAACTAATAGCATAATAATAAAAACATTTTTTAATACGTAAATTATTAATATATACTTCCTCACTTTGAAAGTACTTAATAGAATAAATTTAAGGGTGAGACTAAATTCTCCAAGATCATATAGCACTATGAAAATAAAATAAGCATATAAATAACAAAACAAAGAAGAGGTATTTTATGACACCACAACTAAAATTTACAATTTCCCTGAAAATCGAAAATACAGGAGAATATAAAATTCTCCAATGGATGATTTCAGATTATTCTCAAATGTTAAAATATCTATTCTCTCTTACCTCATTTTGCGTAAATGCCTATGTGCCGACAAGCAGAGTGCTTTGCTAATATTAAGAAATGATTAAAACATAATACAAAGTATATAAAATAATAACATACTTTGAGGATATTTCCTTGGTGATTATAATAAAAATTAGCACTAAAATACTTTAGTTAAACATGGCTTAGGAATTATCTTGTTTTAATTTAAAGTTTTAAAAATTATCTTGTTTTAATTTTAACAGTAACACCTTGAAATAGGTACTATTATTGCCATATATAAGTGAGGAAACTGATTATTGATTATATAATTATATGATCACCATAATATAAATGGATGTCAAATTCTTATTCAAAATTACTCAGCTAGTAAATAGGAGAAACAGGTATTGAACCTCAAGCTTAAAAGTGAAAGTGTAGTTTTTATAATATTGGGCTCTCTAACGGGGAAAATTTGAGTACAAGCTTTATTGAAATAGCTTGGGTTAAAAAAAATAAAAAAGGAGGAGTAAGGACAATGCTGTACTTTTTTCACTTGGTCAGGATTCTAATTTTTCCAGTTAAATGAAAAGAATCAACAACCCCAGTAGTTTTTAGTGTTCTTTCCATTTGTACAGAGTTTTAAACCCTTTAGATGATTTACTAGTCTGCTTCTTCTAATGACTAAATTCCTAAATGTGATCGAATATGTCTACAAGGTAGCATGACATTCTCTAACAGGAAGAGTGTAGATGAAGTTGATAGATTTTAGTGATGACTCTGCAGTATTTGGCCTTAGAAAAATCAATCACTAATTCATCTGGCAATTATTGAAAAACTTGACTTTAGAAACATAATTTGCTGATAATCTAAAGCATTTGTTGGCTTGTTTATGATAATATTCCCTATATGTGGAACATAGTAGATTTTTTTTTTTTAACTGAAGTGTGTTTGGAGGGTTATGAGAATGTTATGTAAGAGAATTGGAATATTTGCCTTTAAAAATACTCTGGAGAAACTGTGGAAGGCAGGTTGGAAGGAGACAATATTTGAAGATAGGAAAGCCATTTAGCACTATTTTAATACTCTAGGTAAGAATGAAGAGGGCCTCCACTAAGGGTTGGGAATGAAGAAAAGGGATAGAAAGGAAAAGTGCTAAGAGATTAGAAATTATAGAGCTTGGTTACTTACTAGGTATGGGGGTTCAGGAAAGAGTATAATCAAGGATAAATTCTGAATTTCCATTTAAGTGATTAAATGGATGTTGGTTACTCACCAAACTAATCTAAAACCCAGACCCATTGCCGTTGAGGCCATTCTGACTCATAGTGACCCTATAAAACAGAATAGAACTGCACCATAGGGTTTCCAAGGAGCAGCTGGTGGATTTGAACTGCTGACCTTTTGGTTAGCAGCTGAGTTCTTAACCACTGTGCCACCAGGGCTCCTAACTAGTCTAAAGAACAGCCATAAAAATAGGTTTAGAGGAAAATAATGTTTATTTAATATACAGATACTTTGTTTGAAACTTTAATGGATATGACTATTACATTCTGAGATATAAAGGGATTTTATTTTTGAATCTGTCAAAAAAAAAAACAGATTTGAAATTAATTTGTATATGGATGTAATTTAAATGAAAGAATGCAATATCCCAGAATATGTGTGGAAAATTAAGACAGAAGTGAAAATTGAGAATGTGTCCCATATGTTTAGACCAGCACCTGGCATGTAGTTGAACCCAAAAAATATTCATTAATTGAAAGAATAAATTAATTTAGTGAGGAGCCTAGAGGTTTCTTTGTGGGCAAGTTTTTAACTGCAATTCACTTTATTTAAAAACAGATAGAGCTGTTTAGATTACATAATTATTCTTGAGAGTTTTCGTTAGTGTGTGTGATTCAAGGAAATAACCCATTTTGTCTAAGTTGTTGAAATAACTTTCTTCACAACATTCTCTTACTCTACTTTTACTAGCTGTAGAATCTGTAGTAATGTCACCATTCTTATTTCTGATATTGTGAATTCATGTCTTCCCTCTTTTTTTCATAATCAGTCTGTCTAGAGGATTATCAATTTTATAGAGTTTCTTAAAGAACCAGCTTTTGTTTTCATTGATTTTCTCTATTCTTTTCTTCTGTTTTCTACATTATGGATGTTTATCTTGGGTTTCATTTACTCACCTTTTCTCAGTTTCTTAAGATGGAAGGTGAAGTTACTGATTTGAGGACTTTTTCTTTTCTAATATTGTTGTTTAATTTTATATATGTTCTTCTATGTGCTGTTTTAGCTGTCCCTCCTCCCCACAAATTCTAATATGTTGGTTTTCAATTTCATTCAGGTCTAAGTACTGTCTAATGTCCCTTTTTATTTATTTATTTTTCTTTGACCCATAGGTTATTTAGACTTGTGTTACTTAGTTCCCAAGTATTAGGGGCATTTGGAGGATCTTTCTCTTACTCACTTTTAATTTAATTCCATTGTGGTCAAATAACATATTTTACATTTACTGAGACTGATTTTATTGCCCAGATTATGGTGTATTGTGGAAAAAAAATTTTTTCTGGTACATTTAAAAAAAATAATGTGTTTTCTGATGCTGTTAGCCGTGTTGTTTTTGTTATTGTTAGGTACTGTCAAGTTGATTCTGACTCACTGTGACCCCATGTGAAAGAAGAGAACTGCCCTATAGGGTTTCCTAGGCTGCAATCTTTAGGAAGCAGATTGCTAGAGTCTTTCTCCCATGGAACCGCTTGATGGGTTCAAACTGCCAACCTTTCAGTTAGCAGCAAGTTCTTAACCACTGGGACAGGAGGGCTCCTTAGTTTTGGTGATAAACCGAAACCAAACCCATTGCCGTGAGCTGTTTGTGACTCATAGCAACCCTATAGGACAGAGTAGAACTGCCCCATTGGGTTTCTAAGGCTGTAATCTTTACAGAAGCAGATTGTTACATCTTTCTCCTGCAGAGAGGACTGCTGGCTACAGATTTCTATAAATGCTAATTAGGTAGTTTGTTGAAACACTTGTTGAAATTTTCTATCCTTCTGGATTTGTTATCAACTTTCTCTATTAACTTTTAAGAGAGGATTATTGTAATCTATGACTATATCTTTTAATATACCTGTCTCTGCATTCTGTCAGTTTTTGCTTCATGTATTTGAACCTCTGTTATTGAGTGCATTCGTAAGATTGATATGTCCTTTTAATAAAGTGACCTGTATCATTATGAGATGACTTTTTTATCCCTTAATTTAGTTTTATATTGCTTTGTATCAAATTAGCACAAGTTTAGTGGCTTAAAATAATACAAATTTATTGTCTTGTAATTCTGTATATTAGAAGTCCAACCCAGCTAGCTATCCCTGGGCTAAAATCAAAGTGTTTCTGGAGGCGCTAGGGGAGAATCTGTTCCCTTGCTTTATCCAGCTTGGTATATTTAAACCTGTTTCCTTGCTGTGTCCATCCCTTGATTCATGGTGGCTATCTTCCTCCATCTTCAAAACCAGCAACTTGGTATCTCTCTGACCATTCTTCTATAGTCATATCTCTCTCTGTCTATAGCCAGGAAAGGATTTCTTCTCTTAGGAACTCACATAAATATGTTTGAGTTCACTTGGATAATCCAGCATAATCTCCCCATCTCAAGGTCCTTAATTCAATCACATCTGCAAAGTCTTTTCTGTCATGTGAGGAAATATTTTCACAATATTCCAAGATTAGGACACGTTCACCTGTAGGGAATCGTTAGTCTGCCTACCACATCCTTGATAGTATATTTTGCTTTGAAATCTATTTTGCTTATAATTATAGCCACACCAGCTTTCTTTTGCTTTGTTTGAACGTGGTATAATTTTTCCATCCTTTAATTTTTAACCTATTCGTGTATTTATATTTAAAGTTTGTTTCTTGTAGGCAGCATATAGTTGATTCTTGCTTTTTTATGCAATCTATCTTTGCCATTTAACTGTGGTGTTTTGCACATTTACATCTAATATGATGATTTAATGGTTAGATTTAAATCTACTATCTGGTTCTTAATTTTCAATTTGACTTTCTTGGTTTCCTCTTTCCTTTTTTTCTGACTTCTTTTGAATTGAGTTATTTTCCTTTAATTTCCTTTTATTAACTAATGCTCTGTTTTGTTGTTTAAGGAATTTTAGTGGTTTCTTCTGAATTTATAGCATATATCTTTAACTTATCACAACTTATCTTCAAATTTTATTATACCATTTCACATAAAGTATAAGAACCTTACAATAGCATGTCTCCTTTATTTCCCACCCTGCCTTTGTGATATATACATTATAACTTACATATGCTTTAAATCCCACACTACATTGCCAATAATTTTTAAACTGTCAATTTTTTGTAAAGAGGATTAAATAATAAAATACTGTATATTTACCCATGTAGTTACCATCTCTGTTGTTATTCCTTCTTTTGTGTACAATCAAATTTCCATCTAGTATAATTTTCTTCTCACTTGCCTTGTTTCTGATGAAAAGTGTGCTGATATATGGACCCTGACTCTTTTTCCTCTGTACCATAATGTTTTGTTTTGTTTTTCCCTCTCTGGACACTTTAAAATATGTTTTTCTTTATTCTTGATTTTGAGTAATTTGATTACAATATGCCTTGGTATAGTTTTTTTCTTCAAGTTTTGTTTGTATTTGGGACTCATTCTTTCTGTAGGTTTAGAGTTTTCATCACTTTTGTAAAAATTGTGTTTACTATTTTTAAAAATATTTTATTACCCTCCTGTCTTTCAGGGGATTCCAATTCCACATACATTAGGTTAATTCAAGTTGTCCCACAGCTCCCTGATGCTCTTTTCTTTTTTTTATTATTTTTTTTTCTGTGTTTAACTATGTTTTATATTGCTGTCTTCAAGTCTACTAATCTTTCTTTCTGCAATGTCTAATCTGTCATTAATCCCATTCAAATGTATGTTTTCTCTCAGACATTGAAGTTTTTATCTCTAGACATTCAATTCGGGTCTTTTTAAAAAATATCTTTCATTTCTCTACTTGACTTTTGAATATATAGAATACAGTTATACTAATTATTTTAACATCTTTGTTAATTATTCTTGGTCAGTTTCTTTTTTTTTTTAACCTCATTATGAGTTGTATTTTCTGCTTTTTTGTATGCCTGATAAATTTTGATCAGATTTTGTGGATTTTACCTTTGTCTATGTTTACTATTTTTGCATTCTATAAATATCCTCGAGCTTGGGGGTAGAATTCAGTTATTTTACATAGAAAAAGCTTGAAGTTTCTGAATATTGTATTTAAGATGTGTTAAGTGAAAACAGAGCAGTGTTTAGTCTAGGGTAATTATCCCCTACAACTGAGGCAAGATTCTTCTGAATTATCTACCCAGAGTCCCATGAATTACAAAATAGTTCAGTCTTGTTAATGAGAAGAACCACTATTCCAGGTCCTGTGTGAGCACTGAGTACTGTTCCCTATAATGTACTGGACAGTTCTTTCCCTGAGCAGTTTCCTCACGTGCATGCAGTGATCAGTAGTTGGCTTAATACCTGAGGAGGATTCTCTGCAGATCCTGAGGTTCTTCCTCTGTGCCATTCTCTTCTCTCCGATACTCTATCTTGCAATGTTAAGCCATTTTGGTTCCCTAGACTCTCAGCTCTGTCTGCTCTACTCTGAGAGTCATCAGGGTGCATATTCTCAATTTCAGGGCCTCTCATGTTCTTTGGCATCATTTATAAGAATTTTATTTTAAAAAAAATTTGTTTATTTGTTTTCTTGAAAGTATTATCTACACACACTGTCTTCACACCTTCATACTACGTTAAACCACTGCAGCTTGGTTTTCACCCTCTATGTCACAAAAATGTCATTTTAAGTTCACCAACAATATGTTTCCATGTCAAGCTGACTTGGGAATTCCCCATTTTCATCAACATCTCAGTGATAGTCAACTCACTTCACAACTCTTTCTTTGAGTTACTCTCACTCTTCTGGATATTTAGTGTCACCTCTCTGGCTTCTCCTTCTGAGATCCTGTTCTTTTCTTTCTCCTCTGACACAATAGTGTTTTCTTTCCTCATGGCTCTGTTCTGTGTCATCTTTTTGTCTCTACAGATTTTTCTTATAATCTTATTCAAGCCTGTGGCTTTAAATTCCATATTTTCATCCTGCTTGTAATTGCTTTTGTCCCAATTTTTGTTAATGATACCCACTTAGGAATTCTGATTTTAAAAAAAAAAAAAAGAGTAAGTTTTGATTTCTCACTCTCTTTTACCTCTCTTATCCAGTCTGTTTCTAAGTTCTATAGATTCTACACCAAAACCTATCTTTAGTCCAATCACTGTTTTAAAATGAAGTAGTGTAGTAGCATCGTCATCAAGACCACAGATTTTGGTATCAGGCTTCCTGAGTACCTATCTTGAGCTATCACTATTAGTAGGATGTTCTGAAAGTGATAACCTCACTAAGCTGTTATCTACTTATATTAGTTGTGATAACTCACAAATAAAGTATCTAGCATGGTATCTGGCACATAGTAAGGTCTCAGAAAGGGTTAACTATTATAATTGTTGTTGTTATCATCCCACCTTCAATGCTACAACTATATTTTATGTCACCATCAGTTTTTTCCTCATCCTCTGCAATGTCACTTAACTGGTTTCTCTTCTTCACTCTGCCCTTTCCTAGTCATTTTCTTGTCAACAGCTAGAATGATCTTTTAAAAATGTAGATTGGAATCACATTATTCTACTATTTGAACATACTCAATGATACCTCTTTGTACTTAGACTGAATTTGATAACCCTTACTATGGACTGTGATGTGAAACGTATTCTCGCTCCTGCGTACCTTTCCAACTTCAATGCTTACTACTCTTCATCATGCTTCACGGCCATAGTCAAAAGAGTCTTTCTTTACCTAGATTATGCCAAGCTCTTTCTACTCACTTTTACCACATGCCATTGCCTCTTTCTTGAATATTGATCCAATCACTGGTCACTATGATTGTTTTTTGTCCTAACTTCAATTACAGTTTAAATGGTATTTCCTTAGAGAGGTATGTATAGTACTTTGTTATATATTTAAATGTGTTTCACTTGTAAATTGCCTATTCTCCATGTGACTCCTTGAAGGAAGTGTCCATGACTATTTTGTAAAGCAGTAAGAATATATATCCAGAGATTTACACAGAACATAGTGACTAGTCAAGCCTGATAAAATATTTGTCAAATAAATAAATAAAAATCACTTCAATAAGTAACTGAAGTGCTGTGGGTTTTAATTAAACATTAACAAGGAAAATTTGTTGCTCTTGTTATGTGCTGTCAAGTTGATTCCAATTCACAGTGACCCTATATCACAGAGTAGAACTGCCTCATAGGGTTTCCTAGGCTGTAATCTTTACAGGAACAGATTGCCAGGTCTTTTCTCCAGCAGAGTGACTGGTGGGTTCGAATCTCTGACCTTTCAGTTAGCAGCTGAACATTTAACCATTGTGCTACCAGGGCTCCAAAAAGGAAAATTAGGGCCTGTATATTTTCAAAGTGCTTCTAAAATCTTGATAATTGCTAACATTTATTGAATGCCTAGTGCTCGGCTACTAACTGAAAGGTTGGTAGATCGAAATTACCCAGAGGTTTCTCGGCAGAAAGGCCTAGCAATCTACTTTTGAAAGATCACAGTCATTGAAAACCGATGGAGCTCAGTTCCACTCTGAAGCACTTTCTTCATTAGGTCACCATGAATCTGAACTGATGTGATGACAACTGGATTTTTTTTTATTTTCCAGACTTCTTAGGTTAATGTATATTGCTCACAACCAACCTATAAAATAAGTATAATTATATCAATTTTTCCAATGGGAAAAAAAATGAGGTTCAGCTAGATTAAATAATTTGCCAAAATATCCAACTTGAAAAAAGAGAGCCTCTAAATCTATGCAGTTCCAGAGTCTTCCTATTGTACCACAGAATGGCTACTAAAGTAGACTAGGCATTATGTATTTAATCTTGCCAGTTTCAATAGTGAGAAATTGAGGTAGGGAGAGATAAAATGCCTTACTGAATACCATGACTAATAAATAAAAGAGAAGGCCTCTGGACTTCCAATCCAAAGTATGTTCCCCTTCCCCACGTTGACACACAAATAGCAGTTAAAACAATAGTCAATCATTTCAGAAAATCTTAATAACTTATCTTGTGCAAGCAGGAGGTATACAAATAATTTACACTATTGTTAAAGAGTTTTCCTTCTTTCCTTAGAGGGTTTACTCCACTTCAGTGTTTTATGTTTTTTAAAGGTGTTATATTAGTGTTTGTAATTTCACACTTTTGAAGAACAGAAATAATAATATCCAGGCTAATTGCAAAAAATGTATCTTCTAATTAATGATTATTCTTTGTGTCCTCCACATTTTCTTCATCAAAGTCTTTTACTATCATGTGGAAGTATGTAACATTCTTAAATAGATATTTTTAGAGATGTAGGCTTTGCTATGTTGGCAAACCTGAAAACTATTCGAATAGTAGGATGAAAGGAAGAACCAAGAATAAATAATTAAAGTTCCAACTGGTTTTTACGTGATATCCATATTCTATCTCCCTAACTTTTTTACATGGTTCTGAAAAGTTCATTTCTGCCGTATCTATTATAACTGGCATATTGTATGTGTTAACAAAAGGATTAAAAAAATTCAAGAAACTCAATAAGAACAACAAATACAATGTCAAAAATAATAACAGTAATAATAATAAGACTTATACTTATTAAGAAAATAATACATGGCAAGCATTGTGCTCTGATAATCTTTTTCATGCTCTGTCTCATATAATCCTTATACAAAATAATAGTGAAGTACTTTTATCATCTCATTTCTCTTATAAGAAAATTGAGTGTCAGAGATTTTAATTAATACCTCTGACTTCTTAGCAGGTAATGAAAGAACTATTATTCTGACCTAGATCTCTCTGGCTTCAAAGTTCATAAACTTAGCCAAGATACTAAAAAGAAAATTAAATTATGTATTCAGAAAGGACAATATTTTCCAAAACTGCTGTGCTATGCATTGAATTGTATTCCCCAAAATGTAAGTTTTGAAATCCTTAACTCCTGTATCAGTAAATATGACCATTTAGAAATAGAGGAAATTATTTTGTTATGTTGATGAGGTTATATCAGTTTATGATGGATCCTAAATCTAATCAGTTCTAAATTACAAAAAGACCCGAATAGACTCAGAGACACACACACAGGGAAGACTTACGACATGTGAAGACCCATCTATAAGCAAAGGAATGCAAAGGGTCACCAGCAGACACCAGAAATTACGAGAGAGACACACAGAAGCAATTGACACAGCCAAGACTCTGACTTGGACTTTTAGCCTCCAGAATTATGAGAAAATAAATTTTTGTTCTTTAAAGCCATCCACTTGTGGTATATCTGTCACAGCAGTAGTAGGTAACTAATGTTGGAATGTGCTTCTGAAGTTCCTCACTATTTCTTGAAGGGTTGCAAATTATTGATGTACTCACACAAATAGCTTATTAAACAAAAATAAGAGCAAAGTAAGTTGACAGGTTCCTTTCAAATACTATAAATACTATTGAGTATATGCTAGATCAAAAATTCAACTCAATTTGATTGAGCAGTTACATGATATCTAACTACAAGGAATTAGAAGTAAAGTAATAAAACAGAATCATCATCTAAGAACCACTCCACCTCTGCCCTGTATACATCCATACCACAATCTGCGATAGTACTGTGGAGAACAACAAGGAGGTGGTAAGAACACACAGCAAGAGAAGAGATTCCTATATATTCACTCTAGCCTTTTCATTATATAGCCTAACCAACTGAAGTCACTTAACTTTAAAAATAAGATAAGTAATACTAAATTTTATCAGGAGGCTCAAATGGGACAACATCAATAGTAAAGAAAAATCTAATATATAATGCACTGTATAAAGGCAAAGAATGTTTTAAAGGACCAAATTAGCCCGCATAATTTTACAAGATTCTTCTGGGGATACAATAAGCTTCAAGGGTCATTGACTAATCAGCCAAGTTAAAAACTGCTAAGAAACTTCCCACATTGCATTTTTCGTCTTATGGGTGTACAAGGGGTTTCTCATTAGTGAATATACCAGAAAATCATGTTTTATTTACTTTACCTATTTTATATGAATACATTTATAGCCTTTCTTTTTAAATTGCCCCCCCCCCATATTTTCACTTTCCACTCACTTCTCAAGCTATTTCCCTCTGTCTCTCACGCTCTTTAACTCCACAAAAACTGATTTTTAATGTCACATATTTTTCAGTTCTCATTTCACATTAGCTCTCAACAACATTCAACTCAAACTTCTAGTTTTACCTTTTTAAAATAATCTCTATCCTTAGCTTTCTGATATGGCAATCTCCTGAATGTCCTCCTATCTCTTTCTAGCCATTCCTTCTCTGGCTATTTTACAGGTGTAGCCCTCTTCTATCTGGCCATTAAATGCTGGGTCTCATTAGAGATTGAACTGAAGCCCTATTCTTTCTCTCATGGCCCTTTCTCCTCAAGTGATTGCATCTATCCCCAGAGTTCACACAGAAGACTCTCACAATACATTTTCTACTTCACACGTTTCCTCTGAGCTCTAGGTTTGTATATTGGATTCCCTACTTGACATCACCCAATAGATTTTTCAAAAACAACTCAGAATTACTATGTCCAATACCAAATTCATTATTTTCCTGTGCAAACCTGTACTTTTCCAGCATTCTCCATGCTGGTAAATGGTTGTTGCTGTTTGCTGCCATCATTTTGCTCCAACTCATTGTGACCCCCACACACAATGGAAGAGAACACTGCCTGTTTCTGCGTCATCCTCGTGATTGGTTGCAGATTGTACAGTTGTTATCCATAGGATTTGCATTGTCTGTTTTTTGGAAGCAGATTACCAGGTTTTTCTTCTTAGTCAGTCTTGGTTTGGAAGCTCTGCTGAAAACTGTTCAACATCACAGCAACACGTAAGAGGTGGGTGCACATGAGATGTATTGGCCAGGAATCAAACCTGGTTTTCCTATATGGAAGGTAAGAATTCTACCACTGAATCACCAATGACTCACTGATAAATGGTACTACCCAGCCAGTTATTCAATCCAAACCTGTATGTCATCCTTGACAGACCCTCTTTCTCAAGCAGAATATTCACTCTAATCAATCCAGAAACATTTGTCTCCTAAATGTCATTCTATTCCATCCACTCCATTTATTTCAACATTTACTAACATTATCACTTGGATGGCATTATTTATATGCATTATTTATATATGTACTGCTTTGCTTAAAATATCATCTCCGCCGCTCCCAAAAGTCAGAGTAATCTAACCATGCTAATTGCCCATTTCAAGTAAGGTTAGGAAATGTAGCTTTTTATCTAGACCCAATTAAAGAAGAAAGGGACAATGGCTTTTGAGAGGCACTTAACAGTTTTTGCCACAGCCTTCAGAATGTGTACTAATTTACATGTCTTCAATAGCACAATTTGTTATCAAACTTTTTTAACTTGAGCAATCGAAGAATTGTTTTAATTTGCATTTCTCTCATACTGTTTGAGGTAGGACATCTTTTAATGCATGAAATAATTTGACTTCTTTTTTCCCTATGAATTGCCACTATAATATTAACAATTTTTCATTTTACATTGTATTAGTTTCCTATTGCTATAACAAACAAGTGGAAATTAGTGGCTGAAAACCAGAAAAAAATAGTGGCTTAGTTAGTGCTTAAAACACTTTATGTGCCATTACTGCCTTGTTTTGATTACTGTAGTTTTATAACATGTTTTAATATGTGGTAGTATTCCTCTAAACTTATTATTCTTTACTATTGGCTATTTATTTTTATTACTATTGTTATTGGCTATTCATGAAATTGTATGTTCTTATACAAACATTTCCCCACGTATCTGTCAGTTTGTCAAACTGTGGGGGCTTGCTTGCTGCTGTGATGCTGGAAGCTATGCCACCAGTATTCAGATACCAGTTGGATTACCCATGGCGGACAGGTTTGAGCTGAGCTTCCAGACTAAGACTAGGAAGAAAGACCCAGCAGCCTACTTCTGAAAAAAATTTGCTAGTGAAAAACATGAATAACAATGGAACATTGTCTGATATAGTGCTGGAAGATGAGCCCCCAGGTTGGAAGGCACTCAAAAGACGACTGGGGAAGAACTGCCTTCTCAAAGCAGAGTCGACCTCAGTGATGTGGTTGGAGTCAAGCTTTTGAGACCTTCATTTGCTGATGTGGCATGACTCAGAATGGGAAGAAACAGCTGCAAACATCCATTAATAATCGGAATGTGTAATGTACAAAGTATGAATCTAGGAAAATTGGAAATCATCAAAAATAAAATAGAATGCATAAACATCAATAGCCTAGGCATTAGTGAGCTGAAATGGACTGGTGTTGGCCATTTTGAATCAGACAATCATATGGTCTACTATGCCGGGAATGACAACTTGAATGGCTTGCATTCATTGTCAAAAAGAACATTTCAAGATCTATCATAAAGTACAACACCATCAGTGACAGGATAATATTCATAAGCCTACAAGGAAGGCAAGTTAATACGACTGTTATTCAAATTTACATACCAACCACTAAGGCCAAAGATGAAGAAACTGAAGATTTTTACCACCTTCTGCAGTCTGAAATTGATCAAACATGCAAGTAGGATGCACTGATAATTACTGGCAATTGGAAATGGAAAGTTGGAAACAAAGAGAAAGGATCAGTAGTTGGAAAATATGGCCTTGGTGATAGAAATGATGCTGGAGATCACATGATAGAATTTTGCAAGACCAACAGCTTCTTCACTGCAAATACCTTTTTTCACCAGCATAAATGACAGATATACACACGGACCTTGCCAGATGGAATACACAGGAATCAAATCAAGTACATCTGTGGAGACAATGGAAAAGTTTGATATCATCAGTCAGAACAAGGCCAGGGGCCGACTACTGTGGAACAGACCATCAATTGCTCCTATGCAAGTTCAAGTTGAAACTGATGAAAATTAGAAGAAGTCCACAAGAGCCAAAGTACGACCTTGAGCATAACCCACCTGAATTTAGAGACCTCAAGAATAGATTTGATGCATTGAACACTAACGACTGAAGACGACATGAGTTGTGGAATAACATCAAGGACGTTACACATGAACAAAACAAGAGATCATTAAAAAGAAAGAAAAGACCAAAATGGATGTCAGAAGAGACTCTGAAACTTGCTCTTGAATGTTGAGTAGCTAAAGCAAAAGGAAGAAATGATGAAATAAAATAACTGAACAGAAGATTTCAAAGGGTGGCTTGAGAAGAAAAAGTAAAGTAATATTGACATGTGCAAAGAACTGGAGATGGGAAAGCAAAAGGAAAGAACACACTCGGCATTTCTCAAGCTGAAATACCTGAAGAAAAAATCCAAGCATCGAGTTGCAATAGTGAAGGATTCTATGGGGAAAATATTAAACGAAGTAGGAAGTATCAGAAGATGGAGGGGATACACAGAGCCAGTATACAAAAAGAACTGGTCGATGTTCAACCATTTCAAGAGCTAGTGTGTGATCAGGAACCAATGGTACTGAAGGAAGAAGTCCAAGCTACACTTTGGTGAAAAACAAGACTCCAGGAATTGAGGGAATATCAACTGAGATGTTTCAACAAATGGATGCAGTACTGAAAGTGCCCACTTGTCTATGCCAAAAAATTTGGAAGACAGCTACCTGGCCAAACAACTGGAAGAGATCCATATTTATGCCAATTCCCAAGAAAGGTGATCCAACCAAATGTGGAAATTATTGAACAATATCATTAATATCATATGCAAGTAAATTTTGCTGAAGATCATTCAAAAGCAGCTGCAGCACTATGTCAACAAGGAATTGCCAGAAATTCTGGCCGCATTCAGAAGAGGATGTGGAATCAGGGATCTCATTGCTGATGTCAGATGGATCCTTGCTGAAAGCAGAGAATACCAGAAAGACATTTACCTGTGTTTTAGTAACTGTGCAAAATCATTCAACTGTGTGGATCATTACAAATTACGGATCACATTGCGAAGAATGGGAATTCCAGAACATTTAATTGTGCTCATGTATGTAGATCAAGAGGCAGTTGTTTGAACAGAACAAGGGAATACTGCATGGTTTAAAGTCAGGAAAAGTGTGTGCAAGTGTTGTATCTTTTCACTATACCTATTCAATCTGTATGCTGAGCAAATGATGAGAAGCTGAACCATATGAAGAAGAACAGGGCATCAGCATTGGAGGAAGACTCATTAACAACCTGCATTATGCAGATGACACAACCTTGCTTGCTGAAAGTGCAGAGGACTTGAAGCACTTAACGACGAAAATCAAAAACCATAGCCTTCAGTATGGATTACACCTCAAAATAAAGAAAACAAAAATCCTCTCACAACTGGACCAATAAGCAACATCGTGATAAACGGAGAAAAGATTGACGTTGTCAAGGATTTCATTTTACTTGGATCCACAATCAACACCCATGGAAGCAGCAGTCAGGAAATCAAAAGATGTATTGCATTGGGCAAATCTGCTGCACAAGACTTCTTTATTTATTTATTTTGTGGGGGGTTTTAAAAAAAGAGAAGTGTATTTCCTTACAGTAAAGTAGGCTAAAAGTCCAAATTCAGGGCATCAGCTCCAGGGGAAGTCTTTCTTTGTCGGCCTTCTTCCCTTCAGTGTTCCCCCGGACTAGGAGCTTCTCTGTGCAGGGACCCCAGGTCCAAAGGACACACTCTGCTCCTGGCACTGCTTTCTTGGTGGTAGGAAGTCCCCCTGTCTCACTGCTCACTTCTGTCTTTTATATCTCAAGAGATTGCAGGACACAATCTAATCTTGTAAATTAAGTCCTGCCTCACTAACACAACTGCAGCCCATCCTTCCTCATTAACATCATAGAGGCAAGATTTACAACACATGGGAAAATCACACAATACTGGGAATCATGGCCCAGCCAAACTGATACACACATTTTTGATGGGACATAATTCAATCTATGACATTCCACCCTTTGGCCCCCCAAAAATCACATCCTTGCAACATGGAAAACGTATTCTCCCCATCATATCGTAACAAAAGTCTTAACTCCAAGTCAAAAATCCAAAAATTCCTCTTCATTTGTGAAATCTAGAATACAAGTTATCTGCTTCCAAACATACAATGGCAGAACAGGCACAAGCTAGACATTTCCACTACAAATGGGAGAAACTGGAGAAAAAGAAAGGATAACAGGCACCAAGCAAGTCAGCAGAACACATTACATTAGCCCTCAAGGCTTTGAAAATAATCTTCCGTTCTCTGAGACAATTTACACAATAGCCCTGCCCTCCAGACTCTAGGTATTGGCCAGAGTCTCTGGATTCTGAGTGAAAGCCCCTAGGTGCTGGGCTTCAGCTCTGCCTTCCAAGCCCCCTGGGACAGCAACTCTGCTCCTTTGGCTTTAGGCGCACCATTCTCTTAGTCCATCGGAGTGACAACTCCACCCTTAGAAACACCAGAGGCCATTGCTCCACCCTTTGAAACCCTTGAGGTCATAGCCATACCTTTTGAGACTGAGACAGCTCGGCTTCTTGTGTCCCTTGTCTCTTCAGCTTGTTTCCTGGTTTCTTAGCCTCTCGTCTCCTCAGGCCTCACACCTGCATCTGCCCTGCTGGAGCAAGTGTTCCAAAGCTCTGTAGCTCCACTGATAAGTACCCGGAGGCACCTACTCTGACCTGGAAGCATCCTGCGCACAGGCACTCAGCTACCTCGCTCTGTGGGTCAGCTCCAGCACCGTCTGGCACTGGTCTCCTGGTTCTGCTGCTGCCGGTTCTCTGCTGTTGCCACTTCTCTACGGATGCAGGTTCTCTGTTGCTGCTGGTCCTCTGCTGCTCCTCTATCTATTCACAGTTTCAAAGCTGCTTCCACATTTTAGGTATCTGTTACAGCAGCACCCCACTCTCTCGGTACCAAATTCTGTCTTAGTCATCTAGTGCTGTTATAACAGAAATACCACAAGTGGATGGTTTTAACAAAGAGAAGTTTATTTCCTTACAGTAAAGTAGGCTAAAACTCCAAATTCAGGGCATCAGCTCCGGGGAAGGCTTTCTCTCTCTGTCGGCTGCCTTCTCTTCAATGTTCTCCCGGACTAGGAGCTTCTCGGCTCAGAGACTCCCAGGTCCAAAGGACGTGCTCTGCTCCTGCCACTGCTTTCTTAGTGGTATGAGGTCCCCTGAACAAGACCTCTTTAAAGTGTTGAAAAGCAAAGATGTCACCTTGAAGACTAAGGTGCGCCTGACCCAAGCCATGGTATTTTCAGTCGCATCATATGCATGCGAAAGCTGGACAATGAATAAGGAAGACTGAGAAAGAATTGATGTCTTTCAATTGTGTTGTTGGCAAAGAATATTGAACATACCATGGACTGCCAGAAGAAGGAACAAACCTATCTGGAAGAAGTACAACCAGAATTCTCCCTAGAAGCAAGATGGTGAAACTATGTCTTACATATTTTGGACTTGTCAGGAGGGATCAGTCCTGGAGAAGGACGTCATGCTTGGTGGAGTACAGGGCCAGTGAAAAAGAGGAAGACCCTAAAGGAGATGGATTGACACAGCAACTACAACAATGGGCTCAAGCATAATAGCAATTGTGAGCATGGTGCAGGATCGGGCAGTGTTTCTTTCTGTAGTACATAGGGTCCCTATGAGTCGGAACTGACTGGAAGGCACCTAACAACAATAACATACAAACATTAGAATTAACCTGTGACTTTAAAACAAAACAAAACAAAATCCTGTGAGTTATTTTTATGTGGAGTGTGTTAAACTTATAAATTAATTTAGGAACTATTAATATGTTTGTAGCTTTAAAATTTCTTATAAATAATATTTCATTCATTGGCATCTTATTTTCTATCACTCAGCAGTATCTTTTTTTTTTCCATGCTCTCCTTGCACTTTCTTTTTAAAAGCCATTTCTAGGCATTTTATCTTTTTACTTTCTATTGTAAATGGAATTCTTATATTAGGTTTTTTTAACTGGTTTTAATTTTATATAGGCTTTCTCTACATGGCCATTTAATAAACCCATTTACTGTTAGTAGTAGAGTTTCAGTGAATTCTCTTTGAATTTCCAGGTATAGAATCAGGTCATCCACAAATAATAACATTTTAAATCATTCTTCACAATTTTTATACTCCAAGTCATTATTTTTGCCAAATCGTATTTGTTAACACCTCACGAATAATACTAAATAATAATGGTGATTTAGGACAACTTCATCTTATTTTTTGTTTCAGTAGGAATGCATCCAGTATTTCCATTAAGTTGATGCTGGCTTTTTATATGCTATAACCTATTGCTGTCAAATCAATTCTGTATATCAAGACGCCATACACTGATAAATGAAATAGGTACAAGTTTGCATTTAACCAAGAGTTTGCTCCAAGAATGGATGTTGAATTTTTGCATATGTCTTTTCAACATACGTAATCATATAACGTTATGTCCTTAAATCTAAGAACATTCTATTGATTTAGTAATACTGATTCATTTTTGCATTACTGCATTATAGCGCTACACACATTTTTCTCCTAATGTGCTACTCTAGCCTCTATGCTAATAGTTTACTTAGGGTTTTGCATAAATCAGAGAAGTCTGCCATTTTGTTTTGTTTCGTTTTGCTTTTGTGCAGTCTTTATTGTGTTTATACATCAATATCAACATTGTTTCATAAAAAGAACTATTAGTCTTGCTTTTGTGTGATTTGTTTATTATTTCTACTGTTTTCTTTTTTGATTTTCAAAATCATTATTTTCTATTTTTATCTTTCATCTGTTTTCCTTAGAATTATATTGTTTATTTTTCCAAAATTATTGACTTGGGTTACTAATGTATCTATTCTCAATCTGTCTTGTATATTATTTTATCTATTTAAGGTTACAGATTTTCATCTAACCAGTGATTTGGCTGCATTTCATAGATTTATATGTGTCGACTTTCCATGACTATTTTACTCTGTAGTTCTTCTTTGACTAGAAGTGGCTTGAAATTACAAGAATTTAAAGGATTTAAAACCCCAACCATCATGCATATGTCAGTTTGAGGTACTGTGGCGGCTTGCCTGTTGCTATGATGCTGGAAACTTTGCCACCAGTATTTTAAATATAAGCAGGATCATCCATGGTGGACAGGCTTTGGTGGAGCTTCCAGACAAAGACAAACCAGGAAGCAGAACCTGGTGGTCTACTTCTGACAAAAAACTGGCCAGTGAAAAACTTATGAACCACAGTGGAACATTGTCTGATATGGTGCTGGAAGATGAGACCTTCAGGTTGAAAGGCACTCAAAACACAACTGGGGAAGAGCTGCCTCCTCAAAGTAGAGTTGACCTTAATGATGTGGATGGAGCCAAGCTTCCGAGACCTTTATTTGCTGATGTGGTACAACTCAAAATGAGAAGAAACAGCTGCAAACATCCATTAATAATTGGAACATGAAATATACAAAACATGCAACTAGAAAAATTGGCAGTCATCAGAAATGAAATGGACCTCATAAAGATCAATATCCTAGGCATTAGTGAGCTGAAATGGACTGGTATTGGCCATTTTGAATCAGACAGTCATATGGTCTACTGTGCCAGGAATGACAAATTGAAGAGGAATGACGTTGCATTCATTGTCACAAGAACATTTCAAGATCTATCCTGAAGTACAATGCTGTCAGTGATAGGATAATATCCATACACCTACAAGGAAGGCTATCTAATACAACTATTATTCAAATTTATGCACCAACCACTAAGGCCAAATATGAAGAAATTGAAGATTTTTACAAACTTCTGTAGTCCAAAATTGATCAAACATGCAATCAAGATGCATTGATAATTACTGGTGATTGCAATGCCAAGGTTGGAAACAATGAAGAAGGATTGATAGTTGGAAAATACGGCCTTGGTGATAGAAAGGATGCTGAAGATCATATGATAGAATTTTGCAAGACCAATGACATCTTCATTACAAATACCTTTTCTCACCAACATAAATGGCAAATATACACAAGGACCTCACCAGATGGAATACATAAGAATCAAATCAACTACATCTGTAGAAAGGGACAATGGAAAAGCACAATATTATCAGTCAGAACAAGGCCAGGGGCTGATTGCGGAACAGACCATCTATTGCTCCTTTGCAAGTTCAAGATGAAGCTGAAGAAAATTAAAACTAGTTCATGAGAGCCAAAATACAACCTTGAGTATATCCCACCTGAATTTGGAGACTATCTCAAGAATAGATTTGATGCATTGAACACTAATGACCAAAGACCAGATGAGTTGTGGGATGACATCAATGACATCATATATGAAGAAAGCAAGAGGTCATTAAAAATACAGAAAAGAAAGAAAATACCAAAATGGATGTCAGAAGAGACTCTGCAACTTGCTTTTGAATGCTGAGTAGCTAAAGCAAAGGAAGAAATGATGAAGTAAAACAGCTGAACAGAAGATTTCAAAGAGCTGCTCAAGAAGACAAAGTGGAGTATTATAATGAAACGTGCAAAGAACTGGAATTAGAAAACCAAAAAGAAAAGGATACAATGTCATTTCTCAAGCTGGAAGAACTGAAGAAAAAAATTCAAGGCTTGAGTTGCAATTTTGAAGGATTCTCTGGGCAATAAACTGAATGATGCAGGAAGCATCAAAAGAAGATGGAAAGAATACACCAAATAGAACTGATGCACTTTCAACCATTTCAAGAGGTAGTGTATGATCAAGAATCAATGGTATTGAAGGAAGAAGTCCAAGCTGCACTGAAGACACTGATGAAAAACAAGGATCCAGAAATTGACAGAATACCAATCGAGGTGATTCAACAAACAGACTCAGCACTAGCGGTGCTCACTCATTTATGACAAGAAATTTGGGAGACAGCTACCTGGTCAACCAACTGGAAGAGAGTCCTGTCTGTGCCCCATTCCAAAGAAAGGTGATCCAGTAGAATGCAGAAATTATCAAACAGTATCATTAATATCTTACATAAATAAAGTTTTAGTGAAGATAATTCATAAATGGTTGCAGCAGTACATAGAGTGGGAACCACCAGGAATTTAAGCCTAATTCAGAAGAGGACTTGGAAGAAAGGATATCACTGCTGATGTTACACAGATCTTGTCTGAAAGCAGGGAATACCAGAAAGATGTTTACCTGTGTTTTATTGACCATGCAAATGCATTCGACTGTGTGGATCATAACAAATTATGGATAACATTACGAAGAATGGGAATTCCAGAATACTTAATTGTGCTCATGAGGAACCTGTACATAGACCAAGAGGCAGTCGTTCCAACATAACAAGGGAAGTCTGTGTGGTTTAAAACCAAGAAAGGTGTGAGTTAGGGTTGTATTCTTTCACAGTTCATATTCAGTCTGTATGCTGAACAAATAATCTAAGACCTGAACTATATGAAAAAGAAGCAGCATCAGAATTGGAGGAAGACTCATTAACAACCCGTGTTAGGCAAATGAACAACCTTGCTTTCTGAAAGTGAAGAGGACTTGAAGCACTTACTGATGAAGATCAAAGACCACGGCCTTCAGTAGGTATTACACCTCAACATAAAGAAAACAAAAATCCTCACAACTTGACCCATAAGCAACACCATGATAAATGGAGAATTGAAGTTGTCAAAGATTTCATTTTACCTGGATCCACAATCAACGCCTATGGAAGCAACAGTCAATAAATCAAACTATATATTGCATTGGACAAATCTGTTCAAAAGACCTCTTTAAAGTATTGAAAAGCAAAGATGTCACTTTAAGGACTAAGGTGCGCCTGACCCAAGCCTCGATGTTTTCAATAGCCTCCTATGCATGCGAAAGCTTGTCAATGAATAAGGAAGACTGAGGAAGAATCAATGCCTCTGAATTATGGTGTTGGTCATGCATATTGAATATACCATGGACTGCAAGAACAAATAATTCTGTCTTGAAAGAAGTGCAGCCAGAGTGTTTCTTGCAAGCGAGGATGGTGAGACTTCATCTCATGTACTTTGGACTCATCATCAGGAGAGATCTGTCCCTGTAGAAGGACAAATGCTTGGTAATGTAGAGGGTTAGCAAAAAAGAGGAAGACCCTCAATGAGATGGATTGCCGCAGTGGCTGCAATAATGGTCTCAGGCATAACAACAATTGTGAGAATGGCTCAGGGACTGGGCAGGACTGGCACAGGACTGTGCTGTACATAGAGTCTCTATGAGTTGGAAACCACTCAACAGCACCTAACAACAACAAAGAGCCCCAAACCCATTGCCACAGAATCAATTCTGACTCATAGCGACCCTATAAGACAGAGTAGAACAGTCCCATCGAGTTTCCAAGGATGTCAAACTTCACGGACGCCAACTGCCACATCTTTCTCCCACGGAGCGAGAGTCTGGTGGGTTGGAACTGCAGACCTTTTGGTTAGCAGCCAAGGGCTGAATCACTGTGCAACCATGGTATTTAGATTTAGAGTAATAGTAATTCTTCTATTAATAGGAAGTTTGGTTTTACAATTTTTATATTTTCTTCATATTAGTTCTGTCCTAATGGTTTACAATATGATTTCTATTTTGATACATTTTAAAATTCTTTCAATATTTGGTATATACTCTTTTATGTGTTTACGTAAATGTTTTCTGACAATTAAAAATTTTTTTTTTGCATTTTCCTCTATGCTTTCATATTCCTGTAATGCTCTATTTTTATACAAAATTAATTACTTTCTATGAGCAATAAAGAAATTGATATATTTACTCCATCGCATTCATGCAAATTAATTTATCAAATTGAAATTGTATCTTTTGTCCTTTATTATTAAAGATAAGAAGTTAAGCATGTTTACACTATCTCTGGTTTTTTCTCTTTCTCCTCCCAACTCTTACTGGCTTGTCTGTTTTTTCATCATCAGGGCTTATAACACATTCTGTTCTGTTATTATGATTCTTACATTATGTTATTTGTAGATTGCAATTATATGGATTTAATACCTGCTCTTTTATAATTTTGTATCTATAATTTTTTCAGTGATATTTCCATTGTCTAAAGATTAATCTCTAGTAGATTACTCAAGAAAGGTTTAAGAAACATTATTTCTGAGGTCCTCCTCCTTTTGGGAAAAAAAAAAATATTGCTTTCTAATTGGAATATACCTTGGTTTAGAAAAAAGGGGGGGGGGGGAATTCACTAATTCAGCCTAATATTTTTCTCATTATTAGAGATTCTATTTTCTTTTTTCATGGCTGCCCAAAGGAGTCTTTCTCTACATTTGAAATGCAGCTATTATACTAAGACATGATTTAGGGTTGATTGCTCTCAATTTCAATTGGACCAAAGATTCATTTTCAGTAAATCTTCTACTATTTCATAAAATTTTAGTAAACTATATCTTTAAATATCAATTCCATTTTATTCTTCAAAAACTGTAATTTTCTTCTTCCACACATTCCAACTTTTTGTAACACTTTATAACCTTTTCATTCTGCTCATTTTTCTCTTCGATAAGCTCTGTGTTTTAGTATACTCTCACATGTACTCCTTAAAATTTCCTTCAGTGCTCTGAAACTTTTTTTTTTTAAGTACTCATTTTCTGAGCTCTCATTTTGCTTCCCTCTATTATTTCACCGTCTGTTCGCTTGACTCTAATATACATTTTTTTCTTCTGCTCTTGATTCATGAAGGATAATGTTTTGCTGTGGAATTCTTCCCCCAAAATATTTAGTCCCATTTAACTTTTTTTCTGATGAATTTTCTTTTAACTTTTCTTCACTTATTTTATTTCATTTATTTATTTATTTTAGTTTGCTTTATAAATCCTTTCTGTTTCCTTTTTGATTATTTTTCTTTGAATAAAGTGTTATTTGTTTGTTTCTTGGACTAGTTAACTATGAGTACATGTGGAAAGAGCCCAGTACTATGTTCCAAATTAATTTTTTCTGAGGATATTACTTAGCTTTCTTGTTTGTTCTCTACAATAGAGATAAGCAGAGTTTTCTTTCCCACAACACAAATTATCTTTTATCTACCTGCTGTCGCCAAAAGACTGTTTCCTGTAAATGTTTTTCTGTGAATTCCTTGTCTATCCCCTCCTCTGCTTCTGGAAATCAAATTGAGTCCAGGAAACCTCCTATTGAGCGCAGGACTTTTAGTCCTCTATCTGTAAATAGGAGCCCTGGTAGCACCGTGGTTAAGAGCTGGGCTGCTAACCAAAAGGGTAGCAGTTCAAATCCACTAGCTGCTCCTTGGAAACCCTATGAGGCAATTCTACTCTGTCCTGTAGGGTCACTGTGAGTTGGAATCGACTTGAAGACAATGGCCTTTTTTTTTTTTTTGGTATCTGTAAATAAGTAAATTTGTTTTTTCACCTCAGGGTTTGTTCCTTTTATCGATGACTCTTTGTAGCTTTTTGAGTCCTGCTCTCTCAGCAGGCTTTCTAGACTTTCTCTTACAAATATTCTTATTCCATTGTTCCTGACATTGGCAGTCCTTCAAATTATTTTGCAGCTTGGGATTCTTCTATATCCAAGATTTCATTAAAATAGAGATTATGTTTTTATTTTTTAATTTCACTGCTCCTTTTGGATGACTTCCAGGATAAGAAGGAAGAAATGTCAACTTTATGTAGACATCTTCAAAAGTGAAGTCTCCTTGCAATTAGATATCTGTATCTACATTTATATTTATCTTTAACAGATTTAAGAGTATCTATCCATCTGTGTATGAATTCCTTGTCTATCCACTCCTCTGCTTCTAGGAATAATACTGAGTCCAGAAAAACTCCACCTAATATACATATTGTAAGGAGCCCTGGTGACGCAGTGGTTAAAGTGCTCAGCTAACCAAGCACTGGTTCGAACCCACCAGCCGCTCCATGGGAGAAAGATATAGCAGTCTGCTTCCATAAAGGTTTACAGCCCTGGAAACCCTATGGGGCAGTTCTACTCTGTCTTACAGTGTCACTGTGAGTTGGAATCGACTTGACGGCAGTGGTTTTTTAATACATGTATATATATATAATGTAAAACACATACTATATATATAATATATAGATTATAATTTCCAAATAGATTGTTGTTATTGTTGTTGCTAGGTGCTATCTAGTCAGCTCCGACTCATGGAGACTTTATGTATAATGGAGGAAGCATTGGCTAGTCCTACGCCATCTTTATGATTATTGATATGCTTGAGTCCATTATTTTCTCTATTGTGTCAATAGTTTTTTTGAGGGTTTCCCTTAGTTTTGATGATCCTCTACTTTACCAGAAATTCATGGGTGGCACAAATGGTTAATGCACTCAGCTGATAACTGGAAGGTTGGTGGTTCAAGTCCACCCAGAGATTCCTCAGAAGAAAAGCTTGGAAATCTCCTTCCAAAACAAAAAATATATATATATATATATACATATATATATATAGCTATTGAAAACCCTGTGGAGCACAGTTGTAGTCTCACACACATGGAGTCACCACGAGTTGGGGTTAACTTGATGGCAACTGTTTTTTGTTTGCTTCTGCTTTAGTTACTTTTAATATACTTGGTGTATTTATTCTTAAAGTCTATCTGCTACCATCATTAAGATTGTGGTTTTCTTAATTTTTCCTAATCTTCTTTCCTAAATTTGTATTGCTTATATAACATGAAATGGTGTTATAACTTCAGCATTATGACATTCATTTTTGTCCCGCTTATCAGATTTTTGATTGCGTATAAGAGCTTGGCTGCTAACCAAAAGGTCAGCAGCTGAAAACCACCAGCCACTATCTGGAAACCCTATGGGGCAGTTTTACTCTGTCTTATAGAGTAGCTATGAGTCAGAATTCTCTCAACAAGAATGGGTTTGGTTTTTTTGGTTAATATTTTCACCATCGTTAACTTTCTTTTATTTTTAACATTGTCTTATACATCAGTTTGTGTGCCATTCTTTAATTTTCAATCCTTCTGTGTCTTAAAGAAATATACTATACTTATTGTTATTGTTTATTACAGGGAGAGGATATGGACTAAAATCAGCCAATGAAAGAATCACATATGGAGGAGTCCAGGAGAGTTCCCAAACACAGATCTCCTATTGTTCTCTCCCCATGGTATCAAGATGCATTATTCTCCAAGCATCAATGTATGATGTTGACTCATATCATATGACCCAAATCCCCTACCTTGAATCACATGGTTGGTCTTTCTGGCATGGCCAGCTACCACACGCCAACTACCACCCAAAGACTATTAGATGTGGCCAGCCTCAGCCTAACATCTGGTGTGGTCAGCCCCCACCCTATAAGTAATTCATTTTATTCTTTAATTTCCAGGTGTGAACTTTTGCGTTAGGTACACATATTAGGCACTTAACAAGTACTTTGCCATTTTAGTGAACAGCTCTTAACTGAAGCTGTCCATATTCTTATAAAGCTTTCTCCGTATTTTGCTGGTTCACTTACGGCGAAATTAACAGCTTCATTGTCGTCGTTAGGTCCTGTTGAGTTGATTCCAACTCCTAGCAACCCAACAGGACAGAGCAGAACTGTCCATTAGGGTTTCCAAGGCTGTACTCTTTACAGAAGCAGACTGCCACTTCTTTCTCCTGCGGAGTGGCTGGTGGGCTCAAACCACTGACATTTGGGTTAGCAGACAAGCACTTAATGACTGCACCACCAGGGTCCCTTAACTAACAGCCTAGAAGCTCAAAAATACATTGCTCAACCATGCTTGCAATGAGGCTCCAGACTCATGGTTTAGCTTCTGTTAACGACCACACGTCTGTCAGTTTGCCGTACTGTGGTACCTTACGTGTTGCTGTGATACTGGAAGCTATGCTACTGGTATTTTAAATATCAGCTGATTCACCCATTGTGGACAGTTTTCAGTTGAGCTTCCAAGATAAGACAGACTAAGAAGAAAAATCTGGTAATCTACTTCTGAAAACTAGGCAGTGAAAACCTTATGGATCACAACAGAATATTATCTGATAGTGCCGAAAGATGAGCCCCTTAGGTTAGAAGGTACTCAAAACACACAATAGCCTCAACAATGGACTCAAACATGACAACGATCATTGTGACGGCCCAGGATGGCGTTAGCTTTCATTCTGTTGTCACCATGAGTCAGAGCTGACTTGACAGCAACTAACGGCAACAAAATTGGAGAGGCCACATGAGTGTTACCTTCTCATCATACAGATTAGAAATTTTGGGGTGAAGTGCTTATGGGCAGGGTTAGTAAAGTCAGAAGTATGGGCAAAAGTTGAATATATTTATGTAAAATTAGAATTCTCTCTGTTTCAGAATATTTAGAAATATTTACCAGTTACTGTTGAGTTGATAATGACTCATTACAACCCCATGCATGTCAGAATAGATCTGTGCTTCATAGAGTTATAAATGGCTGATTTTTTGGAAGTATACCACCACAGCTTTCTTCCAAGTTACTCTGGGTGGACTCAAACCCCCAACCTTTCAATTAGCAGCGAGTGCTTTAACCATTTGCACCACCCAGGGACTCCTTCAGAAATGTACTTATTTTTTAAAATATGTGCTTACCTTCCAACAGTTAGAAAAGTTTTCTTCTATTCTATTTCCCCTGAAATTGACCTAGTCCCCTGAAACGATCATTCAGCCTTCACTCACTCACTGATTATACTATTATTCCTTGAAAAATCACTTTGCGCCCTGTCCTTTGCTATGTGATGAAAATACAGCTGTGAATCAGATAACTCAGTCTCTACCTTCAGAGAGAAATAGGCTAATGTCTGTTTGGATGCAGGAAGGGGGATTCTGTCAAACAAAAAAGCAGTTATAATAAAGTATGGCAAGTGCTACCACAGAGTCTGAATAGATTTGTATGCACATAGGAGAGGTACTACACCTAGACTGAGGAGATGTTTTCTAAGATGAGAACATAAAGGTAAGTTGAAGCTGTATATGAAGGATTTCTGAAATGGATTGAAAGAAAGGAGTGTTCCAAACAAAGATGGAGTCATGGAGGGAAGAAAAATAAGGGTGTCTTTGTTAAACTGTAAGAACTTCAGTGTGATTAATGCTCATGGTTTGAAAACTGGCAGCAAGAGACAACCGTTCACTGTCATCATCAGGAATCAGTTAAACAGTTTCCCACCTACATAACATTTGTAAAAGCATTTTCATTCCTTCTTAGGGATGCTTATCAGTTAATTTCACCAGCTGTGAAGTAATTCTTACTATTAAATAATATATTTCACACTACAGGGTTGATGTGACAATTAGTTGTATAATGTGTACTATTATTTAAGCAAAACTTAAGAAATTATGACTATATGACTGGAAGAAAGTGTGTATGGAAGGACATGGTTAAGCATGAGCCTCACAAGTAGACATGAGGAAAATAGTAATGAGTCAGGGGGAATTATTTCATACTGAAAAAACAGTTGCTGTCTTCAAAAGAACAAACAAATCTGTCTTGGAAGAAGTACAGTCAGAAGGCTTCTTAGACGTGAGGATGGCGAGACTTCATCTCATGTAATTTGGACATACTATCAGGAGTCCCTGGAGAAGGATGTTACGCTTGGTAAAGTAGAGAGTCAGTGAAAAAGAGGAAGACTCTCAATGAGATGGATTGACATGGTGGCTCCAACATTGGGCTTTAGAATGACAATGATTATGAGGATAGTGCAGGACTGGACAGTATTTTGTTCTGTTGTCCATAGGGTCACTATGAGTCAAAATCAACTCGATGGCACCTATCAACAACAACAACAGATTCTGACTCATGGCAACCTCATGTGTATCAGTGTAGAACTGTGCTCCAAAGGGTTTTCGATGGCTGATTTTTTGGATGTCAATCACCAGGCCTTTCTTGTGAGGTGCCTCTGAGTGGATTGAACCTCCAACCTTTCGATTAGCAGCTGAGTATGTTAACCGTTTGCACCATTTAAGGATTCTATCTGTCACATTTAAGGTGCTTAAAATTAATTCTGAACATACTAATTGTTATTTAAAAAAAGCAGATTCAAACCACAGGACAAAATTTAAAAAGACAAACAAATATATGAACACATTTGTAGTTCAGAAAAATCACTGTTGTATCCCTGTGGCACTATGCTTAAGACAGATTGGGTGGTTCAGGGGAGACAGTAGAAACAACATATGTAAATTACTTCAGTATTTCAAACATGAAATTAGTAAAGTCAAAAAAAATCATAGCTTTAATGATGAAAAGGAAAAGGGGACCGTAGTTGATATTCAGGAGTTAGAATTAACAGGCCATGTTGAACAATTGGATGCAGGTATGTAAAGGAAGTAATATCAGACAGCTCTTGCTTTTTGGGCTGGGTATTATTTAATTGGACGATAGGGTTGCGGAGAAGAGAAAAGAGTTAAGTTATGCACATGTTGACATTACAAGATCACCAGGAAAAGAAAAAGGGAGTGGTGACCTAAAGTTGCTGCTTATTTATAGTAAGAAGGACAATAACTTTTATCTTGAAAAGAAATATCTATGATCAAAAAGTAAAATATCTCATTTGCTAGTAATTCTCTCTGATATATGTTAAATGCAAAGACAAGTCATTCCAATAAAATAATTCCAAATGGAATCACATTGGTTGTGTTTATATGAAACCTGTTTTCCTAAATCTTATTTTCTTAGAAGCTAAGGAAGTTGGGGAGTTAAAAACAGAATTTATTTGTCCTTACGTGGGAAACACCGGTAATCTTTTGAACTATATCATGATACAGGCTCTGCTAAATATACAGAGAGTCAATCCCTTCATTTGTTTTATAAAATATTCATGAATTTTAATCTGTGATCATAAAGATTATTTTTTTCACCTAGAGGTGATCTTATAACCCCAACATGTGCAAAACTTAGAACAATAGGAATGCAGTTAATTCCAAAATTAAAAGTGACAAATTCCAATACACATCATTATATTATATTTGCACTGAAGGAAATGAACCTCAATATCCAGGGCCCTAGAGATTCTGACCTGCTGAAGATTTGAGAACTTGTTTTCTCAAACTAAATGGATAACTGAGTAGAGTTCTTATCAAGAAGTTAACAGATATACTATTTTCATTACCCTATCAATTAAAACTTTCTGTTGTAAATAACAGAAAGTCTAATTGTTTAAGGAAAATTGACCTTTTTTAAGCTGACATAACTGAACAGTGAAGTATTGAGTCTGCTTTTAGGAGTGGCTAAATTAGTCCAAGCTGCACAGAAGGCATTGGCAAAAAACAAGGCTCCAGGAATTGATGGAATACCAACTGAGATGTTTCAACAAACAGATGCAGCACTGGAAGTGCTCACTCGTTTATGCCAAGAAATTTGGAAGACAGCTACCTGGCCAACTGACTGGAAGAGATCTATATTTATGCTTATTTCCAAGAAAGGTGATCCAACCGAATGCGGAAATTATCGAACGATATCATTAATATCACATGCAAGTAAAATTTTGCTGAAGATCATTCAAAAGTGGCTGTAGTAGTATATTGACAGGGAACAGCCAGAAATTCAGGCTGCATTCAGAAGAGGATGTGGAACCAAGGATATCATTACTGATGTCAGATGGATCCTGGCTGAAGGCAGAGAATACCAGAAAGATGTTTACTTGTGTTTTATTGGCTATGCAAAGGCATTCGACTGTGTGGATCGTAACAAATTATAGATAACATTGCAAAGAATGGGAATTCTAGAACACTTAATTGTGCTCATGAGGCATCTGTACATAGATCAAGAGGCAGTTGTTTGGGCAGAATAAGGGGATACTGCATGATTTAAAGTCAGGAAAGTGTGCATCAGCGTTGTATCCTTTTGCCATACCTATTCAGTCTGTATGCTGAGCAAATAATCTTAGAAGCTGGACTATATGAAGAGGAACGGGGCATCAGGACTGGATGAAGACTCATTAACAACCTGTGTTATGCAGATGACATAACCTTGCTTGCTGAAAGTGAAGAGGACTTAAAGCATTTACTGATGAAGATCAAAGGCCATAGCCTTCAGTATGGATTACACCTCAACATAAAGATAACAAAAACCCTCACAACTGGACCAATAAGCAACATCATGATAAATGGAGGAAAGATTGAAGTTGTCAAGGATTTCATTTTACATGGATCCACAATCAACACTCATGGAAGCAGCAGTCAAGAAATCAAAAGACGCATTGTGTTAAGCAAATCTGCTGCACAAGACCTCTTTAAAGTGTTGAAAAGCAAAGATGTCATCTTGAACTCTAAGGTGCGCCTTACCCAAGCCATGGTATTTTCAATCACAGCATATGCATGCGAAAGCTGCACAATGATTAAAGAAGACCGAAGAAGAATTGACAGCTTTGAGTTGCAGTGTTGGTGAAGAATATTGAATATACCATGGACTGCCAAAGGAATGAACAAATCTATCTTGGAAGAAGTACAACCAGAACGCTACTTAGAAGCAAGGATGGCGAGACTACGTATTATATACTTTGGACATGTTGTCAGGAGGGATCAATCTCTGGAAAAGGACATCATGCTTGGTGGAGTACAGGGTCAGAGAAAAAGAGGAAGACCCTCAATGAGATGGATTGACACAGTGGCTGCAACAATGGGCTAAAGCATAACAATGATTGTGAGGATGATGCAGGACCAGGCAGTGTTTTGTTCTGTGGTACATAGGTTTGCTATCAGTCGGAACAGACTTGACGGCACCTAACAGCAACAATAACAAAGTTCAGCATCATCTTGATTCTGCTTCCACGTAATTGCTTCCATTCCTAACTGCTGCTTGGTTGGCTAATGTTTCTTCGGGTTTACATCATCATCACACCAAGCAGACAAGGGATTTTTAGAACATTGGTTCTCATTAGCTTTGATTAACTTCACTTGGTCAGTTTCCCTCCCTGAAGCAATGATTATAGCAAGAGAGATGGAATGTGCTGCTTTTCCTGGGTCATGTACTCCATCTCTGGTGCCCAGAAATTAGGTCAAATACCTTATACCCAAAACACATGAGTTGAGAATAATCATGATGTTTCACAAAGCAAAACTGGGGATGGTTGATAGACGCAGGGAGTATTGACGCTTGGGAAAAAAAAAGTAGTAAATGCCCATTAAACTATAAATAAACTATAAGTGTTCCTGCGTATATGAAGGATGCAAAAATGTTTAATAATTCACTGAATCTTAGGGGATTTTCTAGAAATCTATCCCCATTGACTTTATCAAGCCCCTACAATACCCAAGCAATGACAATACAAACATGAAGAATCTGTCTTCGTACAAATATGTAATTTGTACAAGTTGATATATGTGACAAATAAGCTTGAACAAAAAATTCAGCGGTATAAATAATCAATAACAAGATACCATTTTCATTGATCAAACTGACAATTTTAAGAAGATATTGCTAATTAGTGAGGGTGGAGTAAAGTGGATCTCCTATTCAACTTGAAAAAGTGTAAACCACTATATTTCTGTTGAGTAGTGTTCAATAGTTAATCCTTAATATTGTATAATGGTTAAAATTGGAGACTATCTAAATGTCAAACAATGGTTACATAAATTATGATATATTCCAATAATGTTTAATACTGTAGAATCATGCCAAAGTGTTTTGAAGATTATGTTATCATGTGTGAAAATGCTTATGATATAATGGGCTAAATACTAGAGACAATTGTGCAAATATTATAGAAATATGCTTAAGTTTACGTATGTAAATATGTATATACATACACATATAAGTTTATATATATATGCATAAATATTCTTTAGCCAGAGACTGGGGTTCCGACGCTGTGTGTCAGGGGCCGACTGTACCGCAACCTTGACAACAGCTAACAATGATATACCTAACTCCTTCTGAGAATTTAAATAAACCACAATTTGAGTATAGTTCCTCTTAGATACTTTACTAATTGTCTCTTTTACCTTGGCTTCCATAGCATCTGCTCTTCCAACTTCCCTCTCTGTTTATTCCTACTTGTTATCATACAGTACATCCTCTATCTACAGATACACCTCAAAATTTACTCACATTCTTCATTAAGTATTTTCCTCCGAGTAAATCATATATTCTTGTAGTTTGCCTATGACACCATATCATGATTGCTTACCAATCCATTTTAGCTCCAGATGCATATTTTAACTTTCTACTTGACAAGCTTAGCAGTTCAGTAACAGAAACTCACTATTCCCACAAGTGAACTCATCAGCATTCTTCTTTTTGTTACAGACATTGCCTTATTTAGCAGTAAAGGCTACCAAGATGAGAAATCTTCTTTTCCTACCTCTCCTTCCTTCCATACCAATAATTGCACTTTTCACTGATGCCACCCTCTATCCTGGTTTTCTACCCTTCTACTGCCTAATTCAAGTCTTTTTTTTCTCTGGTTTGTACCATTGAAATATAACTGATTTGTTCTTCCTTTACCAATTCCCTTTTTTTTTAGCATACTTAACTATATGCATTCATTTACATGCATGCAAAGCAATTACATGGTAATGGTTATAGAATATGGGTTTTGAGTCAGTTAATCCTCATTTGAGTCTTTTTTTTAACCACTCCGTATGACCTTTGGGACATTACTTAATTTCTCTAAGCTACAATTTTGTCAATTCTCAAATGCACATGATGAAACTTACTTCTCAGTGCTTAGAGAGGATTTAACGGAATAAGAATTTAGATGTAAGGTCTTAACACTTTGCATCAAATATATATAAGGTGTTTATGTATTTAATGTGAATCTAGTATATGTCAGGGTGTTTTGAGGGGAAATACCCTTATTTAAAACTCTTATTTAGGATAAATTTTGACAGTACAAAAATTTTAGTAGACGTAGAGCTAAAGTATTATTTTTATCACTACTAAACTAGTATTGCAGACAATGTCTTATACCTGTGGTGTGGGCTCCCTAATTTTGAATCGCAGAATTAAACAGATTTAGCCTCTGTTGTGGATTGAATTGTATCCCCCCAAAATGTGTGTCAACTTGGCTAGGCCATGATTCCCAGTATTGTGCGATTGTCCACCATTTTGTCATCTGATGTGATTTTCCTATGTGTTGTAAATCCTCCCTCTATGACATCAGTGAGGCAGGATTAGAGGCAGTTACGCTAATGAGGCAGGACTCAGCTACAAGATTAGATTGTGTTTTAAGTCAATCTCCTTTGAGATATAAAAGAGAAAAGTGAGCAGAGAGACTGGGGACCTCATACCACCAGGAAAGCAGTGCCAGGAGCAGAGAGTGGCCTTGGGACCGAGGGTTCCTGACTAAGATGCTTCTTGACCAGGGGAAGATTGATGACAAGGACCTTCCCCCAGAAATGACAGAAAGAGAAACCCTTCCCCTAGAGCTAGCACCCTGAATTTGGACTTCTAGCCTCCTAAACTGTGAGAGAATAAATTTCTCTTTGTTAATGCCATCCACTTGTGGTATTTCTATTATAGCAGCACTAGGTAACTAAGGCAACCTCTAAGTCCCATGTTATGCAGAGGGGGAAGGCCTCCTCACCGTGGCACAGAACACTAATATAAAAGTCATATCAAGAAAGACCAGAGCAGAATGCATGCTCCTGGTAGGCAGCTCACTTCTATATGAACAAAGAGAGAGAAGCGATACTTACCTAGTTTCTCCTTGTAAACCTACCAATCAGATCAGTCATCTCCTCCTCCCTTTGAAAGAAGTAAATTAACAGGTTGAGAAAGATGACAGGAAAAATATTGTAGTGGAGTTGCCTCCACATGTAAAGAAACTTTTGTAATTACAAAGTACTATGCTTCCACAAGGGGCCCTGTTGGCTCAGTGGTTAAGAGCTTGGCTGCTAACTAAAAGGTTGGCAATTCGAATCCACCAGCCACTCCTTGGAAACACTATGAGGCAGTTCTACTTTGTCCTATAGGGTCGCTGTAAGTCAGAATCGACTCTACTTGATGGAAATGGGCTTGGTTTGGTTTTGGGGTGCTTCCATGAGGAGCCCTGGTGACACAGTGGTTAAAAGTTGGGCTGCTAACTGAAAGGTTGGTGGTTTGAACCCACCAGTTGCTCTATGGGAGAAAGATGTGGCTATCTGCTTCCATAAAGATTTACAGTCTTGGAAACCCTATAGGGGCAATTCTACTCAGTCCTGTAGGGTCACTATAAGTCAGAATTCAACCCAATGGCAATGGGTTTTGTTCGGTTTTGGGGTGCTTCTATAGGAATGCCAAAGCCCTTAGTACAGTGCTTAGCTGTAACAAATGCTCAGTAAATGATGATTACTATTATCACTTTAAATTCATCTTCCAAAAAGTTTTATTTCTTCCCAAAACATTTCAGTTATCCCCAGTAACTTCTCAGAGAAATAATAAAAAAAAAAACTTCTTTGTATATTATTCAGTGTATTCTATGTCCTGTCCTCAAAATTTTCTGCCTTCATGTCTTCGCACATTGTCCCAAACATACTTTATATAGCTACATTTAGCTATCCACTGTTTCAAGGCAATTTGTGCAAATCCATATTATGAGACCTTTACTTGCATTATTTCTTCAGCCTAAAATGTTCTTCAAACATTAAGATAAATGCTAATTCTTCTTTCCTTTAGTCTACATTATAAGCATGCACTTTGTTTTTTGTCACTTACTCTACTCTTCAGTGCATTCATATTTAGCAAGTCTCTTCTACCTATTGGAAACCCTGATGGCGTAGTGAATTTTAAATTGCTTGAAGATTGAGTCCAAATTCCATATATATATTCCTATCCCTATCCCATCAGCCAGGTTATCATCAATACCTAGCATATACAAACTACTTGCCATTGAGTAGATTCAGACTCATTTCAATCTCGTGTGTGTAAGAGTAGAACTCTGCTCCGTAGAGTTTTCAGTGGCTGATTTTTTGAGTGTAGATCACCAGGCCTTTCTTCTAAGGTGCTTCTGGGTAAACTCAAACTGCCAATCTTTCAATCTGCAAATAAGCACATTAACCATTGAACTACCCCAGGACTCTACCTACCATATGGGAAGTACTTAATCGCTGTTTTAAGAAATAAATTTGCATTCATGAATTAGTTCACCTATATTTCTATCTCCAGAACATGTGTTTAAAATTATTAAATCTCAGAGAATTCTGGCAAAATGGCACTCTAGGCAGAAGCACCACGCCATCCCTCCACAGCAAAGATCTGAAAAACTAAGCCAAACAGAGAAAACAACAATCCTGAAACCCTAAAACATCAAATGAAGAGATAAAGAACTCAGCCAAGCACCAAATGGAGTGAGAAAACTGACAGAGATTGGAGAGCAAGGAGAGATTCATGCAGAGGTCCCCTACCAGCTAACGCAGCACAGATCCGCCATCTTGGACTCCTATTGGAGACCAGCAAACAGGAGGTATGAGAAAGGAGCTTCACGGAGCTTCCAGCGGGAGAGAAAATAACTGGTAATTTGCGATATATATGCTTTCCCACCCCCCACCTTTCTTCACCCCCACTCGGCCTCCTCTGCTTCCTGCATCCACAATCTCTTGTCTGGGAAACACCGGTTGCTTGGATTCCACTCACCCGAACGGGCCGGCTCTCTGAGTGCCATTTGTTGGCTGCTGGTGTTGCTCTTTTCCACTTCTTTTGATTACTTCCTTACCTCTCACCACCTCCCTCTCCTTTCACTCAAATATCTGGCTCCGTGCACTATCTTTGCTTCTTCCTGAGGGGCTGTAGAGCTCTGGTAATTTGTGATATACACTTTCCCACCCCCTACACTTCTTCACCCACACTCTGCCCCCTCTGCTTCCCACGGACATAGTCTCTTGTCCGAGAAACACAGGCTGCTTGGATTCCACCAGCCCGCACTAGTTGGCTCTCTGAGTGCCATATGTTGGCTACTCATGTTGCTTTTTTATGCTGCTTCTTTTTATTTCTTCCTTACCTCTCACCACCTCCTCCTCCTTTCACTCAAATACCTGGTTACATGCACCATCTTTACTTCTTCCTGAGGGGCTGTGGAGCTCCATTCGAGTGTGGAGCTGCTTCCCAGTCTAGGCTGCCGCACTGGTGGTATCCCGGGGCTTTTGTTCATTTGTTTGTTTGGAATGGTTTGTTTGTTTTCTTTTTCTTTTCTTTAGTTGGGAGCCCTTTCTGGCAAGGCAGTGCTGCGTGGCAAGGAGACTACCCCTTGGCTTGCACAGATGTGCAGAGGAATCCCTGAGGGCATTTCTTTTTTCTTTTTTCTGTTTTTTGGGGGGCTTTTCTTGTTTTTTTTTTTTTTAATTTCTTTTCGTTTCTTTTCCCTCTATTTCCCTTATTGTCTTTCTTCATTACTCAGTTTCTCGTCTCTCTATATCGTCCTTCTCTTTCTGTTCCCTGAATACCTGGCATTGTATACCTCTACGCATTCTAGCCAGGCTGTACTGCAACACCTGAGAGCGACTTCCCCAGACCTCATAGCTGCACCAGTGGGATCCCTGGGAAATATGCTGTTCTTTAACCTTTCTTATTTTTATTTATTCATTCTTTAATTTTTTTTCCTCTTCCCCTTTCTGTTTTTCTCCATTTCATAGTCTCTCATCTCTCCACTCTAACAGCAAGCTCCCCTAGCATCCTTTTTTGTTTGTTTGTATGTTTTTGGCTCCTGTTCCTCTCTCCTCTCTCCCATATCCATCTTACCTCCACATATAACAATCTCCCTGCTACATCCTGCCTACCTGCACCGTGCGCTTAACATCACACCACCTAGCAGCACAGGCACGGCCTACTGGCACCTGCCTGGCACTGATTACCAACCCACCCTGGTGGCTGTAGTATCCAAAAGAAATCCCGTGCCAGTAACTCCTCTTCAGCTAGATCTGCCCTACCGTACCATATCTGAGTGACTGAGCCTGACAATTAGGGAAGGAGGTGAACAGTATTGTGCCCAAAGACAAGCAAACAACAAAGAACACACAGTCTGCCTGCTCAGCCATAGTCAACTTTTTTTAAAAAAAGGGACAAAACAAAAAAATCTATAATAAATAAATGAGAAAAATAACTACTGAATGCCCCAAAGATAGCAGACAATATCAAAACATTTACAAAAACAGGACAGGATGGTTCCAGTAGGCATCCAAAATAAAACACCAGATGACTTTCCAGTGGAACAAAATCCACTAGAACTAATTGATAGGAAATTCAAATCTCTAATACTCAGAATTCTCCAAGAGCTGAGGTAAAAAGCTGACAAACGTGAGGAAAAAATAGACAAATTCATGGAGAACACAAATAACAAATTGGAAGAATTCAGGAAAATAATCCAGGAACAAAATGCCAAAATAAAATCACAACTAGAAATTATACAAAGACAACAATTAGAAATCCAAAAGATAAACAACAAGATTTCAGAAATGGACTGTGTCATAGAAGGGCTGAGAAGCAGATTTGAAATTGTGGAAGACAGGATCAGTGGAATTGAAGACAAACACTTGGATACAACTCTGTTT
>NW_004443939.1:20673094-20682425 GCF_000243295.1 Trichechus manatus latirostris | reverse complement strand
TTGGTGAGTAGTGTCTGGGGTCTTAAAAGCCTGTGAGCGGCCATCTAAGATACTCCTCTTGTCTCATTCCTTCAGGAGCAAGGGAGAATGAATAGAACAGGATACAAGGAAAAGATTAGTCCCAAGGACTAATGGTCCACAGCTACCAAGGCCTCCACCAGACTGAGTCCAGTACAGCTAGATGGTGCCCGGCTACCACCACTGACTGCTCTGAACAGGATCACAACAGTGGGTTCTGGACAGAGCTGGAGAAGGATGTAGAACATAATTCTAACTCACAAAAAATGGACCAGATTTACTGGCCTAAAGGAGACTGGAGAAACCCCAACAGTACAGCCCCCAGAGACCCTTTTAGCTCAGTGGTGAAGTTATCTCCGAGGTTCACCATTCAGCCTGGGAGTGAATAGCCCCGTAAAACCAAACGGGACTAATGAGGTACAGTAGTCCAGTGACAAGGGCCAGAAGGCAGAAGGGGACAAGGAAGCTGGTGATAGGGAACCCAAGGTTGAGTAAGAATAGTTTTGATGTGTTGTAAGATTGTTAACCATTGTCATAGGGCAACATGGTAGTAACTGTTAAATGAGAAACTATTTTGTTCTGTAAGCCTTCATCTTAAGTGAGAATAGTGGCACAATTGTTAGAGCATAGTCAAGGTCACTGAACTGTGCATGTAGAAGTTTTCGAAATGGTGTATCTTTGGCTATGTGTTTTCTCACCAAAAAAAAAATGTTGAGAAGTTAGAGGGTTGTTATGTTGTGGGGTTGTTAACCAATGTAATGGAACAATATGTGTACTACTCTTTCATGAGAAACTATTTGTTCTGTAAGCCTTCACCTGAAGTACAAAAAAAAAAAAAAAGCAAAGAAAAATTATTAAATGTCATCAGTCCTAAAACTTGCTATACTATATATTGGTAACTCATCTGAGAAGGAGAAGATTGACAACTATTTTGCACTCAAAAAAATGCTATTAGAGTTTTTAAATCAGCTATTTTTGGTGTGTTATGACAATTCCCATGACTTTGGCCTATAAAAGGAGTGTTGAGACAACTGTCTTTTAGAAAGTCAAAGGGTAGACTTTTATGCATTGGTATCTCCTTCCCCAAAGAGACACTGTGGAACTTTTATTAGCTCTATTCCCTCAAGCCTCAAAGAGTTAGTCAAATCTAAATTTCTTATTCCCTTTATGGAATAATATCATCATAGAGCTACAGCCACTATAAATGAGAGTCTATGTAAGGTACTTTATTTAGAAGTTATTCCTAAAAGTAATAGAAACTTCCTGGCTATCCACTCCTTCATTCACTTACCACAGCCAGAATTATGAGTTTGTAGGCTTAGGGTTGCCTACATTTTATAAGTATCGTTGAGGTCAGAGGAGACATGAGGAAACCAATTTTTATTGAGGAGTTATTTAGATCAGACACTGCTTCCTTAATCTTCACAGCACGTTATGTAACAGGTAGTTCTAAAATTCCGACAGAAACGTTCCTTGTGACAATGCAAATATACTCAGTTGGCTTTCATACTTGACCAGGCCCATGTTTTCAAAAAGGGGAGAGATAAAGCTGTTATCTTCTGTTGGAATGGGTTGTTGTTTTTTGTTGTTTTCGAGTAGATTCTCACTCCTGAGAACCCCACATATGAGGGGTAGAGCTGCTCCATAGGGTTTTCAAGGCTGTGATCTTTCGGAAGCAGATCATCAGGCCTGTCATCTGAGGCAACTTTGAGTTGGTGTGAACCTCCAACCTTTTGGCTAGTAGTCGAGTGCTTAACTGTTTGAAGTTGAAAGGGGTAGGGAGTCAAGAATAGACTGCGTCATAATCGTTTGGGACTTTCTCAGTGAATCAACAATTGCAAGCATGCAAATTTCACTGTCTTTGTTTTATACACTTCTGTGCAGATTTGCTAAAAAGATAGTATTTTTCATTAACCTTGCAATAATGAACCCAGCATTTTACTTGATAAAATTTTTGGACCTCACATACTGCATTGTGGCAGGGTTTTATTGAGTTAGCCTGTTTAAGTCACCCTATAAAAACTAAAGGGACTTTCAGCAAAAATTTGGTCAGATGTTCATACTGAGGACACCAAACACACATTAAGAGGGTATGAAAAGATTTATTAGTCACATAATGAGTCACTCTGGAGAGAGCAGGATGGTTTTCAAGCAGGTCCTAAAGTGGCCTGAGAAGCATCGAATGGAGTGGATTGAGGCTTTCATTTTCCTTAGGGGGTGGGGCTGGTCGATGATTCTGGCACATAGGTAGGGACTTACCTCATTTGAACTTCCCATCTGTGCCAAAGGAGGAGGCATGCAGACTTTCAAATCACCTTGCCCAGATATGGGGCAGAAGAGGAAGAGGGAGAGGTGGGGCTTTAAAGCTGTCAGCAGTCAAACATAGAAAATGTAGTCAGACTCTTAATTACATAGCCCTATTTAATATATTAGGTAATTTTATATAAAGCCCAGAGATGTAACCAGCTCAAGATCACAAAAACATTGTCGAAACTAGAATTCATATCACAGGGTGATTTCCAAGGATTCCTTTTTCCACCACGCTATGCTGCCTTACTCAGAAGGAATTAACTTGATTAATCGGTTTCTCGTGTATTTCCATTTAAAAATGTTCCCTAAGGTTTACTGTAATTGGGATGGCTCTAAGAAGTCCTCGCAGGGTGGAGTCTCTGCTTTCCCTGATATAGAAATAATGTGTCAGATAGGATCTGCTTTTGGACATAATTGTCATGCAAATAGTAGAATGTTTGAGATGTGACTAAAACTCTAGCCATTTGGTTTCTTCCCTTGCCCAGATATATCACACAATTCGTACCAGTTGTGCCGCATGTTATAGCATTGGGACAAAACCTTTTTATTAGGTCAATTTCACTTGTTTGGGAACAACAGGGGTTCAGCATAGAGTCAGCCTGAGCTCCAATGCCTGTTATTTTTACTTGTCTAGCTTTTGACTCCTGTTGCTTAGGTCCTTTTTCTGGTTATTTCTTGTCAAAAACATTCATTTCTTACGTCTTCTGAAACTTGATCTTATCGTTTTTCCTTTATCTACTGTAGGTTCTAAAGCTGAGACATTGCATACTTCTAGGTCTCTGCTTTCCGGCCACACCAGTCGCAGTTCATGTTATTATTGTTTGCCACAGAGTCGATTCCAACTTTTAGAGACCCTATAGAATACAGTAGAACCGCCCCAGAGAGTTTCCTAGGCTGTAATCTTTATGGGAGCAGATTGCCAGGGTTTTTCTTCCACAGAGCAGCTGATGGGTTGGAACCGCCCACCTTTTGGTTAGCACCTGAGTGCTTTAACCACTGTGCCCCAGGACAGCCTTCATCTTAGACCCTACTGGAAGCCTCAAAACCACCACTACAGAAATCCCCTTGCCTGAAATAGTGGCCGTTGGAACAAAACGATAGAAAACTTGGCCCTGGATGCCAGATTCTCTCTGCCCCAACACAAACCTGCCTACTCCCCCGGAGAGCATTCTTATCTGCACTAAAATGCCCAGAACCCATCCTTTTTTTTTTTCTTTTTTAAATTTTTGGACCCATTTTTGAGTGGCTGCTGAGCTTAGTTCCTCCTTGTCATGCAGTCTTTGAAATATTGTTTCTTGAGGTTTTTAGAGTTCTAGAAGGCTGAATCTCTTAGAACAGTTTTGAGAATCTATTGTAACCTACTCTCAGGACCTTTGAGTTTGTCTACACTGTTGGTCTTGAAAGTCACATCCTCAAACGTGAGGCAGTGTTGCATAGTAGAAAAAACACAAGATCTGAAGTCTAGGCATATCTGGACTCAAATTTTTATTTTGACATTTGATAGCTATATGATATTGCACATGTTATTTCATCCCTCTATACATTAGGTTCATCATCCACACAAAGGAAATAAAAATTTCTATCTCATAGAGATAATGTAAATGTTTGAGTGAATGAACAACACCTCATTTATGGTGGCACTAAAACTTATAGCTACTGTTATTAAAAGTCAAGCGTTCGACCTCATCGTCCACTACTGGAAGAGCTCATTCTGTTTCCATCAGTTCTTTGTCTATAAAGAAGCCTGTAGGAGATATTGTATTCTGTTAAAAGGTCACATGTCATGATTTTTCAGTTGACATTCAGTGCCTCTTAGCAATGGTTTTGACATCCCTAGTTGATTTTTTCTGTGGTTCTTTCATTCTTCTGTAGTACCCAAACTCCTCTGCGCTTCACTTAGCTTCTCTTCCTCTGCATTGATTTTTCTAAGGACTATGTCTTCACTAGTTTCTTTGAACCCATCTCTTTCCTTCAGGGTCAGGCACCATCAGTCCCCCTTTCTACTGCAGATGTAAACACATTGTAAGGCACTCATGAACAATAAAAGCCTACTCAGTTTGAGGTTCAATGATTTCTGGTTCTTATTTTATTAGATTGCATAATTCTTATCTATTATACAACATCTTGCTATGTCTATGATCCCCCCTTAACCCAAAGTCTCATCAGTCTTCTCTCTTCTCTCTTATTTCTATTTAACCATGTGGCCTTAGCTGCCTGAAATCCTTTATGAAAAAATGGACCATAAATAATCTTTCAATATGATATTAAATATTTAATCTCTTTGAATTTTAATTTCCTCTTCTTAAAAAAAAAAAAGAAACCAAAACAACCAAACCCATTGCTATCGAGTCAGTCCCAACTCAGGGAAGTCTTTTTTTTTAAGTTGAAGGACTTTTAAAGCATATATAAAGAAATATGTACATATATATTTAACTATTAATTCCAACAAACCAAAATAAATAGGCATAATAAAAAAATATAAGATTAATTAAGTTTTGCCATCTATGTATTACCTCTTCTTTTCCTTCTTTGACAGAGTCAAAGCAAGGCAATTTTGTTGATAAAAGTTGTTTGGAATATGAATATGATTAGATATTTGAGGAGTAGAAATTGAATGAACCTCATTCCTTGCTGTATAGTAGGCATCCAATCAATGTGCAATAATTTGCTAACTAAAGTATTTCTTATATTTTGTGGTGTAAAGAAAGTGAGTGAATACTATGCATTCCTTATTATGCAACTGTTTTCATTTTCAACTGCGCTTCACATATAAATGTTTAAGGAAAGATGTAGATTTTGCCTGAAGTATGGGTCCTGTATCCCTTCTTTAATTTAAATTGAACCTCAGAGTGAGTAGGCTTTTATTGTTCATGAGTGCCTTACAATGTGATCTTCATCATTATCATCATTATCATTATGGTCATATTTCTAACATAAAATTAAGACTATTTCAATGACTCAGTGTCACATTTCTAGGAAGCAAAGTTATGCCTTCCAGAGTAATGAAATAAAATCAATAGATGCTCCTATAAGCAACGAACTCAATAATGTTCACTACTGCATGTACCCCTAAAGTTTCACTGTAATAATATACCCTTCTCCTGTATTTAGAAATTCTAGAAATCATATTAAATCATAGTAATAACCCAAGATCTATGGAGGCAAAATAATATATGTCATCTTTATTAAACTAAGAAAAGATACAATTAACTAACATTATTTAAAAGTCATTTATCATCTTAGTCATTAGGGTGGTTCTGAAAACATCCATTAAATACTTCAAAGGTTAGGAAATTCATTGTACTTTTGTATCCATTCAGGAAACCATATGCTCAATACCTTCTATCTTGGTCTCAACAGTAAATGATTATAAACTACCATCTTAACATACAGAACCTGTAAAGACAGATTGATGTAAATACTAGTAAAACAATGTCAACGATAGTGAAATTGATCTAAAAAAAAGAAAGAAAACAAATTTAGCAATATTTTTACTTTGAAGTGATCTTATCCACCAAAAAGAAAGCTCATACTGCACAACTCAAAACTCTTTAAAATAATTCCTATGCAATAAAGAAGAATATCAAGCTGGAAAATAGTAACATCTTAGACTTCATGTACTAAATATATAGAGTTAATGTGTAGATATAATTTTCCATAATATTTTTAATTATAAATATACATGTGGAGAACATCTCTCATACTCCTCTGGGGAAATAAATCAGATGTAATTTTTTATTAGGAGAACTCCTGCTACTAAAGAGTTATTCTGAAGGAATTCTAAAATCATTTTTTTTTTTTGCATAAAGGTAATAGATTAACTTTTTGAATCCTTTCATTTTCTTGACAGTCTACACAAATATAGTTGAAAAGCTGATCATAAATATTTTGATATCACAAAGAATCAGTAGATAAGCTACTAAATTATAAGTTAAAAAAATCACTTATTTTGTTTTAACCTTTATAATGAAAATTATTTTCCTATAAAAAGATCGAAAGTGCGCTTACTACTTCCTTGGATTTTTAAAGAGCAAATGAGCAGTAAACTCAGCAATTACTCATACATATTACTAAATGTCATTCGTTGAAGAGCAGCAAACTATGAAGAAGAAAAGATATCATCTATTAAGGGAGGAAACTTGGGTCCGATTTCATACTCGATGAGTTCTCATTCTTCAATGTAATGCTTGAATAATTTTATACACAGCACTTCAAATAAAGGTAGAAAATTCTTGAAGTCTGTTTGACTCTGGGCTTAATTGAAATGCCTCTTCCACAATCGCGTGTGCTAATTCAACCAGCAAACTTGATGTGCTTTTAAATGATACAAAGCTAGATAGTATATCACATTTTGTAAATGATACATCATGATGTTAGGAAAAATCTGTGTTGCACTTACCAATCCACTGACCTGGGTTTCTGTAACTCTTTTTTATCTGCATCAATAATTACCGTACTTCAGCAAGGCAGTTTTAATTAAATGTCATCCTTTAAAATGAAGAAACACTTACAAGGTCAAGTAGGTCTAGGATAAAACTAAAGTTTGCTCTCAAATCATGGATTACTTGATATTCTGCTATAAAGAAAAATTGTAAATGGGGCATACATAATTCTCCTCATACAACTTTAATGAGATTTTGACCAGTTCAGAATTGTTTCCTTTGTATAATTTTGCATCTGTTATTTGAAGGATAATGCTTTCTTACCTTAGACTATGAAAAACATTTCCTAGGAGTGTATTTCATGCAATAAATCTATTTCCCATATTTACGAAAACCATTTCGTGAGACTTATAATCAGCTCTTGCCAAGTGAAAGAAGTACCCAGGTTACATTCTTTAGCTGCTTTGTAGTATTTCAAATGATAATTTTCTTAACTGCTCCATTGTATTTGTATGTGTGTGTGTATTTGCAAATACAAATTGTATAAGATATGTTACACTGTTTCTAAGATATTAAGTGGATAACCTAAATTTAAATTGTTTAAATTGGTCCATATCATAAAACCACACCTTCATTATTACATTCAATCACTCTTACATGGTATTAATTACGAATATCTTGAAGTGGAGAGACGGAGCAGTGCATGATTAATTCTATAAGGATAGTCAAGCTTCATACAGGAGCTGGAGTTTAAGGAAAAAGCAATAATAACAGTTGATAGCTACTTTAATGCAAAAGCACCCTCATATGATAGATGAAGATACGAAAAGAAAGTGGCACCGAGTCATGCAACTAGTCAGTGTTGACAGTGGGATTTGAAACCACTTATATTAGTCCAGAGTTTGTAATCTTATACCATAGGCTCAAACCTCTAGTTTGGGCAAGTCAGGATTTGAGAGAGGGTCCAACAAAATGAAAAACCTGAGCAAAGACAGAGGCATACTGCAGTATAAAATGTTTGGGCGGACAAAACACTCACCAATATGCAGTTTTGTCTACTCCAGCTTCATCTCAATTTTTGTATTAAGTAACAGTAAGTATGTCTATGCATACATTCTTTTCTCTGTATCTTTGCATATACTATGACATCTACTTGGAAGCCCTTCTCACCCTCAGTTTTACAGTTATCTTTTTTTTTTTTTTAACTGTACTTTAGATGAAGGCTTACAGAGCAAATAGTTCCTCATGAAACAGTAGTACACATATTGTTTTATGACATTGGTTAACAACCCCACAACATATCAACCCTCTAACTTCTCAACCTCTTTTTTTTGGTGAAAATATACATAGCCAAAGATACACCATTTCAAAAATTTCTACATGCACAATTCAGTGACATCGACTACGCTCTTCCAATTGTGCTGCTATTCTCACTTTAGATGAAGGCTTACAGAACAAAATAGTTTCTCATTTAACAGTTAGTACGGATGTTGCCCTATGACAATGGTTAACAACCTCACAACACATCAACACTATCCTTACTCAACCTTGGCTTCCCTATCACCAGCTTTCCTGTCCCCTTCTACCATCTGGTACTTGTCCCTGGACTGCTGTACCTCATTAGTCCCATTTGGTTTTATGGGGCTGTCCACTCCCCGGCTAAACGGTGAACCTCGGAAATGACTTCACCACTGAGCTAAAACGGTGTCTAGGGGCCATACTCTCAGGGTTTCTCCAGTCTCCGTTAGGCCAGTAAATCTGGTCTTTTTTTTGTGAGCTAGAATTTTGTCCTACATCCTTCTCCAGCTCTGTCCAGAACCCTCTGTTGTGATCCTGGTCAGAGCAGTCAGTGGTGGTAGCCGGGCACCATCTAGCTGAACTGGACTCAGTCCAGTGGAGGCCGTGGTAGCTGTGGTCCATTAGTCCTTTGGACTAATATTTTCCTTGTTTCCTGTTCTCTTCATTCTCCCTTGCTCCCGAAGGTGTGAGACAAGTGGAATATCTTAGATGGCTGCTCACAGGCTTTGAAAACCCCAGATGCTACTCACCAAGGTAGAATGTAGAACGTTGTCTTTATAAACTGTGTTATGACAATTGAGCTAGATGTTCCCCGAGACCATGGTCCCCACAGCCTTCCACCCAGCAATTCAGTCCCTCAGGGAGTTTGGATGTGTCTATAGAGCTTCCGTGACCTTTCCTTGTACAAGTTGTGCTGGTTTCCCCTGTATTGTGTACTGTCTCACCTTTCACCCAAGATACCACTTATCTATTGCCTATTTAGTATTTCCCCCCCACTCCTCCTATCCCTGGTAAACAACTAAGATTGTTACATTTTGTGTATGAACTTTTTCATCGGTTTTTGCAATAGAGGTCTCATACAATATTTGTCCTTTTGTGATTGACTGATTTCACTCAGCATAGTGCCCTCCACTTTCATCCTGCTACGAGATGCTTCACAGATTCGTTGTTGTTCTTTCTCATTGCATACTACTCCATTGTGTGTATGGACCATAAGTTGTTTATCCATTCATCTGTTGATGGGCATCTAGGTTATTTCCATCATTTTGCTAGTGTGAACAATGTTGCCATGAACACAGGTGTGCATATGTCTATTCGAGTGA
>NW_004443939.1:20653108-20667464 GCF_000243295.1 Trichechus manatus latirostris | reverse complement strand
ACAGGGTAGTTCCAAGCCACGCAGCACCACCTGGCCAGAACGGGCTCCCAACTCAAGAAAAGGAAAAGAAAACAAACAAACAATTCACAACAAGTGAACAAAAGCCCCAGGATCCCACCAGCATGGCAGCCCAGACCAGGAAGCAGCTCCACACTCGATCGGAGCTCCGCAGCCCCTCAGGAAGAAGCAAAGATGGTGCATGGAGCCAGGTATTTGAGCAAAAGGAGGGGGAGGTGGTGACAGGTAAGGAAGAAATCAGAAGCGGAAAAAAGCAACACCAGCAGCCAACAAATGGCACTCAGAGAGCCGGCCCATTCAGCTGGGTGGAATCCAAGTAGCTGGTGCTTCCCAGACAAGAGATTGTGGCCGCGGGAGACAGAGGAGGTCGAATGGGGTGAAGAAGGGTGGGGGGTGGGAAAGCATATATCGCAAATTACTGGTTGTTTTGTCTCCTTCTGGAAGCTCCGTGAAGCTGCTTTCTCGTATCCCGTTTGCTTGTCTCCGATAGGAGTCCAAGATGGCGGATCCGCACTGCGTTAGCTGCTTGAACTAACTGCATGAACCGCTCGTAGCTCTTTTTCGTCTGTCAGTTTTCCCACTCCATTAGGTGCTTGGCTGAGTTCTTTATCTCTTCATTTGATGTTTTAGGGTTTCAGGGTTGCTGTTTTCTCTGTTTGGCTTAGATTTTCGGATATTTGCTGTGGATTGATGGCTTGGTGTTTCTGCCTAGAGTGCCATTTTGCTGGAAGTCCCTACATTTTTGTTTTAAAACTCAACTAACTACCTCTTCGAAGAAGTCTTTCAATCTCCTGTCTTTCCCCTTTCCTGAGCATAATTATGTTATTGAACTGAACACGTTTTTTAATTATCTATTTAACTAATTATCACTAGTATCTTGCATAATAACTGACATAGAATAAATGGCCAATAAGTTTCTGTTGATACTGAATTAGAAACATTTACAAACTAATCAGGCAAGAGAGATTAGAGAATTTTGAGCGCTTCAAAGAGAAAAAGACATACTAAAAATATATGTGAGAGTCTTATACAGGGGGAGTTGTAGGTGATTATATATTGACTGAAATTTAACAAGTTTCATATGGCTACCAGGCTTTCCATTGATATTCATTTTCTACAGAACACTAAGTTATACCAGTTCTACGAAAAAGTCATTGAAATTTCCTTTCCATTATGAATACTGCCTTTGAGAGACCAGGGACTTCATAAAGAGACATACAATATGGGACTAAAAGTGTCTGAACCTTTTACAGACTGAAAATGGTTTATAGTAGTGCAAAGTGAGACATTTCTGTAAATGTTAAAGACTTTTTAAAGACTTTTAATGATATTCTAGAGTTATGCACGCCTATGCTAGCCATGTAAGAATTCCAATCTTTGTACTTTCTTAAGCCAAGGCAATCAGTAATATGCTTTAGTTAGTCACAAGTGAACTAGTTTGATTGAAAATGAAGTCAACTGGAAGTGTTAATAGAACTGAAAATCAATGCAAATAAGAACTTTTGTGAACTTTTATAAAATTCAGATAGATATTTTGGGATATTCATCCTCCAGTTGCATGTGGTATTATTTGTTGGAAATATAGTTAAGGAAGGATGTTCTTATATTAACTAAAAGGCCTATGTTTTTCAAAGTGTACAAGATACCACTGCTTTAAAAAATTCCAACAATATCTTACTTTGGTTGAAAACAAATATTTAGAAAATTCAAGCAAAGTATTTCCTACATCAGCTTTAAAAAAAACTGGGAATTTTTTGTTGTATTTGTCATGTTAAAAACATTATTAATGCTCAAAATATTCAAATTTACAAAGCAAAATTAAACTGTATTCATTTCATCAACTTTTAAAATTAAATATGCATGTGTGAAACACTGATTAGGATGCATGAGGACATTTTTGTATGCACATTAAATATCCACAAATACACTTGAATTTACCACATATGACTAAGTATTCTTTTTTATTTGGATTTTTAATGTAGAAAAAGGAGTATTTTTATTACTTTGTGTTTGGTAAAAGATTTTCTCTTCATGTTTAGAGAATTTAGGCAATGAGTCTGTCTAATTCTATGTCTGAATTTTTTTCTGTACCTTCTCCCAAATTTTTCTCCAAAAGTTGCTTTGCTTTTATAGCATCTGTATTTTCAACTAAATAATAACTAGGAACTGTGCTCCACAGATGGTTAATAATTATGGAAAAACTTTACTAGTGATACTTTGATTCATTTATTTAGTCCAGTATCTATTGATTGTTTGCAGTGTAAATCAAACAGTTTCTGTTCAACAAGTGTATTTTATTTTTAGCAAGAAAAACTGCTGCAGTAATTAGGTGAGTGGAAATGGGAGAAATGAGAAAAGTAGTAAGAAAAAATAAAGACAAAGGAAGAGAAATAAATTGGCCCAAGCTTTAAAAAAGCTCTGTGCTCAAATGAGCATGCAAAATATAAATAAGCCTTTGAAAAGCAAATTTCCTCATATATTTAAGATCATAAACAAATTTGGAAAAAGGTAAATCATTTAGAAAAATGGAAAAATAATGGTAGCAAAATACTGGAGCTTTTCCTCAGGAGTCATAAGTCACTCAATATTATCTTAAACAGTTAATTATTAGAGGACAGGAACCAGGGATATCATTGCTGATGTCAGATGGATCCTGGCTGAAAGCAAAGATTACCAGAAAGATGTTTACCTGTGTTTTATTGACTATGCAAAGGCATTCAACTGTGTGGATCATAACAAATTATGGATAACTTTGAGAAGAATGGGAATTTCAGAACACTTAATTGGGTTTATGAAGAACTTGTACATAGATCAAGAGGCAGTCGTTTGAAGAGAACAGTGGGGATACCTCATGGTTTAATGTTAGGAAAAGTGTGCATCAGGGTTGTATCCTTTCATCATACTTATTCGATCTATATGCTGAGTAAATAATCCAAAAAGCTGGACTGTATGAAGAAAAATGGTGCATCGGAATTAGAGGAAGACTCATTAACAACCTGTGTCATGCAGATGACACAAACTTGCTTGCTGAAAGTGAAGAGGACTTGAAGCGCTTACTGATGAAGATCAAAGACCATAGCCTTCAGTACGGATTACACCTCAGTATAAAGAAAACAAACATCCTCACAGCTGGACCAATAAGCAACATTATGATAAATGGAGAAAAGATTGAAGTTGTCAAGGATTTCATTTTACCTGAATCCACAATCAATAGCCATGGAAGCAGCAGTCAAGAAATCAGAAGTGTTAAAAAGCAAAGATGTCACCTTGAAGACTAAGGTGCATCTGACCCAAGCCATGGTGTTTTCAATCATCTCATGTGCATGTAAAGCTGGACGATGAATAAGGAAGACGAAGAAGAACTGATGCCTTTGAACTGTGGTGCTGACCAAGAATATTGAACATGCCATGGACTGCCAAAAGAACTAACAAATTTGTCTTGGAAGCAGTTCAGTCAGAATGCTCCTTAGAAGCAAGGATGACGACAGTACGTCACACACACTTTGGACATGTTGTCAGGATAGATCAGTCCCTGGAGAAGGACATCATGCTCAGTAAAGTAGAAAGTGAAAAAGAGGAAGATCCTCAAAGAGACAGACTGACACAGTGGCTACAACCACGGGCATAAGAATAACAACCCTTTGGGGACGGGGCAAAACAGGGCAGTGTTTTGTTCTGTTGGACATAGGGTTGCTCTGAGTCAGAGCCGACTCAATGTCACTTAACAACAACAACAACAGCATTTTTTCCAGCAGACTTTGGTAGATGTTGAGCTAATTCTTATTCCCAGTTCAATTCTCCTGTGACCAAAGAAAAGAGTTCACTATAGAGGTGGTGGTGCTTTTCTTATACATTATGGTACTAACAGTCTTTCTCTTGTTTTGGAATCAACATACCAGTGATGAAATAAACCTGATGTTTGTTCTAAAATCATTTGTCTCCCCCTCCCCTCTCCTGATACTCCTATATCTTCTTATGGGAAAGAGAAATAGGAAACACGTCAGGTGAGAACCACCCTACATCTTATTAGGTGAAACTTGTATCCAGTCTATTCACTAAGACGTGAGTCTCCCGTATAATTCAAATGCTAATTTGACCTTTGTTATTTAGTTAATTGGAATTAAGGTTTTAAGAAATGAGGGAAAAAAATTATAAACAACGTGCTTATGTGGTTACCATTCTGATGACTTTTTTCCCTTAAGCATGTCCCCTCTGCTCTTTGTCTTGGAGGAGCTCAGTATTGACTACCTTCTTGATCTGTGCATTCTTCTTGCCAGGGTCATTTTCCCCAGCTCTAGGCAAGAAAACAAAATGTTACAGGAACATGTTCTTAGAGAATTATAAAACTCGTATCCCTTCACTAGCTATATAGAAAAAGATGTCTTTGTATCGGAAATTATTTAATCCCTGCACCTCAACTGCCTACACCTTTGAGAAGTTAAGCCACCCACACATTCTGTTGTCTTACTCTGGGCTGTCTCTTGCATTGCCTGAGGTAGGAGATAGTGGTCAATTCAAAATTTTCCATTGCTCTATTGCTGATATATTCAGAAATAACCTCATTCAGTGCAGATTCAACAACCTTCTGGATCCAAAGGGCTCTCCTAGATCTGTTCAAAGTGCTATGAAATCTCTTGGGAGAGTAGCAATTGATTTTGTTAAAGGAAAAACTTTCTAAAGGAGGTTGTAATAAAGTTGAGCTTAAAAGATAAACAGAAATTTTCTAGGTAAAGTACAGTGGGAAAGGATCACTACTCAGAGCAAAGAGCTTAAGAAAAGAACAAAAGTTATGTCTATTGTAAAGGCATATTGTATTTTGTATTAGGGAAGAGGTTTATGATGCTTCAGGGTAGGGGCAGGTAATGAAACTTGAAAGTGAGATTTGGGACAGAGAACGATGGACCCTGAATAACAGGGGGTTGCCAAGAGTCCTAAGTGACTCAATGATTCCCAAAAACAACAACATATAGGCAACAGAAACAAGGCAACCAATAGGCTCTCTCCCATTGTTCTAGGATTTCTGAAAGGTCTCCTTCCTCTTCTGAAAGTCACCTGAGGTTATTAACATGTTAACAAGTAGAAACTTACAGTTACTGTTGTTACATTCTGTAGAGTCAGTTCCAGCTAATAGTGACCCTATGTACAGCAGAACAAAATGTGGCCTGGTCCTGCACCATCCTCAATACTTATTAAGTTTGAGCCCATTATTGCAGCCACTGTGTCAATCCATCCTGTTGAGGTCTTTCTCTTTCTCACTGTCTATTTTACCAAGCATGAAGTCCTTCTCCAGGGACTGGTCCCTCCTAATAATATGTCCAAAGTACCTAAGATGGCTTCTTTCTCATGACAGTCCATCAGGCAACTGCAGACCTTGGAGCTACCAGTTGTGTTGCTGGTAGGCAGTCCAAGACGGTGGAGTAGTCAGACACTTCATAACATCCTTCTTATAACAAAGACCTGAGAAAACAAGTGAATCATATATAGATGACAACTTTGGAACCCTGAGGATCAAAGACAAGGTTAAAGAATCAAACTAAGTGTCAAGTGGAAGGAGAGACAGTATAAAAACAGCAAACATGGAGATTTATGGATCACTGGCACCCTGCTAGCTGAACCTGCACAGCGCAACCATATTGAGACAAAACAAGCAGCATTCCCAGCCGACACCCCCATAACTTGGCGCGACCTAGCAGGAGAGACTCTGCACTCATGTCCAGAGCCAGGCAAGAGTGTTTCCTGCCCTGCAAAAGTTATGTACAAGCACACCACCTTCTGTGCCCACACCAGCACCCCATGCCAGAGGTCCACATTCCTCACACATTCCCTCCTCCCTACACACAATTGCGGTCCAGTGGCATTCACCACCACCCCACTCCCTAAACTGGGAACCCACAAACAGGAGGGCACCTGTCCTTTCACTCAGCCATTCTTCTGAGGACCTATGGACCTGCAGCACCTCCTACTCCCTCCAGCCACCCTCACCAGGCACTTGAGGACCAACCACGACTCCTACTCCCTCTAGCCAACCACACCAGGGATGTGAGGGCCAATTGTGTCTCCCACTCCCTCCTGCCACCCGTGCCAGGGGCCTGTGGACAAGCAGTGCCTCCTACTAATCCCAGACACTCACACCAGGGACTCGAGGTCTGGTGGTATCTCCTATTCCCTACAGCCACCTGCACTGGAAGCCTGAGGATCAGCTGCACAACCTCCCCTGCAAAATGCTGTAGCAGAAAGAAGCACTACCTCCAACCAGGCACCCATGGACAGGTGACATCCCCTCCGCCTCGCCCCCTGCATTGCACCCCCATCTGCAACCAGAGGTTTGTCTACTCTGAACACCCCAGTGTAGCACTGCCTACCCAGGACCAACTGAGAGTTTCCACACCACCCACCTGGGGACCGACAACACAGGCACCCTCACCCCTACTACATGGCAATAGGCAGAGTGCATACACAGCACCCAACCATTGAGAACACCCCCCTGAATTCATGGCCAGGTCACTAGCCAGACAGATACAACACCTCACCAGAAACTCCAGCTACATTCTCAGCAGCCCTGTAAGATCAGCAGACACCTGCGCTCACACACCCAGTTGCTGCCTCACCTACCCGGAGACAGGAGATGAGAGCTTCAGTGCAGCCAGATTAACAACCAGAGTAGCAGACACCCCCAGCCTACTTAGATACATCAAAAAAAAAAAAAAAAAATCAGGATACAGCAAACAAACACTAAATAAATAAATATAATAACTTCTTCATGCCACGGAGGCAATTGACAATATTAAATCATATAAAGAAGCAAGACAAGATGGCTCCAGTAAGTGACCAAAATAAAGTACCAGAACTTTCCAGAAGGAGAAATGGCAATGGAACTACCTGATAAAGTATTCAAAAGACTAATATACACACTTTCCAAGAGATCAAGGAAAATACAGGCAAAACCAAAGAAAACATAGCCAAAATCAAGGAAAACACAGGCAAAACAATGGAAGAATTCAGGAAAACAATACAAGAATAAAATGACAAAATATTGACACTTAGAAACCACACAAAAACAGCAACTGGAAATCAAAAAGGTTATCAATAAAATTTCTGAAATAGACAACTCAATAAAAGGATATAGGGGCAGAATTGAAACAATGGAATACAGAATAAGTGGATTTGAAGATAACTCTCTTGACACTAATTAGTTTGAGAAAAAATGAGAAAAAAGAATGAAGAATAATGAATAAATCTTGAGAATTATGTTGGACACTATCAAAAGGAAAACAGAGAGAGAATTGTCAAAGATCTGTTGGCAGAAAACTTCCTTACAATCATGAAAGATGAGAAAATATTTATCGAAGAAGCTCAAAGAGCTCCATTAAGATAGACCTCAAAGAAAGTCACCAAAACATATCATCAAATTTGCCAAAATCAAAGACGAAGAAAGAATCCTGAGAGCAACTTGAGAAAAACAAAAAGTCACCTACAAAGGGAACCAATAACACTAAGTTCTGATTACTCAGCAGAAAGTATGTAGGCAAGAAGGCAATGGGATGAAATACATAAAACCTTGAAGAAAAAAATGGCAACCAAAAATTACATATTCAGCAAAATTGTTTCTCAGATAGACGATAAGATTAGGACATTTCTAGATAAACAGAAATTTAATAAGAAATTAAATTTGTAAAAACTAGATCAAACTTACAAGAAATATTAAAGAGTCCTTCAGGTAGAGAACCAACAACATCAGACAACAACCTGAGATTAGGACACAGGACAGCATCAGCCAGACACCAACCCAAATAAAGAATTCTCAAAATAGAAATAAGCTAAAAGACTGAAAATAGGGAATCAAAGACGTCAATCTGAAAATGATGATGATGTCAAAACAAAAAAGAGGGAATAAATGGTGTAGTTATAGAACTTTCATATGAAGAAGAAGTCAAGGCGATATCAAGAAATAAAAAGCTGGTTTAAACTTAGGAAGATAAAGGTAAATTTCAAGGTAACCACAAAGAAAGTTAACAGACCTACTCATCAAACTAAAATAGAATAAAAACATAAAGACTCAGTAAACACAAAACCAAAAACAACAAAAGGAAAGAAAATCTACCCACACAAAAAAACGATCTCAGCACAGAAAATTAAGGGGAACAAAGAAACCGTCAACACCACGCAAAAAAGTACAACAAAATAACAGGAGTAAACACATACCTATTGATAATCACACAGAAGGTTAATGGCTTAAATGCATCAGGAAAGTGACAGAGAGTGACAGAATGGATATACATGGTACATGAACATGCTGTCTACTAGAGTCACACTTTAGATACAAAGACATAAACAAACTAAAACACAAAGGATGGAAAAAGTATATATCAAGCAACCAATAACCAAAAAAGAGCAGGAGTGGTAATATTAATCTCTGTTAAAATAGACCTTAAAGCAAAATCCACCATAAAAGATAAGGAAGGCCATTATATAATGATTAAAAAGTCAATCCACCAGGAGCACATACTCATAATAAATATATATGTGCTCAATGACAGGGCTCAAAAATACATAAAACAAACTCTAACGTCACTCAAAAGAGAAATAAACAGTTCCACAATAATAATAGGAGACTTCAACCCACCACTTTCGGTGAAGGACAGAGCATCTAAAAGGAACTCAACAAAGATATAAAAGATCTAAATGTCACAGTCAATCAAATTGACCTCACAGATATATAAAGAACACTCCACCCAAAAGATGTAAACATACATTCTTTTCCAATGTCCATGGAACATTCTCCACAATAGACCACATCTTAGGCCACAAAGCAAGCCTTAACAAAATCCAAAACATCAAAACAATACAAAGCATTTTCTCTCATACCAAGAACATAAAAGTAGAAATCAATAACAGGAACAGCAAGGAAAAAAAAATAAAATACATGGAAACTGAATAATATCTTGCTTAAAAACCACTGAGTGATAGAAGTAATCAAAGGTAGAATAAAAGATTCTTAGAATTAACTGAGTGAAAATACATCTTACCAAAACCTTTGGGACACAGCAAAAGCAGTGCTCAGAGGTCAACTTATACCAATAGACACACACATCGAAAAAGAAGAAAGGGCCGAAATCAAACCATTAACCCTACAACTCAAACAAATCGGAAGAAAGCAGTAAAAGAAGTCCGCAGGGGAAGAAAGGAAATAATAAAGCTTAGAGCAGAAATAAGTGAAATAAGAACAGTAGAACAACAGAAAGAATCAACAAGACCAAAAGTGGGTTCTTTGAAAGGATCAACAAAGTTGACAAACAATTAGCCAAATTGACAAAAGGAAAGCAAGAGAGGAAGGAAATAACTCAATTAAGAAATAAGATGAGGGACTTCCAGCAACATGGAGCTCTAGGCAGAAGCACCACACTGTCTCTCCATAGCAAAGATCTGAAAAACTAAGCTAAATGGAGAAAAAAGCAATCCTGAAACTCTAAGCATCAAATGAAGTGATAAAGAACTCAGCCAAGCACCAAATGGAATAAGAAACTGACAGAGAACAGAGTGAGGAGACATGAATGCAGAGGTCCCCTATCAGCTAACGCAGCACGGATCCACCCTCTTGGACTCCTATCAGAGACCAGCGAACAGGGAGTACGAGAAAGCACCTTCATGAGGTTCCAGCAGGAGAAAGAATAACCAGTAACTAGCGATATATGCTTTCCCACCCTCACCCTTCTTCACACCTATTCAGCCTCCTCTGCTTCTCGTGGCCACAGTCTCTCAGTAGGGAAGCACCGGCTGCTTGGACTCCATCCACCTGCACTGGCCGACTCCCTGAGTGTCATTTGTTGGCTGCTGGTGTTGCTTTTTTCTGCTTCTTTTGATTTCTTCCTTACCTCTCACAATCTCCCCCTCCTTCTGCTCAAATACCTGGCTCCAGGCACCACTTTGCTTCTTCCTGAAAGCCTGTGAAACTCCGCTCAAATGTGAAACTGCTTCCCATTCCATGCTGCCACGCTGGTGGGATTCCAGGACTTTTTTTGTTTGTTTGTTTGTTTTGAATTGTTTGGTTTCTTTTTCTTTTCCCAAACCGGGAGCCCGTTGTAGCCGGGCAGTATTGTGTGGCTTGGAACCTACCCTTTCAGCTTCCACAGTCGTGGAGAGAGATCCCCGAGGGCATTTCTTTCTTCGTAGAGTTTTTTCTGTTTTTTAGGGGGGTTTTCTTGTTCTTTTATTTTTTTAATTTGTTTTGTTTCTTTTCCTTCTTTTTCCTTTTTGTCTTTCTTCATTACTCAGTTTCTCATCTCTCTATACCTTCCTTCTCTTCCTGTCCCTGAATATTGGTGCTGAGTGGCACTTCTACAACTTCTAGCCAGGCTGTACTTCAACACCTGGAAACAACTTCCCCAGATCTCATAGCCGCACTGGAGGGATCCCTGGGAGGTTTGCTTTTCCTTTTTCTTTCTAATTTTTATTTATTCATTCTTTTCTATTCTTTTTTTTCTTCTTCTTCCCCTTTTTGTTTTTCACCATTTATAGTCTCTCATCTCTCCACTCCAAAGGTAAGCTCCCCTAGCACTCTTTTTTGTTTGTTTGTATGGATTTCACTCCTGTTCCTCTCTCCTCTCTCCCAAACCCATCTTAGTTCCACACATCACAGTCTCCCCCTCCACCCTCCCTGTCTGCACTGTGAGATTAACATCACATCACCAAGGAGCACAGGCACGGCTTACTGGAACCTGCCCTGCACGGATTACCAGCCTGCCCTGGTGGCAGTAGTAAGTGCCAAAAACAACCCATCCCAGAAACTCCTCTTCAGCTAGACCTGCCCTACTGTACCATATCTGAGCCACTGACCCTGCCAATTGGAGAAGGAGGCAAAAAGTATCATGCCCACAGACAAGCAAACAACAAAGAACACACACCCCACCTGTTTAGATGAGCCAAATTTTTTTAAAAAAAGGGACAAAACAAACAAATCTACAATCAGTAAACGAAAAAAATAACTACTGAATGCCCTGAAGACAGTAGACGATATCAAAACATTTATAAAAACAGGAAAGGATGGTTCCAGTAGGTGTTCAAAATAAAACACCAGATGACTTTCCAGTAGAAGAAAAGACACTAGAACTAACTGATAGGGAATTCAGATCTCTAATACTCAGAATTATCCAACAGCTGAAGCAAAATGCAGACAAAAATGAAGAAAAAATAGATAAATTCATGGAAAAGGCAGACAAATTTATGGAAAATACAGGCAAAAAAATGGAAGAATTCAGGAAACTAATGCAGGAACAAAGTGCCAAAATAAATTTACAACTAGAAATTATATAAAAACAACAATTAGAAATCCAAAAGATGAACAACAAGATTTCAGAAATGGACAGTGTCATAGAAGGGCTGAGGAGCAGATTTAAAACGGTGGAAGACAGGATCAGCAGAATTGAAGACAAACACTTGGATACAACTCTATTTGAGGAAAACTCAGAAAAAACAACAAAGAAAAATGAAGAGACCCTGAGAGTTATGTGGGATACAATCAGAAGCAAAAATTTTTGAGTGATTGGAATTCCAGAGCAGGGGGAGAAAACAGAAAACACAGAAAGGATCATTGAAGAACTGCTGACAGAAAACTTCCCCAATATCATGAAAGATGAAAAGCTGGCCATCCAAGAAGCTCAACGAATCCCATATAGGAGAAACCCCAAAAGAAAATCACCAAGGCACATCATAATCACACTCGACAAAACCAAAAATATAAAGAATCCTGAGAGCAGCTCATGAAAAACAAGAAGTCACATACAGAGGAGAAACAATAAGAGTAACCTCAGATTATTCAGCAGAAACTATGCAGGCAACAAGACATTGGGATGACATATATAAAACCTTAGAAGAAAAAACATTGCCAGCCAAGAATAATATATCCTACAAATCTCTCATTCAAATATGATGGTGAGATTAATACATTTCCAGATAAACAGAAATTAAGGGAATAAGTAAAAACCAAAACAAAATTACAAGAATTATTAAAGGGAGTTCTTTGATCTGAGAACAAACAACTTTAGCTCACAGGCTGACTCTAAGATGCGGGATCATACCAGCCAGATACCAATCTAGGAAAAGAACTCTCAAGAACTATCCAAAACCAAAAGAAATACAACAGGGAATCAGAGAAGTTAATCTGTAAATAACAACAACATCAGAATAATAATAGACAGAATAAACGGTGTAGGTATACAACCTTCTAATGGAGAGGAAGGCTAGGTGATACCAGGTAATAATAGATTGCTTCAAACTTAGAAACATAAGTGTAATTTCACAGTAACCACAAAGAAAGTTAATAAACATACTCATAAAAATAAAGAGGAAAAACATAAAGTCTCAGCAAAAACAAAACGTACAAAAACAAAAGAAATGAAAAAAAAATCGACAAACAAAAGGACTTCAGCACAGGAGAGTAAGAGGAACAAAGAAAATGTTGGCACCACAAAAAAAAAAAATACTACAAAATGACAGCAATAAAGTCACATCTATGAATAAATACACTGAATGTAAATGGCCACAATGCACCCATAAAGAGATGCAGAGTGACAGAATGGATAAAATTAACAGGATGCATCAATATGCTGTCTACAAGAGACACACCTTACAAACAAAAATGTGAATTTATTAAAAACTCAAAGCTTGTAAAAAAAAATATATCAAGCTAACAACTACCAAAAAAGAGGAAGAGTGGCAATACTAATCTCAGATAAAATAGACTTTAAAACAAAATCCACAATAAAAGACAGAGAATGACGCTATGTAATGATTAAGGGGATGATCATCATGAAGACATAACCATAATAAACATCTACGCACCCAATAACAGGGGTCCAAAATATATAAAACAAACTCTAACAGCACTGAAAAGAGAAACTGACAGTTTCACAATAATAGTAGGAGACTTCAACACTCCACTCTCAGTAAAGGACAGAACATCTAAAAAGAAACTCAGCAAAGATACAGAAGACCTAAAGGGGACGATCAGCCAAACTGACCTCATAGACATACATAGAACACTCCATACAACAGCTGAAAAGTACACATTCTTTACCAAGGCACATGGAATGTTCTCCAGAGTACACCACATCTTAGGCCACAGAGCAATCATCAACAAGATCCAAAACGTTGAGATAATACAAGGTATATTCTCTGACAACAATGGAATCAAGGTAGAAATTAACAACAGGAAGAACAAGGGAAAAAATCAATTACATGGAAACCGAATAACACCCTGCTTAGAAACCAGTGGGTAATAGAAGAAATCAGAGATAGAATCAAAAAATTCCTAGAATCAAATGAGAATGAAAACACATCATACCAAAACCTTTGGGACACATCAAAGGCAGTCCTCCAAGGACAATTTATAGCAATAGATACACACATCAAAAAAGAAGAAAAGGACAAAATCAAAACATTAACTACACAACTCAAAAAAATAGAAAGAGAATAGCAAAAAAAGCCCACAGCCACCAGAAGACCAGAAGAAAGGAAATAATAAAGATCAGAACAGAAATAAACAAAATAGAGAATAGAAAATCAATAGAAGAATCCACAAAACCAAAAGTTTGTCCTTTGCAAGAATCAAAAAAATCAACAAACCACTGGCCGGACTGACAAAAGAAAAACAAGAGAGGACACAAATAACCCAAATAAGAAATTAAATGGGTGGCATTACAACTGGCCTAACTGAAATAAAAAGGATCATAATAGAATATTATGAGAAACTATACTCCAACAAATTTGAAAACCTAGAGGAAATGGATAAATTTCTAGAAACACATTACCTACCCAAATTACAACAAACTCATGCTGAAAATCTGAATAGACCCATAAAGGGAGAAGAAATCGAAAAACTAACAACAACAACAAAACTCCCAACAAAAAAAAAGCACTGGCCCAGATGGCTTCACTGGAGAATTCTACAAAACATTCACAGAAGAGCTTGTGCCAGTAGTACTCAAACTATTTCAGAACATAGAAAAGGAAGCAACACTTCCAAATTCATTCTATGAAGCTAGCATAACCCTGATACCAAAACCAGGCAAAGACGCCACAAAAAGAAAATTGCAGACCAATATCTCTCATGAATATAGATGCAAAAATTCTCAACAAAATTCTAGCCAGTACAACTCAGCATCATATCATAAAAATAAAACACCACGACCAAGTAGGATTCTTACCAGGTATGCAAAGATGATTCAACATTAGAAAATCAAACAACATAATCCACCACATAAATAAAAGGAAAGAAAAGAATCACATGATCATCTCAATTGACACAGAAAAGGCATTCGACAAAGTCCAACACCCATTCCTG
>NW_004443939.1:20641893-20652522 GCF_000243295.1 Trichechus manatus latirostris | reverse complement strand
ACATTCTTCAAAGAGATGGAAAAACTAATCATTAACTTTATATGGAAAGGGAAGAAGCCCCAAATAAGTAAAGTACTACTGAAGAAGAAGAATACAGTTGGAGGACTCACACTACCTGACCTCAGAACCTACTACACAGCTACGGTAGTCAAAACAGCCCGGTATTGGTACAATGACAGATACATTGACCAATGGAACAGAATTGAGAACCCAGATGTAAATCCATCCACTATGGTCACCTGATCTTCGAGAAAGGCCCAAAGTCCGTCAAATGGGGAAAAGACAGTCTTTTTAACAAATGCTGCTGGCAAAACTGGATGTCCATCTGCAAAAAAATGAAACAGTACCCGTACCACACACGATATACAAAACCTAATTCAAAATGGATCAAAGACCTAAATATAAAGTCAAAAACTATTAAGTTCATAGAAGAAAAAATAAGGCTAACCCTACAGGCCCTAATACACAGCATTAACTGGATATAAACCAAAACCATCATCACAGAAACCCCAGAATATAAGCTAGATAACTGGGATCTTCTAAAAATCAAACACCTATGCTCTTCAAAAGGCTTCACCAAAAGAGTAAAAAGAGAACCTACACACTGGGAAAAAAAAATTTGGACAGTACAAGTCAGACAAAGTTCTAATCTCCATGATCTACAAGAAAATCCAACACCTCTATAACAAAAAGACAAATAATCCTATTAAAAAATGGGCAAGAAATGAACAGACACTTCACCAAAGAAGACGTTCAAGCAGCCAACAGACACATCAGGAAATGCTCGTGTTCATTAGCCATTAGAGAAATGCAAATTAAAACCACAATGAGATACCATCTCACCCCGGCATTACTGGCACGGATCAAAAACACTGGAAATAACAAATGTTGGATAGGCTGTGGGGAGATCGGGACTCTCACGTACTGCTAGTGGGAATTCAAAATGATAAAACCATTTTGGAAAATGATATGGCGTTTCCTTAGAAAGCTAGAAATAGAAATACCATACGATCCAGCAGTCCCTCTCCTAGGAATATATCCTAGAAAAATAAGATCCATCACACGAATAGACATATGCACACCCATGTTCATGGCAGCATTGTTCACAATAGCAAAAAGATAGAAACAACCTAGATGCCCATCAACAGATGAATGGATAAACAAACTATGGTACATACACACAATGGAGTGCTATGCAACAATAAAGAACAATGAACCTGTGAAGCATCTCATAACATGGATGAAACTGGAGGACATTATGCTGAGTGAAATAAGTCAGTCACAAAAGCACAAATATTGTATGAGACCTCTATTTTAAAAACTCATGAAAAAGTTTACACACAAAAAGTAACAATATTTGTTGGTTACCAGGGATGGGAGGGGTGGGGGCGAGATACTAAATAGGCAATATATAAGTTGTATCCTTGGCGAAGGGTGAGACAGTACACAATACAGGGGAAACCAGCACAACTTGTACAAGGAAAAGTCATGGAAGCTCCATAGACACATCCAAACACCCTGAGGGACTGAACTGCTGGGCAGAGTGGTGTGGCGACCATGGTCTCGGGGAACATCTAGCTCAATTGGCATAACACAGTTTATAAAGACAATGTTCTACATTCTACCTTGGTGAGTAGAGTCTGCGGTCTTAAAAGCCTGTGAGCAGCCATCTCAGATACTCCACTGGTCTCATCCCTTCGTGAGCAAGGGAGAATGAAGAGAACAGGAAACAAGGAAAAGATTAGTCCAAAGGACTAATGGACCACAGCTACCAAGGCCTCCACCACACTAAGTCCTGTACAGCTAGATGGTGCCCGGCTACCACCACTGATTGCTCTGACCCAGATCACAACAGAGGGTTCTGGACAGAGCTGGAGAAGAATGTAGAAGAAAATTCTAACTCACAAAAAAAAAAGACCAGATTTACTGACCTAAAGGAGACTGGAGAAACCCCGAGAGTGTGGCCCCCAGACACCCCTTGGGCTCAGTGGTAAGGTCAGTTCCAACGTTCACCATTCAGCTGGGGAGTGGACAGCCCCATGAGGCCAGATGGGACTAGTGAGGCATAGCAGTCCAGGGACAAGGACTAGAAGGCAGAAGGGGACAGAAAAGTTGGTGATAGGGAACGCAAGGTTGAGTAAGGACAGTGTTGTTGGGTAATGGGGTTGTCATCCATTGTCATAGGGCAACATGTGTACTGTTTAATAAGAAGCTGTTTTGTTCTGTAAACCTTCATCTAAAGTGAGAATAGCAGCACAACTGGAAGAGCGTAGTCAGATATCACTGAACTGTGCATGTAGAATTTTTTGAAATGGTGTATTTTTGGTTACGTATATTTTCACCAAAAAAAAAGGTCGAGAAGGGAGAGGGTTGACATGTTGTGGGGTTGTTCACCAATGTCATAAAACAATATGTGTACTGACTGTTTAATGAGAAACTATTTGTTCTGTAATCCTTCACCTGAAGTATAATAAAAAAAAAAGAATAATAAAAAAAAAAAAGAAAAAAAAAATCATAACCAAGTGGGATTCATACTAGGTATGCAAGGATGGTTCAACATTAGAAAATCAATCAACATAAACAACCACATAAAAAAAAAAAGCAATAGATCACATGATCATTTCATGCAATGCTGAAAACATTTGATAAAGTCCAACACCCATTCTTGATAAAAACTCTCAGCAAAATAGGAATAGAAGGGAAATTCCTCAACATAATAAATGGTATTTATTCAAAACCAACAGCTGACTTTATTCTCAATGGTGAGAGACTGAAAGCATTCCCCTTGTGAACAGGAACCAGACAAGGATACCTTTTATCACCACTCTTATTCAACAATGTGTAGGAAGTCCTAGCTAGAACAGTAAGGTGAAAAAAAGAAAAACAAACAAAAAAAACAATGAAGTGCATCCAAATTCGTAAGGAAGAAGTAAAACTATACCTATTCATGGATGATATGATCATATATAAATAAAACCCCAAAGATTTCACAAGAAAGCTACTGGAACTAATAGAAAGATTCCTCAAAGTAGCAGGATACAAGATAAACATACAAAAATGAGTTGGATTCCTCCACACCAAAAAAGAGAACTTTGAAAAGGAAATCAGGAAAACAATGCCATTTATGATAGCCCCCAAAAAGATAAAATTCTTAGGCATTAATCTAATACGGCATGTAAAAAATCTATACAAAGAAAACTACAAAACACCACTGCAAGAAACCAAAAGAGACCTACGTAAATGGAAAAACATCATGCTCATGGATAGGAAGACTCAACATTGTGAAAATATCAGTACTACCCAAAGCAATCTGCAGATATAATGCAATCCTGATCCAATATTCCAACAGCATTGTTTCATGAGATGGAAAAACTAATCACCAACTTTAAGTGGAAAGGAAGGAGGCCTTGGATAAGTGAAGCATTATTGAAAAAGAACAAAGTAGGAAGCTTGATACTACCTGATCTCAGAACCTACTATACAAAGTAGTCGAAACAGCCTGGTGCTGGTGCAACAACAGACAAGTAGATTAATGGAACAGAATTGAGATCCCAGATGTAAAGCCATCCGTCTATAGACAGCTGATCTTTGACAAAGGACCAAAGTCCATTAAATGGGGAAAGGACAGTCTCTTTACCAAATGGTACTGGCAAAACTGGATGTCTATTTGTAAAAAAATGAAACAGAACCCATAACTCACATCATACACAAAAACTAACTCAAAAATGAATCAAAGACCTAAATATAAACCTATAACGATAAAAATCATGGAAGAAAAAGTAGGAACAACACTAGGGGCCTTAATATATAGCATAAATAGAATACCAAACATAACTGAAAATGCACAAACAGCCAGAAGATGAATTATATAAATGGGACCTCCTAAAATTAAACATGCTTATTGAAAGACTTCTCCAAAAGAGTGAAAAGAGAAACTACAGACTTGGAAAAATTTTTGGCTACGACATATCCTACAAGGGTCTATTCTCTAAAATGTATAGAAAACTTCAACACCTCAACAACTAAACGACAAAAAATCCAATTAAAAAAAGAGAAAGGATATCAACAGACACTTCACCCAAAAAGACACTCAGATGGCTATGAAATACTTGAAGAAATGCTCATGATCCTTAGCCATTAGAGAGATGCAACTCAAAACTTCTATGATATACCATTTCATTCCGACATTACTGTCACTAATCAAAATAACAATAATAATAATAATAAATGCTGGAGAGATTGCAAGGAGATTGGAACTCTTATACACTGCTGGTGGGAATGTAAAATGGTACAACCACTATGGAAAATAGTATGATGTTTCCTTACAAAGTTAGAAATAGAAATACCATATGACCCAGCAATCCCACTCCTAGGTGTATACCCTAAAGAAATAAGAGCCAAGACACAAACAGACATATGCATACCCATGTTTATTGCAGTACTATTTACAATAGCAAAAAGATGGAAACAACCTAAGTGCCCATTAACCAATGAATGGATTAACGAACTGTGATACATACACACAATGGAATACTACAAAATGATAAAAAATAATGATGAATCCTTGAAACATCTCACAGCATGGGTGAATTCGGAAGATATTATGCTGGGTGAAATAAGTCAGTCACAAAGGTATAAATATTGTATGAGTCCACTGTTATAAAGAAACAAGAATAGATTTACACACAGAAAAAAAATCCCAGATACAACTATATGTCTTACCATCCAGAGCAAAGGAGACTGAAGAAAACCAATGACTTAAGGTAGCAATTAATCCAAAGGGTTAATGGAACATATGAATCACAGCCTACAGGGCCTCAAGACCAGAGCTAGATGGTGCCCGGCTACCACTACCAACTGCTCTCACTTGGATTACAAAAGAGGGTCCCGGAAAGAGCAGGAGAAAAATTGTAGAACAAAAAATCAAATTCACAAAAGAGACCAGGTTTACTGGTCTGATATAGACTGGAGGAACCCTTGAGACTATGGCCCTAAGACATCCTTCTGAACTGGAACTGAAGCCACTCCCGGAGACCACTTTTCAACCAAACCATAGACAGACCCACAAAATAAACAATAACACCCGACAGGAACGTGCTCCTTAGAACAATAAATTATGTGAGATCAAAAGGGCAACATTTGCCCAAAAGCAAAGATGAGAAAGCAGGAAGGGGTAGAAAATCAGAACGAAAGGAATGGACAACATAAGACAAAAATGGGGAGAGTGCTGACATATTGTGGGGAATGAAACCAATGTCATGGAACACTTTATGTACAAACTATCGAATGGGAAACTAATTTGCCCTGTAAACTTTAACCTAATGAACAATAAAATTAAAAAAAAAAAAAGTACATAAGGGGATTCTCACCATCCTTGCCAGTAAGGAGAATTCTGATTATACTTCTTCCAAGATGTATTTGTTTGTTCTCTGAAACTTACAGAGGAAATCAAAAGTGAAGTGAAAAGGATCAACAGCAGAGTTAAGGGGGAGCTATTAGTATCTGCAGAGGCACAGAGGGGCTGCTGCTAAGAGTACCAAGACCTGCATTTGATTTGCACTGGAAAAAAAATTGAGGAGGAATTAAAATTAGTATCGGAAGTGTAGGAAAATGACTTGAGTAGGAGCCAAGGCTGCTGACATACTCCTTTAGTCAACACAATTGGCTTATGAAAAGGGCCAGGGAAAGGAGGCAGAATTAGAAGCTCTAGGGCAATAGAAAGCATCCCTGGTGGCACAGTGGTTAAAACACTTGACTGCTAACCAAAATGTCTGCAGTTCGAAACCACCAGCGGCTCCACTGGAGAAAGATGTGGGAGTCTGCTTCCATAAAGATTTACAACATTGGAAACCCTATGGAGTAGCTATGAGTTAGAATCAACCTGACGGCAGTGAGTAGGGCAAAAGGTGTAATGAGGTGGGAAATGTTAAACCGGAACAGGAGTATGGCATGGAAAGGGGCAAATATTGCATAATAGGACATTGGCAAATAGATGAATAGGAAACACCAGTATGAACAACTGAGGAAGCACTCAAAAACCCTGATTTCATCGCCAAGCTTATTTGTATTTGTTTAACTAACCTCCTGTCACAATCTGCTAGCTTTAATCAACTTGAAAATCTGAAAAAAAAAAAAAAAGGTTAAGAAGAAATACCTTGTTTTAGAAATTGGGCCCAAGTCCATTTTTTAAGCATGCATTATGTTATCAAACAGTAAAATACATTTCTCAGATTTATGTCTCCAGTTGTCTGTTTCTTTATATTCAGATACTCTATCATTAAAATCTGACTAAATACCTTGGGGCAAAAAATCTGTGCTATATGTGCCTCTTGGCTTTTGCTTAGCTCAAGTGTACTATGTTTAAGGCTTTCTTTCAAGTAGATGTTAGAGTTAGGAGTAACTTGTAGAGAGTTTGATATACCTTAATAAAGGCATTATAAAAACTTTATTTCTCATCCTGGGTTAAATTTGAGGATGTGTCAAACAGAAAAGCCACCAAAACTGCATTGCAAATAAAATGCAAAAGTTAAACAGAGCTTTGGGTTTTGCTTCTGACCATTAGATAAGTTTTATAAGTTAATTTGTGTTCCCCAAAAAGATACAGTAAAGTCCTACTTGCGAATGTGCCCTTATTTGGAAATAGTCTTTGCAGATGTAGTTAGTTAACATGAGGTCATGCTGCAGTGAGGTCGGCCATTATCCAGTATGACTGGTGTCCTCATAAGATGAGAAAAGACAGAGCCACAGAGACAGAGGGAAGAACGCCATGTGATGACAGAGGCAGAGATTGGAGTTATGCTGCCACAAACCAAGGAACTCCTGGGGCTACCAGAAGTTGAAAAAGTAAAAGGATCTTTCCCTAGAACCTTCAGAAATCGCTTGGTCCTGCTGACACCCTGAATGCAGACTTCTAACCTCCAGAACTGTGAGAGAATATATTTGTGTTGTTTTAAGCCACTCAGTTTGTGGTACTTTGCTAAGGCAGCCCTCGGCAGGTAATACAGTAAGCAAATAGCTTCATCACTCCCTCAGCCATTCAGTTACGCTCTTTGCCCTAGTAGACTTAAAGCAATGAAATGAACATTTCAAAGCCTAGAAACTATCCCTAGGGTTTAGCAGTATTGTCAGATATTTCTCAAGGTCCAAGCCCTTCAAAATGGATAGGACCCTCACGGTAGGTAATTTTGAAAAGAAAGAATTCTTTCTTCTCTCTCTGATAATGAAGGTGTTTTTAAGAGAAGATATAACATGATTTTCTAGGTGGCAGAAATCTAATGTGCTTCTCTGTTTTTAAATTAACGTATGAATTTGCCATTCACCAAAGTAATCTTGGCCATGTATCTAAAAACATAAAACCAAAACACTTGTGGCTGCCAGGTGTCTAATTTTCTGCTTGTCACACTTGCGTATGTAGGCACAGAGAAGCCCTGGGAATTCAGGCTGTTTTGAACAACCTCCTTAAGCCCAGTTTGTACCTTAGCTAAGCTAGAATGTTACATGACCCTCTACAAAAAGAAAAAAACAAAAAACAAAAAACCAAACCCGGTGCCGTCAATTTCAACTCATAGCGACCCTATAGTAATCCTCACCTTCTAGATTTCTAGCTGCTTTCAAATTCAGCCACTATGTCATGAGAAATCAAAGCACTCTAACCCAGCAGGATATAAAGATGCTCAGTCTGTAACTGAGGAATGCAGATCACTTTAATGCATAGCTTTTTCTTAAGAGTTTCTATCTATGGAAAATGAACAGATCAGGTGAATAAGGTAATCATTTTATGTATGTGTATATACACGTATGCTTATGTTGGCACAAGCAGTCTGCAATGGCTGCTAACCTAAAATTTGGCAATTCGAACCCACTCAGCAGCTCTGCAGAAGAAAGGTCTGGCAAACAGCTTCCATAAAGAATGCAGCCAAGAAAACCCTTTGGAGCAGTTCTACTCTGTAACACATGGGATCAATGGCAGCTGACAATAACACGCCAATTAAAGATTTGTGCTGGGTTCACACCAATGCAGTTAATAATTTTAGTAAATCATCTGCTAATAGATCAAAATTGTCAACATATGGTGTGTGAAAAGACAGTCAGGCCCTTTGTCATCTCTGAAGGGGAATAATTTGATTTAAAGAGTGTTTTGTCTGTCTCCCATCCCAACTCACAGTAGGCACACTGACAAAGCAGTTAGCAGCAGCTGAAGGCCAGGTCTTCTGCTCGTTATGTATACCTTATCTTGTTTAAAATCCTCATTATAAGCCTGTGAGCTAGGTATTTTTATTTCGATAACATAAATAAGGAACTTGAGGCTCCTTATAGTAACATGCCTAAGGTTATAATTATTAATTGTTTGAATTCAGCTTCCAAAACCCCTCACTTTTTTCTCAGTGCTACTATAATTTGGTGAGCTAACAATAGAGTGAACGTCTTCATGTTATTTAAAGAAAACTGCTAGTATTCTCAGGCAAAGAAGAGGTGAAAAATATGAGAATCACTAAGCAGACAATATATTTTGGGTTAATAACTATACAATTGAATTAATAGCAATCTCAAGGCCATAGCAACACTATATTATTACCCCATAGGGTTTCCAAGGAGTGGCTGGTGGATTTGAACTGCTGACCTTTTGGTTAGCAGCCATAGCTCTTAACTACTGTGCCTCCAGGGCTCCATAGAAGTATAGGACAGTCATTTATCAGCCGGGAGAAAGAGAAGCAAATGAAAAAGTAGTTGTGCTTTTTTTTTAATAACACCAAGTCAACTAAAAGTTTGAGCTGACACTGATTTACCAACATTTGCAGAGCTCTGAACAAAGAAGGACAAATCAGGTTAATAATTAATTCACAATTGACAAAAATCATTAGGCTGCCGATCTGGAGTTTTTCCTATGCACTGCAGATCCCGTCTGATGTTCACTGTATTACTGCTCATACCAATGTAGATATGAGCAAATTCACTGGGAGCTGCTGAGAACCGGGAAGATGAAATACAGATCAATCAGTGCTGTTATTATGAAGACAAAACTAGCACACAAAATGCTTTCCTCCCACTGTCTAACATCATCCATATTGATGTTTTCTGTCAATATGTAATAATACACTGTCACACTTGATGGGACAGGAGGAACAGATTACATGGAAATTGAGCTAGAATATGTTTTTATACATTGTTTCTCTGGAATGATATAATTAAAACGATTATTGATTCAGGAACTTTGATTGCTTGTCCTAACAAGATCTGCGAGGCATGGCAGGACACGTTACGTATTTTTATTCATTTTACAATAGCATTTAAAAGTGTTAGTTAAGCGGAAAAAAAAAAAAAAATATGGAACTTACTTTTCTCCCACCCTTCCCCTTCCAGTTAAATGCAGGGCAAAATCCACGGAGTGCCGCTCAGATTCACTTTCTCTCAGCACAAAAAAAAAAAGTCTCCATCTTCAAAATATAGCCCCAAATGAGCCTATTTTTTTCCCCTCCTTTTACCACACCTTAGTTAAGTCACCATCACTTTTCACCTGGACCTGGATTGCTGTAGTATTATCCTAACTTGTTTCCCTGTGGCCCAGTGAGTTTATTAAAACTTTGCCCAGTTAATATTACTTTTCTTTTTAAAACCTGCCAATGGCTTCCTATTTTATTCAGAGTAAAAACCATCGTCTCTACAAGACTCTTCACAATTTGATCCTACCCCCCTTTCCTGCCCCATTACCCTTCTGATCTCATCTCCTGCTAGTCTCACGTGACTACTTATTCTGCTCACCAGCCACACAGGCCAACTTGCATTTCTTAGAACCTACAGGAAAGAATTAAGTTTTAATGTCTTTTCATTTTTACCTTTCACTACTTAGAAAACTTTAAGGCTGATATTTTGCATGGATTTCTCTCTGCCCTCCTCACTCAGGTCTTCACTCAAAGTCACATCCTCAATTAGTCTTTTCTGACCCCACTCTATTTACACATGTAGCTTCACTCCCCTTTTCTTCTTTCTGCTTTATTTTTTCCATAGCATTATCATTAAAATATACCATCCATTTAACTTACATATTTTATTCTTTGTATTTCTATGCTAATTTAAATATATGCTTTATCAATGCACTGGGGAAGGGGACCCTTTTTTTCCCCACTGTTCATATATCCAACATCTGGAACAGTGTTTGACACATGGTAACCTGTTAATAATTTTTTTCCCAGGGAATATATGAAGCAATCAAGGAAACCATACCTCAAATCCCTAATAATTTACACTAATAAATATTTTATAAAGGCATGGGTTAAAAGCAAGAATTCTACATTTCAGACTTCCGGCAAAATGGTGCTCTAGGCAGAAGCACCACCCCGTCCCTCCACAGCAAATATCCGAAAAGCTAAGCCAAACAGAGAAAACAACAATCCTGAAACCCTAAAACATCAAATGAAGAGATAAAGAACTCAGCCAAGCACCAAATGGAGTGAGAAAACTGACAGACAATAAAGAGCAAGGAGAGATTCATGCAGAGGTCCCCTATCAGCTAACGCAGTGCGGATCTGCCATCTTGGACTCCTAGCAGAGACCAGCAAATAGGGGGTAAGAGAAAGCAGCTTCACGGAGCTTACAGCAGGAGACAAAACAACCAGTAATTTGCAATATACG
>NW_004443939.1:20639238-20640802 GCF_000243295.1 Trichechus manatus latirostris | reverse complement strand
TCCCAGTAACTCCTCTTCAGCTAGACCTGCCCTGCCGTACCATATCTGAGTGACTGAGCCTGCCAATTGGAGAAGGAGGCAAAAAGTATCATGACCACAGATGAGCAAAAAACAAAGAACACACAGCCCGCCTGCTCAGACATAGCCAAATTAAAAAAAAGGGCAAAACAAACAAATCTACTATCAATAAACAAGAAAAATAACTACTGAATGCCCCGAAGACAGTAGACAATATAAAAACATTTACTAAAACAAGATAGGATGGTGCCAGTAGGTGTCCAAAATAAAACAGCAGATGACTTTCCAGGAAGAAAAGGCACTAGAACTTCCTGATAGGGAATTCAAATCTCTAGTACTCAAAATTATCCAAGAGTTGAAGCAAAAAGCAGACAAAAATGAGGAAAAAATAGACAAATTCATGGAAAAGGCAGAAAAAATTCATGGAAAATACTGACAAAAAAATGGAAGAATTCAGGAAAATAATGCAGGAACAAAGTGCCAAAATAAATTCACAACTAGAAAGTATACAAAAACAACAAATAGAAATCCAAAAGATAAACAACAAGATTTCAGAAATGGGCAGTGTCATAGAAGGGCTGAGGAGCAGATTTGAAGCGGTGGAAGACAGGATCAGTGGAATTGGAGACAAACACTTGGATACAACTCTGTTAGAGGAAAACTCAGAAAAAAAGAACAAAGAAAAATGAAGAGACCCTGAGAATTATGTGGGATACAATCAAAAGCAAAAATTTTCGAGTGATTGGAGTTCCAGAACGGGGTGAAAACAGAAAACACAGAGAGGATCATTGAAGAACTGCTGACAGAAAACTTCCCCAATATCATGAAAGATGAAAACCTGGCCATCCAAGAAGCTCAAAGAACCCCTTATAGGATAGACCCCAAAAGAAAATCACCAAGGCATATCATAATCACACTTGCCAAAACCAAAGACAAACAAAGAATCCTGAGAGCAGCTTGTGAAATACAAGAAGTCACATACAGAGGAGAAACAATAAGACTAAGCTTGGATTATTCAGCAGAAACCATGTGTCTTAGTCATCCAGTGCTGCCACAACAGAAAATACCACAATTGGATAGTTTTAATGAAGAGAAGTTTATTTCCTTTTAGTCAAAGTAGGCTAAAAGTCCAAATTCAGGGCGTCAGCTCCAGCGGAAGAGTTTTTCTCTCTGTCGGCCTTCTTCTCTTCAGTGTTTCCCTGGACTAGAAGCTTCTCTGTGCAGGCACCCCAGTCCAAAGGACACGCTCTACTCCCAGCACTTCTTTCTTGATGGTTTGAGGTCCCCCTGTCTCACTGCTCACTTCTGTCTTTTATATCTCAAGAGATTGCCTCAGGACACAATCCAGTCTTGTAAATCAGGTCTTGCCTTACTAACACAACTGCCACCCATCCTCCCTCATTAACATCATAGAGGCAGGTTTACAACATACAGGAAAATCACACAGTATCAGGAATCATGGCCTATCCAAATTGATACACACGTTTTTTGCGGGACATAATTCAAACCATGACACCAGGCAGACAAGAAGGCAATGGGATGACAT
>NW_004443939.1:20621680-20635510 GCF_000243295.1 Trichechus manatus latirostris | reverse complement strand
GATGGAAACAACCTAGATGCCCATCAACAGATGAATGGATAAACAAACTATGGTACATACACACAATGGAGTACTATGCAACGAGAAAGAATAACGATGAATCTGTGAAGCATCTAATAACATGGATGAAACTGGGGGACGTTATGCTGAGTGAAATAAGTCAATCACTAAAGGACAAATATTGTATGAGACGTCTATTGTAAAAACTCATGAAAAAGTTTACACACAAAAAGTAACAATCTTTGTTGGCTACCAGGGATGGGAGGAGTTGGGGGGAAATACTAAATAGGCAATAGATAAGTGGTACCTTTGGTGAAGGGTGAGACAGTACACAATACTGGGGAAACCAGCAGAACTTGTAAAGGAAAGGACATGGAAGCTCCTTAGACACATCCAAACTCCCTGAGGGACTGAATTGCTGGGCGGAGGGCTGTGGGGACAATGGTCTCAGGGAACATCTAGCTCAATTGGCATAATACAGTTTATAAAGACAGTGTTCTACATTCTACCTTGGTGAGTAGCATCTGGGGTCTTAAAAGCCTGTAAGCAGCCATGTAAGATATTCCACTGGTCTCACCCCTTCAGGAGCAAGCGAGAATGAAGAGAACAGGAAACAAGGAAAAGATTAGTCCAAAGGACTAATGGACCACAGCTACCAAGGCCTCCACCGGACTGAATCCAGTACAGATAGATGGTGCCTGGCTACACCACTGACTGCTCTGACCGGGATCACAAAAGAGGGTTCTGGACAGAGCTGGAGAAGGATATAGAACAAAATTCTAACACACACAAAAAAGACCAGATTTACTGGCCCAAAGGAGACTGGAGAAATCTTGCGAGTATGGCTCCCAGACACCCTTTTAGCTCAGTTGTGAAGTCACTTCCGAGGTTCACCGTTCAGTCGGGGATTGGACAGCCCTATAAAACAAATGGGACTAATGAGACACAGCAGCCCAGGGACAAGGACTAGAAAGCCGAAAGGGACAGGAAAACTGGTGATAGGGAACCCAAGGTTGAGTAAGGATAGTGTTGATGTGTAGTGAGGTTGTTAACCATTGTCATAGTGCAACATGTGTACTAACTGTTTATTGAGAAACCATTTTGTTCTGTAAACCTTCATCTAAGGTGAGAATAGCAGCACAACTGGAAGAGTGCAGTCGATGTCACGGAACTGTGCATGTAGAAATTTTTGAAATGGTGTATCTTTGGCTATGTATATTTTCAACAACAACAAAAAAATGTTGAGAAGGGAGAGGGTTGATATGTCGTGGGGTTGTTAACCAATGTCATAAAACAATATGTGTGCTACCGTTTAATGAGAAACTATTTGTTCTGTAAACCTTCACCTGAAGTACAATTAAAAAAATCATTCAAAAAAATAAAGAAATCTACCTTTCAACTCACCTATGGCAATAAACTCCATTTTGCATCAGCTATTAAACAAATAGCTAATGAAGTGAATACTTTATTGACTTTTTTTCCAATTTACCAAAAAAGTCACTATTACGACCTCATGGAAATGGTGAAGGGCTTCAGTATTCTTAACTTTTTATTCATACATTCATTCTCTATTTAGTAGGAAATATACAAGGATTAAAAACTTAAAGTATGAAGACTGACAGTCTCAGCAAAATTGAAAATCGTTAAGGAATAAAGAGACAATATCCCTGATATTACATAAGTATTTACTGAAAACAATAAAATGTACACACAGAATTTTAGGAGCAAGTCTATTAGCAAACTGAAGTATACCTGGACCTAAACCCATTTGGCTCATTTACATGAGGGAGAACCTCCCCAATTAAGATTGCTTTCATTCTTCCTTGGAGAAAAAGAGTGAAGCTATTGTAATAACTAGAGGTTGGATAAGTGGTAATATGTAATGCCGATAAAAGGGAACCAAAGTATCTCTATCATCATAGCTAAGTATAAGGTAACAAAGTGATTTTAAATGTGAACCAGTCAATAGAGCTAAGTGATTTATTGAAAAGAAATTTTTAAATCAATATATTGTTGTTGTTAGGTGCCGTCAAGTTGGTTCTGAACTGTAACGACCCTATGTACAACAGAACGAAGCACTGCCCAGCTCTGCCCCATCCTCATGATCCTTGTTACGCCTGAGCCCATTGTTGCAGCCACTGTGGCAGTCCATCTAACTGAGAGTCTTCCTCATTTTTGCTGACCCTCCACTTTACCAAGCATGATGTTCTTCTCCAGGGACTGATCCCTCCTGATAACATGTCCAAAGCACATGAGACGAAGTCTTATCATCCTGGCTTCTAAGGAGTATTCTGGCTGTACTCTTTCCAAGAGAGACTTGTTCATTCTTTAGGCAGTCCATGGTATATTCAATATTCTTGCAAACACCACAACTCCACTATGTCAATACTTCTTCAGTGTTCCTTTTTCATTGTCCAACTTTCACATTCATATGTAGTGATTGAAAACACCATGGCTCAGGTAGGTGCACCTTAGTTCTCAAAGTGACATCTTCGGTTTTTAACACCTTAGTTCTCAAAGTGACATCTTTGCTTTTTAACACTTTAAAGAGGTCTTTTGCAGCAGATTTGCACAGTGCAATGCATCTTTTGATTTCTTGACTGTTGCTTCCATGGGAGTTGATTGTAGATCCAAGTAAAATGAAGTCCTTGACATCAGTATTTTCTCTGATTATCATGATGTTGCTTATTGGTTTAGTAGTGAGGATTTTTGTATTCTTTGTGTTGAGGTGTAATCCATACTGAAAGGTGTCGTCTTTGATCTTAATCAGTAAGTGCTTCAAGTCCCCTTCACTTTCATCAAGCAAGGTTGTTAATGAGTTATTCTCTAACCCTAATGTCCCTTTCTTCTTCATATAGTCCAGCTTCTCAGATTATTTGCTCAGCAGACAGAATGAACAAATATGGTGAAAGGATACAACCCTAGCGCACACCATTCCTGACTTTAAAACATGCAGTATACCCTTGTTCTGTTCAAAGGGCTGCCTCTTGATCTACGTACAGGGTCCTCATGAGCACAATTAAGGGTTCTGGAATTCCCATTCTTCCCAATGTTATCCATAATTTGTTATGATCCACACAGTTGAATGCCTTTGTATAGTCAATAAAACACAGGTAAACACCTTTCTGGTATTCTCTGCTTTCAGCCAGGATCCATCTGACATCAGTGATATCCCTTGTTCTACATCCTTTTCTGAATCCAGCTTGAATTTCTGGCAGTTTCCTGTCCATGTACTGCTGCAACCCCTTATGAATGATCTTCAGCATAATTTACTTGAGTGGGATATTAATGATATTGTCCAATAATTTCTGCATTCGGTTGGATCACCTTTCTTTGAAGTAGGCATAAATATGGACCTCTTCCAATTGGTTGGTCAGGTAGCTGTCTTCCAAATTTCTTAGCATAGACCAGTGAGCACCATATCTATTCATGAGAAGGTCTCTAAATTCTGGTGGGATATACTCAAGGTCGTACTATGGCTCTCGGGGACTTGTTCTAATTTTGTTCAGCTTCAGCTTGTATTTGCATATGAGCAATTGATAGTCTGTTCCACAGTCGGCCCCTGGCCTTGTTCTGACGATGATATTGAGCTTTTCCATCATCTATTTCCACAGATATAGTCAATTTGATTCCCGTGTATTCTATTTGGCGGGGTCCTCTTGTATGTTGATAAAAGGTATTTGCAATGAAGAAGTCACTGGTCTTGCAAAATTCTATCATGCAATCTCTGGCATTGTTTCTATCACCAAGGCCATTATTTTCCAACTACCAATCCTTCATCTCTTTTTCCAACTTTCGCATTCCAATCACGAGTAATTATCAATGCATCCTGATTGCATATTTGATCGGTTTCAGACTGCAGAAGTTGATAAAAATCTTCAGTTTCTCTATCTTTCGCCTTAGTGGTTGGTTGGTAAATTTGAATAACATCCTGTTAACTGGTCTTCCTTGTAGGCCTATGGATATTACCCTATCACTGACAAAGTTGTACTTCAGGATAGATCTTGAAATGTTGTTTTTAATGATGAATGCAATGCCATTCCTCTTCAATTTCTCATTCCCAGCATAGTAGACCATAGTATTATCTGATTCAAAATGGCCAATACCACTCCATTTCAGCTCACTAATGCCTAGGATATCTATGTTTATGTGTTACATTTCATTTTTGACAATTTCTAATTTTCCTAGATTCATACGAATACACATTCATACACATTACGATTATTAATAGATGTTTGCAGCTGTTTTTTTCTCGTTTTGAGTGATGCCACATCAGCAAATGAAGGTTCTGAGAGCTCGACTCCATCCATGTCATTAAAGTCGACTCTACTTTGAGGAGGCAGCTCTTCCCCAGTCATCTTTTGAGTGCCTTCCAACCTGAGGGGCTCATCATCCAGCACTGTATCAGACAATGTTCCACTGCTATTCATAAGATTTTCACTGGCTCACTCTTTTCAGAAGTAGACCACCTTGTCCTTCTTCCTACTCTGTCCAAGTCTGGAAGCTCTGCTGTATCCTATCTGCCATGGGTGACTCTGCTGGTATATGAATACCAGGTGGCATAGCTTCCAGCATCACAGCAATGGGCAAGCCCCCACAGTACGACAAACTGACAGTCGGGTGGGGGAATCAATACAGTAGTGAAGAACCAAAAAACCAAACCCATTGCTGCTGAGTCAATTCCAACTCATAGCGACCCTATAGGACAGAGTAGAACTGCCCCACAGAGTTTCCATGGAGCAGCCAGTGGATTCAAACTGCTGACCTTTTGGTTAGCAGAGAAATGTTATAAATGTTGATGCAATATGAGGTAGGATTTTAGATCACAGATTCTGAAGCCAGATTACCTGGTTCTGAAGCTTACTTATCATTTGCCAGAAAAGACATATAGTGATTCAAATGGATAATTAGAACTGGTAGCAATACCACATTTTCTCCACCTGCGATGATTACCTTATGGCCAGGCATATAGTAGTCACCACAAGAAAGTTCACTGAATGAACAAATGTCTTTGTCTTCAATACATAAGAATTCATTACAATTGCATTATTGCAGTTTCTAATTAGCTAACAAAATGAGTGATTTTTATATAGAAAAAAGAAGTGTAATTGAAGTCAGTTATCAACTGGATTTTCCTTCATTTTTTATACTAATTTATATGTAATGATTGAGATCATAATGTTTGGGCACATTTTCCTTTATTAACTCTTCAATTTTGTCTCTGTCATATTGACAGACTGGTTTTTGAAAGTTACTTCTTAATGACTTCCAACTAATTTCTTAACAATAGATATATTTAAGTGATTCAGATAGGAAATGAGCATGTTTAAGCATAGCAACTTGTTTCCCTGCAGATGTTTTAAGAGTTCTAATCATTGATAATTACTATAGCTAATGGATTTTTTTAATGCAACAGTGATTTTTTAAAAAAACTTTGTATTTTTCTCTGGTTTTCTGTCCATACAGGCTTGAAATTTAACTGCATTATATATTATAGTGAAATCAGTTATTTGCATTTATTAAAAATCCAGTAAGTGTCCAGATGGTTGGACTAAAGAAAAGTCTCTATGAATGTTCCACTTATATTCTTAATTGGTGGATTTTAAAAAAATTCAACAGTAAAGCATTTTGGCTTGAGATGTTAATTTTTTTTTTTTCCTTGAAAACAAACTCACCAAAGCCACTATCAAGATGTTTCTCCTTCAGATAGAAAATTATATGTGCTGTACTTTCTAAAATATGCTTTTTGGAACTATGTAAAAAAAGAAGATATACTAAATTATTAACAATCATTTATTTTATATGAAGGAATTATACTGGGTCTTTATCTCCTATTATTTTTGGAGATTTTCAGTTTCTTTATTAAACAATTATGACTTTTATGTGGATAATATAAAATATGGTTACTTGAGCTCCACTTACTCATATGCCTCTCAATTTAGTCCCCAAGTCTTTTAGAAATCTTAAAGAAAAAATAAAGAAATAAAAAACATCAATTGCTTTCAGTGGACCAGGCTTTATTACTTTTTTTTTTTTTTAAATCATAATAGCCCTATGTTATGGACATTATTGTGATTTTACAGGCAGCAATGCTGCGTTTCCACCTCAGGTATTTCTGAATTCAAAGCCTATGTGCTTTCAAATTTGTCAAAAATAACTGCCCAGGAGCTGTCCAAATGTGATTTTTGTTTTCCACAATAACCGTGGAGAGTATAATTTGGGGGATCTCAAGCAGAATTTCCTTATTCTGGTGGTTGTTACTGTGAAGATTCTGAGATTTTACCTTAAGTTAACCTGCTCCATTTTCTTGGATGCTTGTAGAAAATATAAGACTCCTGGATCACAGACAAAGGCCTTTATTACTTATGTACAAAAGGCAGCATAAGCATCAGTGTGTTTACTCCATCCCGTCTTTCCCTGAGTGCCTCAGAAATGATGCAGATGGACACAGATATCCTGCACCTGCAATTCTGTTGCATTACAGGAGAGGAAACCTGGGCTTAGGAAATAAGAATCTTTTATAATCTCCAGTAAGCATGACTTCCCTTTGCTCCAGTGGGAGACACTACCTCTATTTCTAATGTTACTAGCTTTACAAGTATCATTAAAAAGATAGCCCAGAACAAAGTGTTGATAATGCCTGGATAGCAAGAGCCAGAAGAGAGAGAACCATGGAAAATTGTCTCTTAATGATATCCACCCTCCACTTCTACATTGTCTTAGCTTCTAGTGAATTTTTCCATGAGCATACCATTCTGCTGGCTACTCTGGTTAATCTGACCAAAAGAAGCTGTGAGCATGTTTATTCAGTTTGTCTCTCATAGTATTTAATTAAGGGTACAATCAACACAATGCTAATCAGCATGTTATACCACCTTTTCTAACTAAATGCCCTATTTGTAGAAATGGAAACCCTGCTGGCATAGTGGTTAAGAGCTACAGCAGCTAACCAAAAGGTTAGCAGTTAGAATCCACCAAGCGCTCCTAGAAAACCCTATGGAACAGTTGTACCCTGTCCTATAGGGTCGCTATGAGTCGGAATCAACTCAGCGGCAATGAGTTTGGTTTTTGGGTTTTTTATTTGTAGAAATAAATGACCACAGAGTTCTCACAAATAATGAGTCAGTTATGCCTCTGGGAGATCTCTGCAGTCATCTGAGGGCTACATGATCTACTGGTGGTGTTTCCTTAAACATTTAAAGACCTCTTATGACCACCTCTAAGGTGAAAGTTGTCATGTTTTGGGGAGGGTGTAAAGTTAATACCTGTGTTCAACACAAGAAGTACCGTTGAAGAGGTGTGCATGGTATTCCTGTTGTTTACAACTTTTGAAACCTCCCAGTGGGGTCAATTTGTATGCTGAGCAAATAATCCAAGAAGCTGGACTATATGAAGAAGAACAGGGAGTCAGGATTGGAGGAAGACTCATTAACAACCTGAGTTATACAGAAGACACAACCTTGCTTGCCACAAGTGAAGAGGGCTTGGAGCACTTACTGATGAAAATCAAAGACCACAGCCTTCAGTATGGATCACACCTCAACATAAAGAAAACAAAAACCCTTATAACGACCAATATGCAGCATCATGATAAGCAGAGAAAAGACTGAAGTTGTCAAGGATTTCATTTCACTTGGCTCCACAATCAACACCCTTGGAAGCAGCAGTCAAGAAATCAAATGATGCATTGTATTGAGCAAATCTGCTGCAAAAGACCTCTTTAAAGTGTTAAAAAGCAAACATGTCACCTTGAGACTAAGGTGCGCCTGACCCAATCACCTCATATGCGTGCAAAAGCTGGATGATGAATAAGGAAGACCAAAGAAGATTTGACACCTATGACTTGTGGTGTTGCTGAAAATATTGAATATACCTTGGACTGCCAAAAGAACAAACAAATCTGTTTTAGAAGTGCAATCAGAATGCTCCTTAAAAGCAAGGACAGCGAGACTATGTCTCACATACTTTGGACATGTTATCAGGAGGGAGAGGGACATCATGCTTGGTAAAGTAGAAGGTCATTGAAAAAGAGGAAGACCCTCAATGAGCTGAATTGACACAGTGGCTGCAACAATGGGCTCAAACGGAACAACAATTGTGAGGATGGCACAGGACCAGGCAGTGTTTCATTCTGTTGTACATAGAGTTGCTATGAGTAGGAACCAACTCGATGCACCTAACAACAACAACAATGGGGTCATACCTCAGTTAACATAGGTTGATATTGCCTCCAATGTGGACTCTTGACCAGCTGGTAGGCTTTAGGCTTCACAGTTCAAATAATTTAGTTGAGTTCTTGTCTGGAAGGACTGCCTGAGAAGTCTGTCCAGCCCTACCAATTTGTCCATACCACAAGCCAGATGACATTCTTCTGTCCCATGAAATGATTGAGTGATGCCTCCAGGAGTGGGAGTAGAAAACATCTGGAAGTGTTGACAGGTGTTTTGCATGGAGGTGCATGAATTGGAGCTATCTCCTGATGTTTCTTATTGACTTCTCAGTAAGATTAAGGGGAATGATAATCAAATTGTGAGCAGAGCCATTTGGCAGGGGATGACATATTGTGTGGGGGACCCCAGAACCACCCTCAGGCTCAATGATTTGCTAGAAGGATCCATAGAGCTCAGAAAAGCTGTTAGACTCACAGTTATGGTTTATTATAGTGAAAAGAAACACATCAAAATCAGCAAAAGTAAAAGGATCATGGGGCAAAATCCAGGAGAATCTTGGCAAAAGCTTCCAGATGTCTTATGGAATCCCCAGTGGAGTCACATAGGGATGTATTTAATGTTCCCACCAATGATGTGTGACATCACATGTGAAGTATTGCCAATGAATGAAACTCACCCAAGCCTTGGTGTCCAGGGTTTTTATTGTAGGTCAGTAACGCGTTTCCATATTCTGAATGATGATGGATCCAGGCAGTATTGGTGGCAATCTGGGCAGTATAGACTCTCTCAGCGGCTTCATTCTAGTTGGTCTCATGAGCAAATACACTTACTGTGGACAACTGCATGTATCACTCAGATGGTTTGATCCATAGCTGTGATTTGTTTCCATGTTTCACAGTCAAAAAAGGTTTTCTTTAATCTGCCAGTCTATAGTTTAAGTTAAAAATAAAAACAGGACACTAGCAACCAACAAAAAATCAGTATAATATAGCAAGACTCATCAAGAAAACTATTGGCCAGAAATGTGAGAATGAACTTGAGTTCCATCCACTGAGTTAAGCAACTACAAACCTTTTAAGTAACTGATGCTAAGGTTGAACAGCTGCAGTCACTCGATAGACGTCTAAGTTTTCAGTTTAGCCAAACCATCAGTGAAGCAGCTGATCATATAGGAAATCTCTGTGAGTTGAGATCACTGAGCTGACAGTATTGCTTCAGGCAGTGGAATGGGGTATAAAGCTTCCCCTAAAGGCATAAGTACTGCCTTTCCAGGTAAAGATAAGATGTTGGTGGAGCCACACCAATTATGCTCTTGAATTTCTACCATGTTAGAAATTTCTACCAGTTTGAGATGACCACTCCAAACTGTGAATATGAGAGCATAGAATCACAAGCCCACCATGGGTTATGCATTTAGTTTCCACTAGAGCTTAGAGTTGGAGCCAACTCAAAGCCACCTAGCAACAACAACAGAACTTAGTAACAAGGTAATTGGTGCTTTCCAAATGGTGTATACCTGATAGACTTGTCAAAGGAGCAATGAGTTCAAAACCTCAAGGGTATCTTCTACTGGATGCTGAATCCCTTTGTCAGGAGCTCCAATCAGTAAAACCATCAGACTCAGAGAACTGTAGTTTAAATGGGTCATTTGGGTTGTGATGTCCCAGTAGTGTTATTACTACTCTATATGCAGATCTTCCAGATTAAGAGAATTCCCTCTGACATTTTATGAATATTTACAGTATAAACCATAAAATCAATACCAAATATCCATTCAGTACAGGAAGCCACAAAAACAGTACATTGAGTGGCCCAAAAGGCTCTATTCACAAGGTTATATTTGCTTCCTCTCACCATGTTGAACTTTGTTTAAACACCATAAGTTGAATTTAGGCATCATGCCCTGAGCAGGATTGTGCAGGATGGTGACTTGGGTGCCGGTATCAAGCAGAGTCATACATATTCGAGTCCCTCATTCCCCCCAAATTTCCCAGGTTACTTGGATGAGTGTGTATGGCTTTCAGTCCCTATTGGGGATAGGGAGACTTCTCTGCTCTGTCTTTAGCTATCTTCTTCTTAAGGCAGCTAACTGTGGTCTAGAGGTAGGAGAGGAATTAGAGCTAACAGAGGAAGATACTACTTAGCACTAATAAGCAAGTCTTTGAATTCACTTTCAGTTTTGAGTGAGTTCTTGCTCGAGGCTGAACCAAATGAACTCATGTTTTAAAAAAAACACTCAAAGCTCTGTATCACATGGGTCCTCATTGCTGAACAACATTTATTTCAGTTTTCAGTCCCCAAAACTTAACTCGGCAGTCACAGCTACACTGCTTTCTTACTGGGGCTATGGTGTTCACACCTCATTGTGAGGATATTATTGTTTCCTCCACTAGAGCGAAGGAGAGTGAGCAAAAACTAAGGCACCATTTGAGCATCTTATTTCAATCTTACTTACTTTTTTGTGATATATGTGTTTTTAATCTTTTGTATTATTTTGTTATCTATCTTGTGACCTGGCTAAACTAAACTTGGTTACTAGGTCTAGTAGGTGTTTGCTTGTTTTTGTTTCTGATTACTTGGAATATTCTCCATAGACAAACATGCTATGTGTGAATAAAGGTAGTTTGGATCACAATCTGGATGATTTCATCTAAATATATGATGGTGCAGGACTGGCAGTGTTTCATTCTGTAGTACATAGGGTCACTATGAATCAGAACTAACTCAATGGCACCTAACAACAACAACAACATATATATATACTGACATCCTCACAATTGTTATTATCCTTGAACCCATTGTTGCAGCCACTGTGTCAATCCAATCTTCCTCTTTTTCGATGACTCTCTACTTAACCAAGCATGATGTCCTTCTCCAGGGACTGATTCCTCCTGAGAACAAGTCCAAAATATGTAAGACATACTCTCACCATCCTTGCTACTAAGGAGCATGGGTTGTACTTCTTCCAAGACAGATTTGTTTGTTCTTTTGGCAGTCCATGGTATATTCGATATTCTTCACCAACAACACAATTCAGAGGCATCAATTCTTCTTCTGTCTTCCTTATTCATTGTCCAGCTCTTGCATGCATATGATGCAGTTGAAAATACCATGGCATGGGTCAGGCGTACCTTAGTCTTCAAGGTGACATCTTTGCTTTTCAACACTTTGAAGAGGTCTTTTGCAGCAGATTTGCCCAGTGCAATGCATCTTTTGATTTCCTGACTGCTGCTTCCACTGGTTTTGATTGTGGATCCAAGAAAAATGAAATCCTTGACAACTTCAATCTTTTCTGTTTATCATGATATTGCTTATTGGTCCAGTTGTGAGAATTTTTGCTTTATGTTGAGGTGTAATCCATACTGAAGGCTGTGGTCTTTGATCTTCATCAGTAAGTGCTTCAAGTCCTCTTCGCTTTCAGCCAGCAAGGTTGTGTCATCTGGATAATGCAGTTTGTTAATGAGACTTCCTCCAATCCTCATGCCATATTCTTCTTCATATAGTCCAGTTTCTTGTATTATTTGCTCAGCGTGCAGATTGAATTGGTATGGTGAAAGGATACAACTCTGACACACACCTTTCCTGACTTTAAACCAGGCAGTATCCCTTTGTTCTGTCTGAACATCTGCCTCTTGATCTATGCACAGGTTTCTCATGAGCACAATTAAGTGTTCTGGAATTCCCATTCTTTGCAATGTTATCCATAATTTGTTATAATCTACACAGTCAAATGCCTTTACACAGTCAATAAAACACAGGTAAATATCTTTCTGATATTTTCTGCTTTCAGCCAGGATACATCTGACGTTAGCAACGATATCTCTGGTTCCACATCCTCTTCTGAATGTGGCCTGAATTTCTGGCAGTTCCCTCTTGATATACTGCTGCAGTCGCTTTTGAATGATCTTTAGCAAAATTTTACTTGTGTGTGATATTAATGATATTGTTCGATAATTTCCACATTCACTTGGATTACCTTTCTTGGGAATAGGCATAAATATGGATCTCTTCCAGTCAGTTGGCCAGGTAGTTATCTTTCAAATTTCCTGTCATAGATGAGTGAGCACTTCCAGTTCTGCATCAGTTTGTTGATACATCTCAATTGATATTCTGTCAATTCCTGGAGACTTCGTTTTCGCCAACGCTGTCAGTGCAGCTTGAACTTCTTCCTTCAGTACCTTTGGTTCCTGATCATATGCTACCTCTGCAAATGGTTGAACGTTGACCAATTCTTTTTGGTATAGTGACTCTGTGTATTCCTTCCATCTTGTTTTGATGCTTCCTGCGTCGTTTAACGTTTTCCCAATAGAATCCTTCACTATTGCAACTTGAGTCTTGCATTTTTTTATTCAGGTGTTTCAGCTTGAGAAATGCCAAGCATGTTCTTCCCTTTTGGTTTTCTGTCTCCAGCTCTTTGCATATGTCATTATAATACTTTACTTTGTCTTCTCAAGTCACCCTTTGAAATTTTCTATTCATTTCTTTTACTTCTTCATTTCTTCCTTTAGCTTTAGCAAGTTTCAGAATCTCTTCTGACATCCATTTTGGTCTTTTCTTTCTTTCCTGTCTTTTTAATGACCTCTTGCTTTCTTCATATATAATGTCCTTGATGTCATTCCACAACTCGTCTGGTCTTCAGTCATTAATGTTCAACACATCAAAACTGTTCTGGAGATGTTCTCTAAATTCAGGTGGGATACTCACGGTTGTACTTTGGCTCTTGTGGACTTGTTCTAATTTTCTACACTTTCAGCTTGAACTTGCATAGGAGCAATTGATGGTCTGTTCTGCAGTAGGCCCCTGGCCTTGTTCTGACTGATCATATTGAGATTTTCCACTATCTCTTTCCACAGATATAGTCCTTTTGATTCCTGTGTATTCCATCTGGCGAGGTCCATGTGTATATTCGACATTTATGATGGTGAAAATAGGTGTTTGCAAAGAAGTCATTGGTCTTGCTAAAATCTATCATGCAATCTCCGGCATCATTTCTATCATCAAAGCCATATTTTCCAACTACCCATCCTTCTTTGTTTCCAACTTTAGCGTTCCAATCACCAGTAATTATCAATGCATCCTGATTGCATGTTCGATCAATTTCAGACTGCAGAAGCTGATAAAAATCTTCAATTTCTTCATCTTTGGCCTTAGTGGTTGGTGAGTAAATTTGAATAATAGTTGTATTAACTGGCCTTCCTTGTAGACGTTTGAATATTCTCCTATCACCGACAGCGTAGTACTTCACAACAGATTTTGAAATGTTCTTTTTTTTGATTTTTTTTTTAATTGTACTTCAGGTGAAGGCTTGCATAACAAATAGTTTCTCATGAAACAGTAGTACACATATTGTTTTATGACATTGGTTAACAATGCCACAACATGTTAACCTTCTAACTCCTCAACTTTTTTATTTTGGTGAAAATACACATAGCCAAAGATACACCATTTCAAAAATTTCTACATGCACAGATCAGTGACATTAACTATGCTATTCCAATTGTGCTGCTGGTCTCACTTAAGATGAAGGCTTACAGAACAAAATAGTTTCTCATTTAACAGTCACTACACATGTTGCTCTATGACAATAGTTAACAACCTCACAACACATCAACGATATCCTTACTCAAACTTGGGTTCCCTATCACCAGCTTCCTTGTCC
>NW_004443939.1:20595922-20616927 GCF_000243295.1 Trichechus manatus latirostris | reverse complement strand
GAGAGTTTTGCAGGATATATTATTCTTTCCTGGCAATGTTTTTCGTTCAAGACTTTACGTATGTCACCCCATTGCCTTCTTGCCTGCATGGTTTCTGCTGTATAATCTGAGCTTAGTCTTATTGTTTCTCCTCTGTATGTGATTTCTTGTTTTTCACGAGCTGCTCTCAGGATTCTTTGTTTGTCTTTGGTTTTGTCAAGTGTGATTATGATATACCTTGGTGATTTTCTTTTAGGGTCTCTCCTATATGGTGTTCATTGAGCTTCTTGGATGGCCAGCTTTTCATCTTTCATGATGTTGGGGAAGTTTTCTGTCAGCAGTTCTTCAGTGATCCTCTTTGTGTTTTCTGTTTTCTCCCCCTGTTCTGGAACTCCAATCTCAAAAATTTTTGCTTTTGATTGTATCCCACATAACTCTCAGGGTCTCTGCATTTTTCTTTGTTCTTTTTTCTGAGTTTTCCTGAAAGAGAGTTGTACCCAAGTGTTTGTCTTCAATTCCACTGAACCTGTTTTCCACCATTTGAAATGTGCTTCTCCACCCTTCTATGACACCGTCCATTTCTGAAATCTTGTTTATCTTTTGGATTTCTGATTGATGTCTTTGTATAATCTAGTTGTGAATTTATTTTGGCATTTTGTTCCTGCATTATTTTCCTGAATTCTTCCAAGTTTTTGTCTGTATTTTCCATGAATTTGTCTATTTTTTCCTCATATTTGTCAGCTTTTTGCCTCAACTCTTGGAGAATTCTGAGTATTAGAGATTTGAGTTCCCTATCAGTTAGTTCTAGTGCATTTTCTTCCACTGGAAAGTCATCTGGTGTCCTATTTTGGATGCCTATTGGAACCATCCTGTCCTGTTTTTGTTAATATTTTGATATTGTCTGCTCTCTTTGGGGCATTCAGTAGTTATTTTTCTCGTTTGTTGATTGTAGATTTGTTTGTTTCGTCCCTTTTTAAAAAAAATTTGACTATGTCTGAGCAGACGGACTGTGTGTTCTTTGTTGTTTGCTTGTCTGTGGGCACAATACTTTTCACCTACTTCTCCTATTGGCAGGGTCAGTCACTGAGATATGGTACAGTGGGACAGGTCTAACTGAAGAAGAGTTACTGGGACGGGTTGTTTGTGGCACTTCCTACAGCCACCAGGGCGGGTCAGTAATCAGTGCAGGGCAGGTTCCAGTAGGCCGTGCCTGTGCTGCTTGGTGGTGTGATGTCAAGCGCACGGTGCAGGTAGGCAAGATGTAGCAGGGAGATTTTTATGTGTGGAGTTAAGATGGATATGGGAGAGAGGAGAGGGGAACAGGAGCCAAAAACATACAAACTAACAAAAAAGAATGCTAGGGGAGCTTGCCGTTGGAGTGGAGAGATGAGAGACTATGAAATGGATACAAACAGAAAAGGGAAAAGGAAGGAAAGAATGTATAAATAAATATCAGAAAGGTTAAAGAACTGCATAGGTCCCGGTGCTCCCACCAGTGCAGCTATGAGGTCTGGGGAAGTTGCTCTCAAGTTTTGCAGTACTGCCTGGCTAGAAGGCATAGAGGTATACAACGCCAGGTATTCAGGGAACAGAATGAGAAGGAAAATATAAAGAGATGAGAAACTGAGTAATGAAGAAAGACAAAAAGGGAAAAAGAGGGAAAAGAAAACAAAACAAATTTAAAAAAAAAAAGAACAAGAAAAGCCCCCCAAAAAACAGAGGAAAAAAAAAACTAAAAAGAATGCCCTCAGGGATCCCTCTGCCCATCTCTGCAAGCCGAGGAGGTAGTCTCCTTGCCATGCAGCACTGCCTGGCCAGAAAGGGCTCCCAACTCAAGAAAAGGAAAAGAAAAAAAGCAAACAATTCAAAACAAACAAAGGAACGAAAGCCCGGGATCCCACCAGCTCAGCAGCCCAGACTGGGAAGCAGCTCCACACTCGAACGGAGCTCCGCAGCCCATCAGGAAGAAGCAAAGATGGCGCACAGAACTAGGTATTTGAGCAAAAGCAGGGGGAGGTCGTGAGAGGTAAGGAAGAAATCAAAAGAAGTGGAAAAAAACAACACTAGCAGCCAACAGATGGCACTCAGAGAGCCGGCCCATTCGGGTGAGTGGAATCCAAGCAGCTGGTGTTTCCCAGACAAGAGATTGTGGCCACGGGAAGCAGAGGAGGCCGAGTTGGGGTGAAGAAGGGTGGGGTGTGGGAAAGTATATATCGCAAATTATTGGTTGTTTTGTCTCCCGCTGGCAATTCTGTGAAGCTGCTTTCTCGTAACCCCTGTTTGCTGGTCTCCGATAGGAGTCCAAGATGGCGGATCCGCACAGCATTAGCTGGTAGGGGACCTCTGCATGAATCTCTCCTCACTCTCCGTTCTTTGTCAGTTTTCTCACTCCATTTGGTACTTGGCTGAGTTCTTTATCTCTTCTTTTGATGTTTTAGGGTTCCAGGATTGTTATTTTCTCTGTTTGGCTTAGTTTTTTTGATCTTTGATGTGGAGGGACGGCGTGGTATTTCTACCTAAAGTGCCATTTTGCCAGAACTCTGTTTTTGTTCAGTTTTTGGGCTTAGGAATATGCCTGGGCTAAATCTGCAAAATCTATTTCCCTAACATTGAGGTTCTTGTTCTCTCTTTCTCTAATTAATGCTTTATATTTAAGCAAGGTTTCTTAGGATCTGCCCCTGTGTCTTTGTATTTTAGCGGTAAGCTAATGATTTCACAAAAGTTGAGCTCAAGAACCTTAAGCCAGTAAGGCTTTCCACCCATTTATTTGTAGTTAAGGATGCACGTTCAAAATTCAGGATTTTTTCAACCTAATTCTTCTACTTTCTGCTGGTTCCTTTCAAGTATTCTCTTTGCATGTACACAGACTCAGGGTTGAGCAGGAGTCTGAATTGCTTGGGCCCTCTTTACCTTCCATTGTGCATGCACATAGCTTCAATCAGGTACCTGCTTGCCTCAACCTGTTGGTATATCCACTCACATGCCACCAAGATTGCCTACCTACAATGAAATTGGTTTGAAGTTAGTCCATCTCTCTCAATAGATTGAGCCTCTATCGACAGCAGTAACAAAGCTGCCTGTCATCTCAGCTGGCCCTGCCCTGACAAAACCTCTATATTGACCGTATAGGGAGGAAAAGGCTGGGGGTAGACATCCTATAGAATCTCACTGTTACTACTCAGTGTTTATTATCTTCAAGAATAAATGCTTCCCATAAAGTGCTTTTGGTCAAATCCAGAACATAGAAATGGCTGTTTTGTCCATTTTATCCAATTTATAGTCGCATTTTGGGGAAAATATTTGCTGACCTTCTCACTTAGCTATAATCAAAAGTCCTATCTCTTTTCTTTTTTTTTTTAATATTTGTAAGATAGCCTGGTCTGTAAGAAAAATGTATTTAAATTAGTGTACGTTGAATATGAGTAAACATATATCTTTGTCAGATAAGAAAATTTTCTTTCCTCTTCCTTTTTGTCTTGAGTTGATCAAAACAGCAACTTTTAGGACAGCACTGTGAGGAAAATTTTAGTTAGCCTTCTCTCTTGGCATCTATTATCACCAACATTAAACTACCTAAATTTAAAGGTTTTCTCCCAACTCCATTACTGGGACTGTGTGAAAATCTTTAACTACAGAGAACCTGCTCTCTACTAGCCAACTTTTAAAGATTTCTTTGTCTCTATATATCTAATTAGAAATAACTAGAGATTTAATGAAAATTAATGAGGTCTTATTGTACAGTATCCTTGTCCTTTGATGTAATTTATTAGAAATTAATCTCTTTTAAATATTGTTGTGGTGGGGAATGAAGGAGTCAAATTGTTTTTAGCATAACCCAAAATGGAAAATGGACAATGACTTGATAACTCATGTATAGTGTTAGAAAGGGGACAATAATACAATAAGGGTTGCCCTCAGAAAGATCATATGAAAAATAGGTAATAAAATATTGTTAGTACTTTATCAAATCTAAAAAATTCAATTAGAGTATTAAATACAGTTTAAATAAAATTTGGAATAATCATAAGTTTCTTGCTATTTTACAAGTTGTTTATTGCTTTCAAAATAAATTAAGAAACTTTTCCATCTTCCTTGGGAATGATTTGCCTTTCAGAATGGTTTTATAATAGAATTATCATTCTTGGAATAAAAAATGCACATATACAATAGAAATTCTCATAAACTTGACATTATAAGATCCGCAGTCAAGTCCAGGCTGTGTGATTTAAGACAAATAATTAAATTTCTCTGAGGTTGATTTTACTTATGTGAGATGAAGAATAAGAAATACCTATCTTGCAGGATTGTTAAAAAGAAAAAATGAGATGATGTTGTACAGAATGCAAAAAAAAAGTAAGGAAGAAAACTGTTGATTTTTCTACCCCATGGACAGATGAGCAAAGGTAATCGTTGCCTTGAGAGCCTAAAACTTCTTTAAGGCATAGAAAGGTGCCCTCTACCTCAAAAAAACAAAAAGAATTATACTCTTTTTTTCTTGATATCTGGAGTTAGTGGGAGCTGAGTTTCCAGGAAAAAATGCTAAAGGGATTTGGTGGATATAAGAAAGTGAAAGTTGGGTAAATAGGAAGGATAGTTGGAGGCAAGGAAAGCATCTGGTGTACGATCTGATTATATAAGGTAAGCCTATTTTGGCTCTGGACTTCGGAGAAGATTTTAGCTTAAATTGTGAGTGGATATAGATACAGAAAGACTCTTCCCCAGAATGTGGTGCCCATGGTTGAGGAAGCAGCTGTAATAGCATACTCATGCACAGAGAGCTATCTAAGAACTGACTGTCCTTGGTCAAACTCCTCTATAGTCAGTTCTCACCCTCAGAGTTTCTGTATGAGTTGAAGACAGCCAATAATGCTTTCCCTCACAGCACCCATTGTGTAAAGAATGGACTAGAGCATGTTGCACCATCATCTTCTTCAGTCCAATTTCCTGATACTTTCAATAATTTTGTCATGGCCTTTTACCTTAAAGAAACGTATTTTTCAAGGGCGATTGATACTGTTTGTAAAATTTCCTAACAAACATGTTAGGTGCACTTTGATCAAGACTATTCTCAGCAACAATAAATCAGAATATCACAATGAATGACAACCAGCTGAGCATTCCGTCTCAAATCAGGCTCCTGTCCAGGCATCTAGGGCATTGCCCCTTGAACAACAGGTTACAATCTTTCCCCTCTTTTTTGAGTATGACAGCACAAGCCAGTATCCACATAATAGGACTTCCAATTCAAATTTCTTCTCCATGATTTTTATCCAGGAAACCTGATTTAGTATAAACCTAGATTATACTAAAATTTGTGTGTGTGTCCTGACATCTAAAATTTCCCAAAGTATTTCTGATAAAATTCTTAACGTATACATGTACTATCCATTTCTATTAAGAAACAAACTTCTGTGTAATAATGTAACTGAGGATGATTTCATTTTTACAACAATCTTTTGAGGTAAAGTGTTACCAGTAGTACTGTCACTAAATGAGAGATGGAAAAAAACACAAAAAAGAAACCCATCCTACCTATAAAATTAAAGAAAAAAAATCACTAAAAAAGAATGGGGATATAGTGTTGCTTTTTTTATAGTGTTTGTGATTGGAGAGTGTAACCTAATACTTCTAAGCCAGCTGTTTTGCATTCCTTTGTTGTAATGGGATTTAGAAGAAAAAATACAAATTCCACCTTCTCAACACATGTAAAAAATCAACATTATTATGAGGTTATTTCTTTAATTGCATTTCCTTCTGGGTGTGCATGCAAAGTTTTTCCATAGGCGTTAGGGATTTTAAAATGCTTTGTAGTCTACATCCTTGAGGAAGAAAACAAAAACAAAAAATTCTTGAAGCTAGCTATAATTTGCTAGCTTTGCATATTCAGGTTACTTGTGGTGGAATTACGTAGTATCCTTGTTACTTATACTTTGTGTTCTGAATATTTACTTACTAAGCAGGAACACACTAATTGAAGTCCATTTTAAATGCATGTAAAGTGCAAAGTATCTAAATATGTGGCTGAATGAAATTATTTATAAAAGGCAAGATGTTCTAGTGTGGAATAAGTGGCAGCAATTTGAGGTGTATTTTTTTCTAATAAGGAAATTACCCAAACGTGCGTTTTACTTATACCGTATGTTTATACTAAAAACCACGTTAGGAAAATTTGGGAGCTTTAAATTGGGACATGACTAGATTTTCACTCTGTGACTCAATGTTAATCTAACCCAAAACTCTTCATGCTCTGCCTGTCGCATCCAATATCTTCAGTTACTATGAGTAATTGTAACCAAGGCAACATGACAAGGAATAATTAATGACTGGAATTCATCTTGAAAATATGAAGAATGTTCTAAATAATAAATACTTGAATAATAACAATCTTATATATCTCTCTACCTTCAATCTCTGGAAATATTTCCATGAAGTAATAATTGTGATTTTGCAGAAGAAGGATATGATCGATATGCATAAAATATTAAATAGAGAATTAAATTGAGTGAAATTGTCAGATTATACAATTTAAAGGGCAAAAAACTTCCCTAAATTCTTTTAAATACCTTTTTTTTTTTTTTTTACGCAAATAGCACATGCCTTCTGCGTTTGTTTGCTGGCCGTGCCCTACCCCAGAGGCACCCTCACAAGTGCCGCCACACCAGTCTTCTTCCACATGTTGCTGTATTAAAAAAAAAAAAAAAAAGCGTAACATGCTTACAAAAACACATGATGGGGGAGGGCAACTGAAGGTGTGTGTATTATTTGTTTAAAATTGCAGTACATAAAAGCAGCTATTCTCCGTCTTTCTGTCTCATGACCAGCTAGGTTGAAAGTTTTATGAACGCAGGACCATGTAAATAGGATCGTGGAGAAGAGTTAAACGTAGCAGTCATATCGTCTTGGCTGTAAATCATGACTGCAGACTATACTAGCTTTGTGACCTTGGGCATTTATTAACCTTTCGAAATTCAGTCTTGTCATTGGAAAAAATGAGGAAGATAGTAATAATGTTAAAATATTCATGGAGTTGTTGAGAAAATTATGTGAAATAATTCACGTAAAGCATGTATCGCAGTATCTACTTATTGAAGAAAAAACACTTAATAAATTAGTTGATAGGTCCATTAACACAGAGGTATACCATATACCGGGAACTCTTCTAGCCTCTGTGATATATCATTGAGTAGGGCAGACAAAATTCCTTCTCTTGGGAAATATAAGATCCATGTGAAGACCAAACCAAAACCAAACCCATTGCCATTGAGTTGATTCCAACTAATGGTGACCCTATATGTCACAGAGTAGAACTGAGCTCCACAGGGTTTTCTTGGTTGTAATCTTTATAGAAGCAGATCACCAGGCCTTTCTTCCATGGTGCCATTGGGTGTGTTTGAACTGCCAACCATTTTGTAAGTAGTTGAGTTTCAACCATTTGTGTCACCCGGGGACTCTCCATGATGAAGAGACACCCATTTAACATATAAATATATGAACACATAATACAGTAAAAAGACAATTTCTGAGAGCAGTGAAGGATATAAAATCAGTAATGACTTGGGGTGGGGGAATATTACATTATTTATAATCGTGGATAAATGGCTCTCTGAGGAGCTGACATTTCTTTAAAACTTAAGGATGAGAAGGACACATCCTGTGAAGAATTGGAGGGAGAGCATTCCAAACTGACATAACAGCAACTACAAAAAGCCAGAAATGAGAGATTAAAGCTGGAAGATAACAAAACAGCGGGAGGAGTAAAGGAAGATGAAGTAAGAGAGGTAAGCAGAGACTGAGTTATATTTCTTCTTCTAGGCCATGGTTAGGGACTTAGATTTTATTTTATGTCTATAATGGGAAGTCACTGGAGGGCTAGGTTAGCAGTAGTAAAGGTAATAGTAACAGTAAGAGCAGTGCCAATAGCAGTGACATTAGTAGTACTACTGTTCTTCATAGAATACTATAGAGTTTTTTTTGTTGTTCTTCTAATAGAAAATGCATAAATGCATATTTCTTCAATGGTTAAATAAGTTAATCCATTATGAAACAAGCAAGTATGTTAAAGCTGAAAATAGGAAAAAAACTCGGGAGTATTTGTCATCTTATTCATCTCCAAAGTTAATTCGTATCATCTCAATGATTTGCATGTATCCAGGAAAGTATTTCACAACCAATTAGTCAGAAAGAATGACATATATAAGCAAGTAATACCAGTGAACCAGGCTGCCTCTCAGTCTGCCTACACCCTTCTCTGCTGTCTGTATTCGGCAATACCTGTCACATAGTAGACATGTAATAAACATTTCTTATATAAATAAATAATATGCATTTTTATATAAAAAATAAAGTTTTCCCTTAGAGGGAGTATTGTTAGTTAGCCAAGGGCATTCAGTTCATTGCGTTCCCCTCAGAGAACTCCCTAAAAAGCTCTCAAGAGCCATTGCACATATCATTAAACATGAAAATTTATGTAGTAATGCCTAGTAAAGAATCTAGTATATACGAAGTAACAAAAACTTGTTCAGAGAAGCTTGAGGATGCATCAGTTTAAACTCAAAATCATGTAGTTCTAGAGTTTCTGCAGCCAAATATATTGCAGCTTTAAGACTTATAGGAGAGATTCAAGTAGCTTATTTCTTTGGTTAGACCACTTTTTCCTACAGATTATTAGGCAGCAAGATTTGTCTCAGCCTCTTTCATTAGCGTAAAACACACACACACAAGGAAACATAAAACAACAGAAACAGAGAGGATGCTCTCATGCTCTCTTTATTCATAGGAAAACAGCAAAACCACTGGCTCAGATCAAATGGCCTTTGTCAGAATAATTGTTTATAAAAATAAAAACATAATAGAATTTAGAAATATATTAAAAATGCATTCCTTTTATTCTTCAATAGACTCAAATATAGTTAATTTTTAAAGAGCTAACCTAGTAAGCAACACCTATTCTATTTCTTCTTGATTAATATAGAGGATGTTTCTTCCCTTTCACCATTACATCTGATGTTGACTTTTTTCAGATATATACTATGCGATAACTTTGTACCTTTGTGTATGCATCTCTTTATTGCAAGAGCTTTCTATATGTTTCTTTAGTATTTTACCCATTGAGTTTGATATTTCTTGTTGAATCAAATGTAATAATTCATATTTTCAAAAAAAAAGAACCTGTTTTGGCAAAATTTTCAAACTAGTTTAGCATACAGTTATTCATTTCATTCATTCATGTATATACTAGGGACACAGCATTTAGTGAAAATATGAAATAAATAAATGCCCTTCAGGTTTTCTTGTTTGTTTGTTTGATTTTTTTTACATTTTAAGTGGAGGGGGCAGAAAAAAAAAAAAAAAAACAAGCTTATACAGAGCATGTTAATACCATAATGGTTTTGAAGAAAAATAAAGTTATTTAAAGAAAATAGAGAATGACATATAACTAGCTTACTTTTTATGACGCGGCCACGGAAGGCAAGGAACGCTAGTAAGATGAAATATGAACAAGCCCAGAACAAAGGGAAAAAGTGAATCTGGTCAACACCTGAGGGAAGAGAAATTCAGATAGAACAAACATCAAAGGCAAAGGCCCTGAGGTAGAAGCATGGCTGTCATATTTAAGGAACAGTGAGGAAGCCTGTGTGGCTGTGAGGGAGATGGGCAAGAGCCTGAGGAAGAAGAGGACAAGGAGTGGCAGTTAATGTAAGTGAGAGCCATGCTCAAGCTTGAGATTTTAGTCTAAATATATCTTCTTTTATACCACTGACGTCTTCATTAACTGTTCTTATAGTCTCTACTAAATTTTTATTTTGTTTACTATTAAGTTATATATTTCTTCTTGAATTGATTGTAGGACTTTAATGATTTATTTTTAAAGAATTGGAACTGGAATTTATTTCTGGGTTTTATTTTTAAGCTTTCAAATTTATTTACTGCTACCTTCATGTTTATTATTTTATCAATTTTGCTTTTCTTGGGTTAGTTTGTTTTGATTCTTGTTTTTCTCACATTTTTGCATTGAAAGATGAGTTAACTAATTTTTGTTTTTTCTTTACATAATAGTAAACTTATTTGATGCTCTGCATTTTCTATTAGTTATACAATTAATGTTCCTGTTTTCTCTATTTTCTGAATAGATTACAGTCATAATTTTCATTATTTTCTTGACTTTATATGTGTTTTTGGCTTGTTAGTTTGTTTAGCAGAACTGCTAGCTTAATAATTACTTAGAAGAACTACTTCCCATGCAGTTCATTCTTATCTCATTCTGTTTTCTGAGTATAGGTTAATCTTGCTTCACTCACTGTGTCCTTTTTATTTTATATTTTAAATAAAATGTCATGGCTATCTTGTGTTCTCGTGATACATCTATTTCAGAGGAAAGTCTCTACATCAACTCCTTTCTTCTTGTACCTCAGCACTTTTTCCCAGAGATTTCAAGTTGATTTTATTTTTCCTGTTTACTCATTTTTAGGAAGAAATATCCATGTAGGGACTGCGGGAGATAACAGAACATAAATGTTATTGTGGATTTTATCACATAATTATTACAAATGGGTTGTGATTCTACTACTGAAAATAATTGGATCTTTTAAATTAGCCAGACCTTGTGGATAATCATAATCATATTCTTAATATAAAAGAGAAGTCAATAAGACTTTTCTTTTTATTGCTAATAACCTGTTGCCATCGAGTTGATTTCAACTCATAGTGACCCCATAGAACAGAGTAAAACTGCCCATAGGGTTTCCAATGCTGTAATCCTTACAGAAGCAGACTGCCAACTTTCTCCCATGGAGTGGCTAGTGGGTTCGAACCTCTGACCTTTCGGTTACTAGCCAAATGCTTAACTACTGCACTACCAGAGCTCCTTATCATTGCTAATAGTAAACAATATTCAAAATATTTGAGACTATAGCTGGTTTAGAACTCAGGTCTGGGCCCAGCAGTTTGTCTCTTTAGGTTGTAATCTTGTCTGAGTTCCAAGGAATAGTAGTGGCAAAGATAATTGGAATCTTTTTTATGATAACCATTATGATTTTGTGATACCTAACATTTTTTCTATACCTATAATTTGTTAAACTGTATGCTAAATGCTTTACTTAAATTATCTAATTTAATCCTCACAAGTGCTTTGTGGAAAAGTTGCTATTTCCAATGTAAAGACAAGGCATTGAGAGTCTGATTGATTTGCAGAACAACAGAAAATCAATGGCAGGGCAGTAACTCAACCAAGATGTCTCTGATATTAAATTCTGTTCTTTAACTCACTGGGTAAGATAAAAAAAATACAATATTAAGAAGACCACATGCCTTTTTTTTTCCAAATTGACTTTCTTTGTCTATAAACAGAGTTAAAGTAGATGTTCTTTGAGGTCCTTTTCTTCTCTATTAATTCCATGAGCACTGAAAAGTAAATAATCAGTGCTAAACGGATTCTGTTTTATTTTGAAATAAACATCGCAAAAATAGAACGAAAATTTCTCGGAATTATTTATAAAAGAAAGAAAGAAAGATATTGATTGAGATATTGTAATGAAGAGACTCAAAATAACAGTGTCTTAAAGGAGACAGAATTTTATTTTCTCTCTCATGTTATCATCTGGTCATAAGCAGCCAGGCAAGTATTGTAGATTCATGGTGGTGGGCTCTTTGTTCCTTTTATCTAATTACACCACATTCTGACGCTTAAGAATTCAGCTCTAGCTCCAGACTTCATATTTGCATTAAAGTTAGTAGGAAGGAGGACTATGAAAGTGGAGGGCACACTTCTTCCTTTTAAGGTCAAAGCATGGAAGTTGTATATGTCATGCCTACATCATGGAAAGAATTTAGCCATGTGGCCCATCTGACTAAAGAAGGCTGGAAAATGTAATTTTTACCTGTACTCTCAGATACTTAGCAAAAATGCTTTACAATGTAATAAAGGAAGAGTAAATATTGGTGACATCCAGGGAAAGTGTCTTTTTTTTTTGTATAGTTAAACCAGAGTCAGCTCTACAACCAAAATAATCCTAGTGGTCTTCTACTTATTAGAAAATGAACACACGAGCAAACAAAGAGAAATAAAATAAGAACTATTATGACATGGGGAAAAAATAAATTTAAAAAAACCCAGCGCATTTGATTTCTGTTGTGGAATTATTGGTCAGTTAACATTGGAGTTCCTTGATTGGTCTAGACTATGTCTTGGGAGACAAAATACATAAGCATGTTGTCTATTTAATCTGCTTTTTTGCATATACATGAAAATTCATGACTTAAAATATAGTACGGTATTTCAGAAACCTCTCAAGTTCTCCAGTAGTGTTTTAGAAGTGCGCAAGACCACTTCCATTTTGAAAAAAGAAAAAAGCAGCAATGATTTAAAGAAAAGTTACTATTTACTATTGCATATGTTCTTATGTTTTTACATATAAGCAATTATGTATTTCAAGTGCATGGGGGAGGTGTGGAAAAATAATTTGACTCTTATTAACGTAATCTTTAACAAGAAATAGAACTTAATTGACAATGCTGCATCATACCCACTTTGCATATTTGCATTTTGACTTTCAAGATATCTGTAGAATAGTTTCCTTCCTAAGTATGTGTGTGTATTAGTATTAGTATCAATATTAGTATCAGTATTGGCATTAGTAATAGAGTTCCATCTAGTGATTACAGATATTGTAAATTACAAGTAGATTAATGTTTTAATTCTTATTTAATAATAAAATCAGTTCAAGAATAAATTTCTTCAATTATCAGCATTTACTTCCCCACACAGCCTCCTCAACACAGAAAAGTGAGATATTTTAAAAGATTATCTTAAACGCACATAAAAATCTTGATATTTCTACTGTAATATATACTATGGGCTTATAAATATTCAGATGATTATAGCCAATGTAGATGTCCATAATTAATGTATAATTAAGGTCATTATTTCATTGTTTCATTATCAGGAATAGAACATAAATTACTTGTTTATAGTTGGAAATCTCTACATTTTTGCAGTATCTCTCACGTTCACTTTGCCTTTGGAGAAACTCTCAGTTTCTAAGTTTCCTCTGAGGTTAATTAAGGTAACATTCAAAATGCTAAACAAAAAATGCCTACAGTGCTATGAAATGCTTAATATAGTGTCAAAACTAGGTCGGTCTAACAAGACCAAATTCATTTTACTAACAATTCGGAGAGGTCTTAGTATCAGCAGGGATATGGCAAATAAAAAGTTCTAGTGAAATCAATCATAATAACAATTGTGACTCAGCTGAAATATTGCAAATTCTAAGATACAGGGCTGTAGTCCGTTCATTTGTTAATATTCCTTTAAATGTGTAGAAAATATACTGTATGTTTCATGCTGATTTCTATATGAATTCCATTCACTCATTTATTCATTCACTAACTCATTGGCCAACATTCATTGATCTTCGTTTATATGCCAGTTACTCTGTTTAGGAGAGGAGCCCTGGAGGGGCAATGGTTAAGTGCTTGGCTGCTAATGGAAAGGTCCGTGGTTTGAACCCACCAGCGGCTCTGTGGGAGAAAAGACCTGGTGACATGCATCCATAAAGATTATAGCCTAGAAAACCCTATGGGGCAGTTCTATTCTGTCATATATGTCTGCTATGAGTCAGAATTGACTTGATGGCACACAACAATAACTCCGTTTACATGTATTGGGAGAGATGGCAAGTAATTATCTTGTGTCTGTTATCTTCTTCTTCATTTTAGAAAGAAAATCACTGCCCACCCACCAGGTATTTCTTGGGTACTTTCCACTGAAATAGATACATTTCCTAGCCTCGCTTGCAGGTAAGTATAGCCCTGAAACCAAGTTTAAGCCAATGGATATTGTGCACAAGCATAAATATTGTGTGAAACTTCCAATTCATCTATTTAAAACAGAAGCTTCTTGCCCAGTATTTCCTCTTTGCCTTTTCTGCAGAAAGTACAGAAGACAGGATTCAGTTTTAACCTTGCAGATGGGAACCACACCCAAGGAGCTAACAGAGCAACACAATGGAAAAAACCTGGATCCCTTAATAACTTCACACAGCATAGCCACCTGGCCAGGTGTACTATTTCTTGCAAGATAAATACAAACTTACAGTATTCATCCTTCATTGAAATCTATCCACTGGGTGACCCTCCTGGTATTTGAAATACTGGATACATAGCTTCTAGCATCATAGCAGCATGCAAGCCACCACAATAGGAAAAACTGAGAGATGAGTGGTGGAAGAGATCCATATTTGTGCCCATTCCAAAGAAAGGCAATCAAATGGAATGTGAAAATTACTGAACAATATCGTTTTGTTGAAGATAATTCAAAAAAGGGTGTAGCCCTACACTGACTGGGAACTGACAGAGTTCAAGATGAATTCAGAAGAGGACATAGAACAAGGAATATCATGGCTGATGTCAGATGGATCTTGACCGAAAACAGAGAACACTAGAAAGATGTTTACATGTGTTTTATTGACTACTCAAAGGCATTTGACTGTGTAGATTATAAATTATGGATAACATTACAAAGAATGGGAATTCCAGAACTCTTAACTGTGTTCATGTGGAAATTGTACATAGATCAAGAGGTAGATTCTTGAGCAGAACAGGAGAATACTGCATGATTTAAAATTGGAAAAGGTATGTGGAAATGTTATATCCTTTCACCTTACTTATTCAATCTGTATGATGAGTAAATAATCCAAGAAACTAGACTATATGAAGCATGTGACATCAGAATTGGAGAAGATTCATTAACAACCTGCAATATGCAAATAATACAACCGTGCTTGCTGAAAATGAAGATAACTTGAAGTACTTACTTACTGGTGAAGGTAAAAGACTAAGCCTTCAGTATGGACTACAACTAAATGCAAAGAAACTGAAAATCCTCACAACTGGGCCCATAAACAATGTCAGTATAAATGGTGAAGAAATTGAAATTGTCAAGTATTTCATTCTATTTCCATTGGCAATCAATGTCCATGGAAGCAGCAGTCAAGAAATCAACTGACATGTTGCATTGGCCAAATATGTGGCAAAAGACCTCTTTAAAATCTCAAAAAACAAAGATGCCACTTTGATGAGTAAGGTGCTCCTGACCCAAGCCATGGTATTTTCAATCACTTCATATGCATGTGAAATCTGGACAGTGAAAAAGGAAGATAGAAGAAGAACTGATGCCTTTGAATTATGGTGTTGGTGAAGAATACTGAATATACCATGGACCATCAGAAGAATGAACAAATCAGTTATGGAGGAAGTACAGCCAGAATGCTTCATCTCCTTTACTTTACACTCATCATCAGTAAGGATCAATCACTAGAAAAGGACATCATGGTTGGTGAGGTAAGGGTCAGCAGAAAAGAAGGAGACCCTTAATGAGATATATTGACACAGTGGCTGCACAATTGGCTGAAACATAGCAACAATTGTGAGGATGGTGCAGGACCGAGCAACATTTTATTCTATTATACTTGTTGCTATAAGTTGGAGCCTACTCAACGATATCTAACAACAATTATTAATGCAGCTATAATTGGTATCTCATTGTTAGAGTGGGTTTGTTTATACATTATCTACTACAGATGATAAATACACAAGACAAATAAAACATAGCCCCTGACCTAAAAGAACTCCGAAGTCTAATGAATGAGCCAGGAAAAACAGACGAATTTCAATAATAAAGAATAACCAATGATAGATATCTGTAGAAAATATATAGTCATCTAGAAAATTCTGACTTGAAGGATTAGAGAAGGAAGGCATCACATGGGTGGTAGTATTTGAGCTTCATCTTGAAATAGTAGTTTAAGATCACCACAGAAACAGGAAAATATTGGTAGGAAAAATCTTAAAGTTAAATGGAACATCATTAGCAAAGCCAAGTGGAAGGGAGTCCAGAGTAAAGGAGGCATATGAGTCAGAATCGACTTAATGACAATGGACGTGGGTTTGGGAAAGAAGTCAGATAAGGGAGTAAGTGGCTGAATATAATACTGCAAAAAGAATTATGATAGGTATGGACTAGTTTATGAAGAGAGTTGTAATGCTTTTAAGAGGAATTAGTATTTTACCCCACAGAAAATGAATTTTTAACAAAGAAGTGACTTAAATATATACAGTCTATGAAGGTGAAACAATTATATTTTACATGGTATCAGTGATGGTCAAGGAGAGCATTTTTAGTTTCTTGTGTCTATATTTTTACTCAAATAACACGCACCGTCTATGTTTGTTTGCCAACTGTGCCCTCCTCCCGTGAGGTATTTTCGTAAGCGTGCTATGTTAATTTTTGTTACAGCAACAAGTAAATAAATACTGGCATAGTAGGTCTTATGAAGATACCGCACAGTGGGAGGGCAAAGTTAGCAAACAAACGTAGAAGACTTGCAGTATTTGCAAAAAGTATGGTATACTTGATTTTTCTATATAATGAGAATTTTTTGTCGGTGTTGAAGTGTGGAAGGTGCTCCATTTATTCAAAATAAAACTTAAGCAGTCAATCAACTATGAAGGGACAACACAAAGAGATAAAAAGCATCATCCTTCTATCTTGTAATAGGTATAATTAATTCCTCATTTACATTCCAAATAGTAGAAAATATGGACAGTAATTGGAGAACTCTTGCACTGATATTTCTCCTGCATGGGTCCACAGTATTCAGTGCAGCTGACACTGGAAAAACCACAAGTAGAATTGCCTTTCACAATTTCAGCGTCACCAACAATAGATATTTCGAATACATTTGCATATGCTTTACTTTATCTGTATAAACAGTAGCAGAAAAACACGAGATAGAAGCAAACTTATTTTAAAAAAATACAGAAAAATGCTAATCACCACATGATTTCAGCCACACAAGGGGACTATTGTGGTGGGATGTTGAGGAAATGATTACTATACGATGCTTTTTTTCACTGAACTACAGAAATGTACAAAAAAGAATGTTACTACTGTTTTCCCTTATCTTCACATTTTTTTACATCACAAACACGCATTCCCATTTAATATCAACTAAGGGAATCCTGGGTCCTAGGTTTCGTGGGTTAGTTAAGCTCCTCTAATTAGAAAACTGAGCCTGCAGCCAGAGGGAATTAAATAATACGTGGAATTAATGATTGTCAATCAGCAAGAAACTGTGAAATAAATCAGAGAATAAGCTCGATGGTATAAGTTTGTCAAATCAATGAGTTTTCACAGTTGGAAATTTAATTGACTATTAGGCCAACTTTTTCAAAACTGTCACACTATCAAAGATAATACCAGACCCAGCAAAGCTGCACATGAAGGCCAGACGGCAATTCAGATGCAGTAATTGGCAAATGGCGTAGGCCAGCTGTCTATGCATTCTTGATATGTATCTGGTTCTTTGTGGTATAACTTTACAATATCTGAAAGGTCTGGCAATCCTATAGGTCACAGAGATTTTGAAAGCATATCTCTATATCCACAGACAATGCTTCTGAAAATATAAAGACATATTTGGGAATGCATATGAATATTTTAGCTAAGATTTAACATTTTAAAAGCCCTCAGATAATTTAATCTCATTTAGTGACAATTTAATGTTGCAAATATGAGATTAATCTATGCAGAGAAAATAAAAATGGTGTAATATTCGCTCCTCACTCTCTAGGTTTTTATTTTCAGTGCATGATTTAGAAATAGATATGCTACTCTTATTGGGGTATAAATTCAGTACATACGATTTCAAAAAATATTTTTGGATTAAGTGGGATTAGCTTAATATTTTCAGAAATAACAGATATGAATAAATTCACTCGTTGAACATGAATAAAGTCAGTTGACGATACTGAATTATAGCCTCATTGACAATCATTTCATTTCATTTCTCGGAGCTGATTGACAGTCAGAGCAGGATCAACACTTTTGGCTCAATCTGAGCACATTTCTACCCATATGTTTACAACTTTACAATTTTCTAATTTTATACTAAAACAGTTTTGCATCATTTATAATAGTAAGACAAGTATGCTGTTTTGTGAGACATAGTATAATGTCATAGTTATGAAATAATGTCAGACTCATAACATTGCCAAGGTTACCAAATATAGTTTTAACATGAAGTCAAAATATCAGTTTGAATCTATATTACTTGCTATAATAGGTAATAAACACCCCCCCTCATGATTTTTTGGACCTTAGCCCCAGAAAGCTTTGAAGACTTTCAGTATCAACTCGCAGAGCAAAGTTCCAAAGAGCAGGCAATGAGTATGGCAGCTTTCTATGTAGAGATGTAAGGAGAATTGGTCCCATTCCACTGAATAAATATGGGAGTTCTCAGGGTAAACATTTATTCAAAAATCAATAAATCTAATATGTTTAATTAGGATGTAGATAGCCAAAACTGTGTCCCTAAATACATGAATGGAAATACAGATGGAGAAAAAACCCTTGAAATTTTTAAAAGAAGAAAGCAAAAAGGAGATTGAAAGTTTTTTGTTTTTGTTTTGTTTTTTATTGTACTTCAGGTGAAGGCTTACAAAACAGTTTCTCATGAAACAGTAGTACACATATTGTTTTATAACATTGGTTAACAACATGTCAACCCTCTAACTTCTCAACCTTTTCTTTTGGTGAAAATACACATGGCCAAAGATACAGCATTTCAAAAATTTCTACATGCACAGTTCAGTGACATTGACTACGATCCTCCAATTGTGCTGTTATTCTCACTTAAGATGAAGGCTTACAGAACAAAATAGTTTCTCATTTAACATTTACTACAAATGTTGCCCTATGACAATGGTTAACAATCTCACAACACATCATCAATATCCTTACTCAACCCTGGGTTCCCTATCACCAGCTTTCTTGTCCCGTTCTGACTCCTGGCCCTTGTCACTGGACTCCTGTACCTCCTTAGTCTCATTTGGTTTTACGGGGCTGTTCACTCCCAGGCTGAACGGTGAACCTCGGAGATAACTTCACCACTGAGCTAAAAGGGTGTCTGGGGGCCATATTCTCAGGGTTTCTCCAGTCTCCTTTAGGCCAGTAAATCTGGTCTTTTTTTTGTGAGTTAGAATTATGTTCTACATCCTTCCCCAGTTCCGTCCATAACCCTCTGTTGTGATCCTGGTCAGAGCAGTCAGTGGTGGTAGCCGGGCACCATCTAGCTGTACTGGACTCAGTCCGGTCGAGGCCTTGGTAGCTGTGCACAATTAGTCCTTTGGACTATTCTTTTCCTTGTATCCTGTTCTCTTCATTCTCCCTTGCTCCCAAAGGGATGAGACCAGTGGCGTATCTTAGATGGCTGCTCACAGGCTTTTAGGACCCCAGACACTACTCACCAAGGTAGAATGTAGACTACGGTCTTTATAAGCTGTGTTATGCCAATTGAGCTAGATGTTCCCTGAGACCATGGTCCCCACAGCCCTCCACCCAGCAATTCAGTCCCTCAGGGAGTTTGGATGTGTCTGTGGGGCTTCCATGACCATTCCTTGTACAAGTTGTGCTAGTTTCCCCTGTATTGTGTACTGTCTCACCCTTCACCCAAGATACCACTTATCTATTGCCTGTTTAGTATTTCTCCCCCACCCCTCCCATCCCTGGTAACCAACAAAGATTGTTACATTTTGCGTGTGAACTTTTTCATGGGTTTTTACAATAGAGGTCTCATACAATATTTGTCCTTTTGTGATTGACTTATTTCGCTCAGCATAATGTCCTCCAGTTTCATCCATGTTATGAGATGCTTCACAGATTCATTGTTGTTCTTTCTCGTTGTATAGTACTCCATTGTGTGTATGGACCATAGTTTGTTTGTCCATTCATCTGTTGATAGGCATCTAGGTTGTTTCCATTGTTTTGCTATTGTGAACAATGCTGCCGTGAACATAGGTGTGCATATGTCTATTCGAGTGATGACTCTTATTTCTCTAGGATATATTCCTAGGAGTGGGATTGCTGGATCGAATGGTATGTCTATTTCTAGCTTTCTGAGGAAGTGCCATATCATTTTCCAAAATGGTTGTATCATTTTGCATTCCCACCAGCAGTGCATAAGAGTTCCGATCTCCCTGCAGCCCCTCCAACATTTGTTATTTCCAGTGTTGTTGATTCATGCCAGTATGGGAGTAATGCCGGGGTGAGATGGTATCTCATTGTGGTTTTAATTTGTATTTCTCTAATGGCTAGTGATCTCGAACATTTCCTCATGTGTCTGTTGGCCATCTGAATGTCTTCTTTGGTGAAGTGTCTGTTCACTTCCTTTGCCCATTTTTTAATAGGATTATTTGTCTTTTTGTTGTATAGGTGTTGGATTTTCTTGTAGATTATGGACATTAGACCTTTGTCTGACTTGTATGGTCCAAAACTTTTTTCCCAGTCTGTAGGTTCTCTTTTTACTCTTTTGGTGAAGACTTTTGAAGAGCATAGGTGTTTGATTTTTAGAAGATCCCAGTTATCTAGCTTATCTATTGGGGTTTGTCCACTGATGGTTATGTTTTGTCTCCTGTTAATGCCGCGTATTAAGGCCTGAAGTGTCGGTCTTATTTTTTCTTTTATGAACTTTATAGTTTTAGGCTTTATATTCAGGTCTTTGATCCATTTTGAAGTTTTTTTTCTATATGGCATGAGGTATGGGTCCTGTTTCATTTTTTTGGCACATGGATATCCAGTTTTGCCAGCACCATTTGTTAAAAAGACTATCTTTTCCCCATTTGATGAACTCTGGGCCCCTGTCGAAGATCAGGAGGCCATAGGTGGATGGATTTACATCTGGGTTCTCAATTCTGTTCCACTGGCCAGTGTATCTGTCATTGTACCAGTACCAGGCTATTTTGACTACTGTAGCCGTATAGTAGGTTCTGAAGTCAGGTAGTGTGACTCCTCAAGCTTTATTCTTCTTCTTCAGTAGTGCTTTACTTATTCGGGGCTTCTTCCCTTTCCAAATAAGGTTAACGATTAGTTTTTCCATCTCTTTGAAGACTGTTGTTGGTATTTGGATCGGGATTGCATTGTATTTGTAAATTGCTTTGGGTAGAATTGTCATTTTCACAATGTTGAGTCT
>NW_004443939.1:20585714-20594216 GCF_000243295.1 Trichechus manatus latirostris | reverse complement strand
TCACTCTCCATCTCTTTATGGGTGCATTGAGTCCATTAACATTGAGTGTAATTATTGATAGATGTGAGTTTGTTGCTGTCATTTTGTAGTGCTTTTGTTTGTGGTGCTGAAGTTTTCTTTGTTCTTCTTACTCTCTTGTGCTCAGTTACTTTTGTTTGTGGATTTTTTTTTCATTTCTTTTGTTTTCATAGGTTTTGTCTTTGCTGAGACTTTATGTTTTCCCTCTTTTTTTGTGTGTGTATGTTTGTTAACTTTCTTTGTGGTTACCATGAATTTTACCCTTATCTTTCTAAGTTTGAAACAGTCTACCATTACTTGGTATCGCTTTGCTTTCCTCTCCATTAGAAGGTTCTATACCTATGCCATTTATTCCCTCTTTTATTGTTTTGATGTTGTTGTCATTTACTGATTAACTGCTCTGATTCTCTGTTGTATTTCTTTTGGTTTTGGATAGACTTTGTGAGTTCATTTCCTAGTTTAGTATCTGGCTGGTACAATCCTGCGTCCTAGGTTCTGCCTGTGAGCTGAAGCTGTTTGTCCGCAGATTGAAGAACTCCCTTTAATAATTCTTGTATGTTTGGTTTGACTTTTACATATTCCCTTAATTTCTGTTTATCTGGAAATGACCCAATTTCACCATCAAATTTGAACAAGAATTTTGCAGGATATATTATTCTTTCCTGGCAATTTTTTTCTTTCAAGATTTTATATATGTCATCCTACTGCCTTCTTGCCTGCATGGTTTCTGCTGAATAATCTGAGCTTGTCTTATTGTTTCTCCTCTGTATGTGACTTCTTGTTGTTTTTCACGAGCTGCTCTCAGGATTCTTTGTTTGTCTTTGGTTTTGGTGAGTGTGATTATGATATGCTTTGGTGATTTTCTTTTGGGGGTCTCTCCTATATGGGGTTCATTGAGCTTCTTGGATGGCCAGCTTTTCATCTTTCATGATATTGGGGAAGTTTTCTGTCAGCAGTTCCTCAACAATTTTCTCTGTGTTTTCTGTTTTCTCCCCCTGTTCTGGAACTCCAATCACTCGAAAATTTTTCTTTTGATTGTATCCCACATAACTCTCAGGGTGTCTTCATTTTTCTTCGTTCTTTTTTCTGAGTTTTCCTCAAACAGACTTACATCCAAGTGTTTGTCTTCAATTCCACTGATCCTGTCTTGCATCATTTCAAACCTGCTTCTCATCCCTTCTATGACACTGTCCATTTCTGAAATCTTGTTGTTTATCTTTTTGATTTCTAATTGTTGTCTTTTTATAATTTCTAGTTGTGAATTTATTTTGGCCTTTTGTTCCTGCATTATTTTCCTGAATTCTTCCAATTTTTTATCTGTATTTTCCATGAATTTGTCTATTTTTTTTCATGTTTGTCAGATTTTTGCCTCAGCTCTTGGATAATTCTGAGTATTAGAGATTTGAATTCCCTATCAGGTAGTTCTAGTGCATTTTCCTCCAGTGGAGAGTCATCTGGTGTTTTATTTTGGACGTCTTCTGCAACCATCCTGTCCTGTTTTTGTAAATGTTTTGATATTGTCTGCTGTCTTCTTGGCATTCTGTAGTTATTTTTCTCATTTATTGATTGTAGATTTGTTTGTTTCATTCCTTTTTTTTTTTTAAATTTGACTATGTCTGAGCAGACGGACTGTGTGTTCTTTGTTGTTTGCTCGTCTGTGGGCACAATACTTTTCGCTTCCTTCTCCAATTGGCAGGGTCAGTCACTTTGATATGGTACGGCAGGTCTAGCTAAAGAGGAGTTACTGGGACAGGTTGTTTGTGGCACTTGCTACAGCCACCAGAGCGGGTCGGTAATCAGTGTAGGGCAGTTTCTAATAGGCTGTGCCTGTGCTGCTTGGTGGTGTGATGTCAAGCGCACGGTGCAGGTAGGCAGGATGCAGTGGGGAGATTGTTATGTGTGGAGCTAAGATGGATATTGGAGAGAGGAGAGGAAACAGGAGCCAAAAACATACAAACAAAAAAGAATACTAGGGTAGCTTGCTGTTGGAGTGGAGAGATGAGAGACTATGAATTGGAGAAAAACAGAAAGGGGAAGAGGAAGAAAAGAAAAGAATGAATAAAGAAAAATCGGAAAGGTTAAAAAACTGCAAAGTTCCCAGGGATCCACCGGTGCAGCTGTGAGGTCTGGGGAAGTCGCTCTCAGGTGTTGCAGTACAGCCTGGCTAGAAGGTGTAGAGGTCTACAACGACAGGTATTCAGGGAGCAGAAAGAGAAGGAAGGTATAGAGAGACGAGAAACGAGCAATGAAGAAAGACAAAAAGGGAAAAAGAGGGAAAAGAAAATGAAAAAAATTAAAAAAAAAAAAGAACAAGAAAGGCCCCCCAAAAAACAGAAAAAAACAACAAAAAAGAAATGCCCTCAGGGATCCTTCTGCACGTCTGTGCAAGCCGAGGGCGAAGTCTGCTTGCCACACAGCACCACCTGGCCAGAAAGGGCTCCCAACACAAGAAAAGGAAAATAAAACAAACAATTCCAAACAAACAAATGAACAAAATCCCCAGGATCCCACCAGCGTGGTAGCCCAGACCGGGAAGCTGCTCCACACTTCAACAGAGCTCCACAGCCCCTCAGGAAGAAGCAAAGATGGCGCGTGGAGCCAGGTATTTGAGCGAAAGGAGGGGGAGGTGGTGAGAGGTAAGGAAGAAATAAAAAGAAGCAGAAAAAAAGCAACACCAGCAGCCAACAAATGGCACTCCGAGAGCCGGCCCATTCGGGTGTGTGGAATCCAAGCAGCTGGTCATTCCTGGTCAAGAGATTGTGGCCACAGGAAGCAGAGGAGGCCGAGTCGGGGTGAAGAAGGATTGGGGCTGGGAAAGCGTATATCGCAAATTACCGGTTGTTTTGTCTCACGCTGGATGCTCTGTGAGGCTGCTTTCTCCTACCCCATTTGCTGGTCTCCGATAGGAGTCCAAGATGGCGGATCCACGCTGTGTTAGCTGGTAGGGGACCTCTGCATGAATCTCTCCTCGTTCTCCGTTCTTTGTCAGTTTTCTCACTCCATTTGGTTCTTGGCTGAGTTCTTTATCTCTTCATTTGATGTTTCAGGGTTTCAGGATTGTTGTATTGTTTGTTCGGCTTTGTTTTTTGGATCTTTGCTGTGGCGGGATGGCGCGGTGCTTCTGCCTAGAGCCCCATTTTGCTGGAACTCTCGGAGATTCAAAGTTTTGATGTACATTCTTGTTAGACATTTAAAGAAATTGGAAGGCTAAAGAACATATACAGGAATCTTATGACACTGCACAAAAAGATTCCAGAACTGGGATAGAATGGTATATAGGACAACAAAAATTATCAAGCCAAGTATGAAAATTAGCAACAGCTGTATCCAAAACCAGATTCTTAACACAACTGTTTATTCCCTCTTGTTGTTCTATTCATATTGACAATACATTTGCATTGAATTTTACTCTGTACTAATCATATTCCCAAACTTTATTCAGTTATCATAAAAAAACTTATATGTATTATAATTACCACCATTATGTAGATGAGGAAACTGAGACCCAACAGTTTTAATTTAATTGAATACTGTCACTTCTATTAATTTTCTCTGCTGCATAACAAATTACCACTACCTTAGTAGCTTAAAATAACACCTATTTATTGCTCAATGTTCTGTAGGTAAGAAGCCTGGCATGATATGGAGGGACTCTCTGCTTCTGATTTCACAAGCCTGATAATCAAGATGCTGGATTGTCTGGGCTTTTACATGAAGGCTCTTGGGAAGAATTCCAGGTCTATGATTAAAAACCAAAAGCTGCTTCAACCTCCCACACTTAATTTGTTAATATATCATAAATTAGATCGTTTGTAGTTGGCTTGTACATACACTACTGTCACCCCATTTGGAGGTAACTGTGTCATTCAAGAAGACTAGTCTCAAGGTGAGTTGTTCTCAGAGCAGGGAGCATACTCAAAAGGCCATAGGCCCAGGGAAGAATGCCAGGTACATGGTAAGTGGCCAGAGAGAAAAAAAAGACAAGACCTAATAGTTTTTTGCATGTTTTCCCACTATATGAGGGTCTCCTATAGTCTCTCTCTGTGTCCACCTTTCTCTCCACCTACTCTTTTATAATTCAAAGCACTTCAGTTTAGAAAGGAAGCTTCTTTGAGCTCCTTTCCTTCATGATTTTGTTCTCAGTGACTAATTTCTAGCATATATTAGGTGTTCAATAGTTTATTAACTAATTAACTGATTAATTAGAAATGAAAAATGGTGTCAATCTAAATTAACTACCTTGAGAATGATTTCTAGAATAGACAAAAATTAGAATTAACCCTTTACCCAAAATTGTTGTTAAATGTAGTGTCTGAATTGTTTTAGTGAGTATAAATAAGTAGTGAGTATAAATAAATGTTTAAAAAACAAAGTACAGAAAAGGGTTCCCCCACATGGGATAAGTGCTATAGGGTAATGCCGTTTTCTCCCTGAGCCTATATGGATCAGGTATCCCTGGAAAATAATAGGAAAAATAAATTTCACTCAAATTTATTTATGCATAAAGTGAGATTTTATTTTTTATAAAACTCAATTTCTATGTCAAATACTAACTTGTAGGAAAACTCAGTCACTTCTATTATTTATTGGATATTTCAGTTAAAAACAGTCCCATTCTTGACCATGGTCTCGGGAACATCTACCTCAATTGGCATGACACAGCTTATAAAGAAAATGCTCTACAATCTACCTTGGTGAGTAGTGTCTGGGGTCTTAAAAGCCTGTGAACAGCCATCTAAGATACTCCACTGGTCTCACCCCTTCGGGAGCAAGGGAAAATGAAGAGACCAGGATACAAGGAAAAGATTAGTCCAAAGGACTAATTGTCCACAGCTACCAAGGCCTCCACCAGACTGAGTCCAGTACAGCTAGATGGTGCCCGGCTACCACCACTGATTGCTCTGACCAGGATCACAACAGAGGGTTCTGGACAGAGCTGGAGAAGGATGTAGAACATAATTCTAACTCACAAAAAAAAGACCAGATTTACTGGCCTAAAGGAGACTGGAGAAACCTTGAGAGTATGGCCCCCAGACACCCTTTTAGCTCAGTGGTGAAGTTAACTCCGAGGTTCAGTGTTCAGCCTGGGAGTGGACAGCCCCGTAAAACCAAATGAGACTAATGAGGTACAGGAGTCCAGTGACAAGGGCCAGAAGGCAGAAGGGGACAAGGAAGCTGGTGATAGGGAACCCAAGGTTGTGTAAGGATATTGTTGATGTGTTGTGAGATTGTTAACCATTGTCATAGGGCAACATTTGTAGTAACTATTAAATGAGAAACTATTTTGTTCTGTAAGCCTTCATCTTAAGTGAGAATAGCAGCACAATTGGAAGAGCGTAGTCAATGTCACTGAACTGTGCATGTAGAAATTTTTGAAATGGTGTATCTTTGGTTATGTGTATTTTCACCAAAAAAAAAAAGGTTGAGAAGTTAAGAGGGTTGATATGTTGTGGGGTTGTTAACCAATGTCATAAAACAACATGTGTACTACTGTTTCATGAGAAACTATTTGTTCTGTAAGCGTTCACCTGAAGCACAATTAAAAAAAAAAAAAAAAAAAGTCCCATTCAGGACTTTTCCCTTGCCCATGTATATTTATTTCCGAGGATGTGACTTTTAGTCTAAGCAAGGCTCATGACAAGGGAGAAGATAGCTGGCTTTTATATAGTCCTTGAAGACATTGGTGGGTCCTGCATTGCTCCGGCCTTTTCTGTATGATGCTTCTGAGCATCCTCTGCTATGGTGTCCATGACATATCATGACCTTCTGTCTTATCTAACATCTGCATGTAATTCAGTAAGGCTACTTCAATTCATTCTGTTCAGATATGTTTGGATCGAGTGCTTCCTCTCCAAAGCTTTTCCATGGACTGATATATGAAGGATTTACCCACACAGGATAACAGTGTAGGAATTCTTGGTAGCAGGTGCAAAACAATGCTGGCCAAACGAACACTCTTCTGTACAAGTTACTCAGTATTTAACTTTAACTTAAGTCCAGGAATTTTTTTTTTTTTTAAGTAAAAGTCAAATAACAGGCATGTTTGTTTGTTGCTTAATATCCTTATCCCAACCCTCTACTCATATCTTGGGGTAAAATTTGGGCAACTTCTTTTTTTTTTTTTTTTATTGTGTTTAAGTGAGAGATTACAGTCAAGTTAGTTTCTCATACAAAAATTTATATATACATTGTTATGTGAACCTAGTTTCTCTCCCTATAATGTGACAGCACACACCTCCTTTCCACACCAGATTTCCCTTGTCCATTCAACCAGCTCCTGACCATCTCTGCCTTCTCATCTCGCCTCTGAACAGGAGCTACCCATTTAGTCCCATGTACGTACTTGAGCTAAGAAGCACTCTCTTCATGAGTATCATCTTATGTCTTATGTCTTATAGTCCATCCAGTCTAATCTATGTCTGAAGAGTTGGCTTCAGGAAAGGTTTCAGTTCTGGGCTGAGAGTCCGGGAGCCATGTCTTCCAGGGTCCCTCCAGTCTCATTCAGACCATTAAGTCTGGACTCTATGCTAGATTTTGAGTTTTGCACATTGCTTTTCTCCTGTTCCGCCAGGGACTCTCTCGTGTTCCCTGTCAAGGTGGTCATTGGTGGTAGCCGGGCACCATCTAGTTCTTCTGGTCTCAGTCTGATGCAGTCTCTAGTTTATGTGGCCTTTTCTATCTCTTGGGCTAATATTTTCCTTGTGTCTTTGGTGTTCTTCATTCTCCTTTGCTCCAGGTGGGTTGGGACCAATTGATGTATCTTACATGGCCGCTTGCTAGCTTTTAAGACCCCAGACATCACTCACCAAAGTGGGATGCAGAACGTTTTCTTAGTAAACTTTGTTATGCCAATTGACCTAGATGTCCCCTGAAACCATCGTCCCCAGACCCCTGCCCCTGCTACTCTGTCCCTCAGAATGTTAGGTTGGATTCAGGAAGCTTCTTAGCTTTTGGTTTAGTCCAGTTGTGTTGACTTCCCCTGCATTGTGTGTTGCCCTTCCCTTCACCTGAGATAATTCTTATCCACTATCTAGTTGGTGAATACCCCCTTCCTCCCCACCCTCGTAACCATCAAAGAATGTTTTCTTCTGTGTTTAAACCTTTTCTTGAGTTCTTATAATAGTCATCTCATAAAATATTTGCCCTTTTGCGACTGACTAATTTCACTTAGCACAATGTCTTCCACATTCATCCGTGTTATGAGATGTTTCACAGATTCATCATTGTTCTTTACCATTGTGTAGTATTCCATTGTGTGAATATACCATAATTTGTTTATCCATTCATCCTTTGATGGGCACCTAGGTTGTTTCCATCCTTTTGCTATTGTGAACCATGCTGCAAAGAACATGGGTGTGCATATATCTATTCGTGTGACAGCTCTTATTTCTCTAGGATATATTCCAAAGACTGGGATTGCTGGATTGTACGGTACTTCTATTTCTAGCTTTTTAAGGAAGTGTCAAATTGATTTCCAAAGTGGTTGTACCATTTTACATTCCCACCAGTCTCTCCACAACCTCTGCAACATTTATTATTTTATGTTTTTTGTATTAATGCTAGGCTTGTTGGAGTGAGATGGTATCCATTGTAGTTTTGATTTGCATTTCTCTAATGGCTAATGATCATGAGCATTTCTTCATTATCTGGCAGTTGTCTGAATGTCTTCTGTGGTGAAGTGCCTGTTCATATCCTTTGCCCATGTTTTAATTGGCTTTTTTGCCTTTTTGTTGTTGAGGTTTTGTAGTACCTTGTAGATTTTAGAGATTAGGCACTGATCAGATTTGTCTTAGCCAAAATCTTTTTCCCAGTCTGTAAGTTATCTTTTTACTCATTTTGTGAAGTCTTTCAATGAACATTAAGTGTTTGATTTTTAGGAGCTCCCAGTTATCTAGTTTCTCTTCTGGTGTTTGTGCATTGTTACTTATAGCCTGTATTGGGTTTATGCCATGTATTAGGGCTTCTAGTGTTGTCCCTATTTTTCCTTCCATGATCTTTATCATTTTTTATTTTATATTTAGGTCTCTGATCCATTTTGAGTTAGTTTTTGTGCATGGTGTGAGGTATGGGTCTTGTTTCAGTTTGTTGCAGATGGATGTCCAGTTATGCCAGCACCATTTGTTAAAGAGACTGTCTTTTCCCCAATTAACTGACTTTGGACCTTTGTCAAATATCAGCTGTTCATAGGTGGATGAATTTATGTCTGGATTCTCAATTCTGTTCCATTGGTCTATGCATCTGTTGTTGTACCAGTACCAGGATTTTTGTCTACTGTGGTGGTCTAATACGTTGTAAAATCAGGTAGTGTGAGGCCTCCCACTTTGTTTTTCTTCTTAAGTAATGCTTGACTTATCTGAAACCTCTTCCGTTTCCATACGAAATTGGTGATTTGTTTCTCTATCTCCTTAAAAAAGGCCATTGGAATTTGGATCGAGATTGCAGTGTATCTGTAGATCTCTTTGGGTAGAATTGACATTTTCACAA
>NW_004443939.1:20553686-20584730 GCF_000243295.1 Trichechus manatus latirostris | reverse complement strand
GGTGAGACCAGTGGAGTATCTTAGATGGCTGTTCACAGGCTTTTAAGACCCCAGACACTACTCACCAAGGTAGAATGTAGAACATTTTCTTTATAAACTGTGTTATGCCAATTGAGCTAGATGTTCCTGAAGACCATGGTCCCCACAGCTCTCAAATTGAACTGATTTTTGTATGTTTACCTTGTATCTTGATACTTTGCTGAAATCTATTAGTTCCAGTAGTTTTCTTGTGTGTTCTTTGGGGTTTTCTGTGCATAAGATCACATCATCTGTAAATAGTGATACTTTTATTTCTTACTTACCAATTTGGATGCCCTTGATTTCTTTTTCTAGCCTAAGTGCTCCGGCTAGGACCTCCCGCACAACGTTGAATAAGAGTGGTGATAAAGGGCATCTTTGACTGATTCCTGTTCTCAAGGGGAATGCTTTCAGATTCTCTCCATTTAGGATCACGTTGGCTGTTGGCTTTGTATAAATGATTGGGCAACTTCGTGAAGCTTTCTGTCCCCTCATATTGAGGTGAATGTCAGTTTCAAATTGAAACATTCTATCTACTAGTAGGATTATTGTAGGATTAATATATTAAACACTATACACCACCACTCATCTGTCAGTTTGTTGTACTGTGATGGGTTGTATGTTACTCTGATGCTATAAGCTATGCCACTGATATGTCAAATATCAGCAGGGTCACTGATGGTGGACAAGTTTCAGCAGTGGGTCCAGATTAACACAGGCTGGGAAGAAGGACCTGGCAGACTACTTCTGAAAACAATGGCCAATGAAAACCTTATGAATAGCAGTGGAAAATTGTTTGATATAGTGCCAGGAGATGAACTCCTCAGGTTTGAAGGCACTCATATATGACTAGGGAAGATCTGTCGCCTCAAAGTAGAGTCGACCTTAATGATGCAGATTGAGTGAACCTTTCGGAATCTTCACTTGCTGATGTGTCATGACTCAAAATGAGAAGAAACAGCTTCAAACATCCATTAATAATTAGAATGTGGAATATACAAAGTATGAACCTAGGACAACTGGAAATAGTCAAAACTGAAATGGAATATATAAAGATGATATCCTAGGCATTAGTGAGCCGAAAAGGACTAGTATCAGCCATTTTGAATCAGACAATCATATGGTCCACTATGCCAGTTGTCATGGATTGAACTGTGTCCCCAAAAAATATCTGTCAACTTGGATAGGTCATGATTCCTATCTTGTGTGATTGTCCACCATTTTGTACCTGATTTGACTTTCCTATGTGTTGTAAATTCTGTCTCTATGATGTTAATAAAATGGGATTAGTGGCAGTTATGTAGACTCAATCTACAAGATTAATCTACAACTTTAGCCAATCTCTTTTGAGATATAAAAGAAGGGAGCAGAGAGACAGGGTACCTCATACCACCAAGAAAGTGGTGGCAGGAGAAGAGCACGTCCTTTGAACTTGGGGTCCCTGTGCTGAGAAGCTTCTTAAGGACCTTTCTCCAGAGTCGACAGACAGAGACAGAGAGTGTTCCCCTGGAGCTGACACCCTGAATTTGGACTTCTAGCCTACTAGACTGTGAGAGAATAAACTTCTGTTTGTTGAAGCCATCCACTTGTGATATTTCTGTTATAACAGCAGTAGATAACTGGGAATGACAAATTGAAGAGGAATGGCATCACATTCATTGTCAAAAGAACATTTCAAGATCTATCCTAAAGTACAACCCTGTCAGTGATAGGATAATCTCCATATGCCTGTAAGGAATACCAGAGCCCTGGTGGAGCAGCGGTTAAGAGATACAGCTGCTAACCAAAAAGGACAGCAGTTGGAATCCACCAGCTGATCCTTGGAAACCCTGTGGGACAATTCTACTCTGTCCTAGAGGGTCACTATGAGTTGGAATTGACTCGACAGCAACGAATTTGTTTGTTTGTTCGGTTGGTTTGGTTTATAAGGAATACCAGTTAATAAGACTATTATTCAAATTTTCACACCAGCTGCTAAGGCCAAAAATGAAGAAATGGAAGATTTTTTATCAATTTCTGCAGTCTAAAATTGATTAAACATGCAGCCAAGATGCATTGATAATTACTGGTGACTGAAAGGTGAAAGTTGGAAACAAAGAAGAAAGATCAGTAGTTGCAAAATATGGCCTTGGCAATAGAAATGACACAGGAGATCACATGATAAAATTTTGCAAGACTAATGGCTTCATCATTACAAATGACATTTTTCAACAGCATAAATGGTGACTATATATGTGGACCTCGCCACACTGAATACACAGAAATCAAATTGACTATATCTGTGGAAAGAGACGATGGAGAAGCTCAGTATCATCAGTCAGAACAAGACAAGGGGCCAACTGTGGAACAGACCATCAACTGATCCTATGAAAGTTCAAGTGGAAACTGAAGAAAATTAGAGCAAGTCCACAAGAGCCAAAATATGACTTTGAGTATAAACCACCTGAATTTAGAGACCGTCTCAAGAATAGATTTGAAGCACTGAACTAATACCATCAATCAAGATTTGGCATTTGGGGTGCCAAATTAAAAGATTTTTTTGCGTCTAAATGGGGATAAGGTTGGAGCTGCCAAAATTGTATTCACTTGTGACCTACATATCTGAGAAAGAAAAAGCCAATGCCATTAAAATTGTGTCTTCTCCTCTCCATGATTCCATAATAAAAGCCTGCTGACCAGCAGTCTGTCAGCTGCGTTCTGTTTAATTATTGAACATTGTGTGCACTATATCTTTGCAGCCTAAATGGAGAAAGTTGCCACTGCAATTGCATCTTTCTCCTGCCAATAAATCAACGCAGACGAAGTAGAGAGAAAGAAAGCCACCTGACAGCTCTCCATCAGAATGCCAATCATAAATTCTCACTCACAGGGAATATATCACACAACACTGTCTTTTCAGGGCCTCTGTGATAAATAGTGAGAGTAGATACTTTAGTTTAAATAGGTCACAATTCCAGATAACTCAGAGATGGGTTTCATGAAGGCAAAGGAAGGTACCCAGTGAAAAAGTTACCTATCACTAGAGGTAAAGCTGTCTACTTTCTCTTGATTTTTGATACTTGGGATGGTGAAGAGACTGATAAGTATTAATACTGAAAGTAGGTGGACCCTTATCCCTTTCATTGCTAGTATTTCTCAAGACTGTCCCCATAACGTAAGGCAATTTCATTGTTTGTTTGTTTTTTAAGAAAGCACCATCATATGTGTATAAAATATGATTTTTATTGGATGGCAGCATAGCCCAGTGATTTAGGTGATACTGGATTCTTTTATAAGTTTAATGCATAAAACCAAAGACAGAATGTTGTTTTTGACAATAGTAGAGAACAATTTTCCTTCCCATATGATTAGGTTAGAAATATACTTGTTCAAAACACATATTTCTTTTGATGTTTCTTGCATTTGCACATTATGTTTAAAGGAATTAGATTCAAGGTCAAATGAGTTCCTATCATAAGGAAAAGAAAAGATAAAGTAATTAAAATAAAAAAGTATCATAAATTTGATAAATATGTAAAAACAACATATGAAATTGTTGACTGATAGTGTGTCAAAAAATATTTTTTCAATACCTGCAAATTTCAAATAATTTTCCGTCTCTTGGACTACATACTCTTTTAATAAAATGTGATATAGTCTACTTAATTTTTGAAAGAGGAAGAAAGATGGTACTCAAAAGTGTGAGGTATTCTAATATCCTTAATCTTGCAAGTATTTACCTCAGGAATTGGATATTTAGGCTTAAAGGGCTCAATTTATATCATGTCATGATCAGTGTGGTATGTGTCAACGTGGATAGGCTATGATGCCCAGTTTTTTGGTCAAACACTAGTGTTACCAGTTGCCATTGAGTCAATTCTGACTCATAGGAACCCTACAGGACAAAGTATAACTGTCCCTTAGTGTTTCCAAGGAGTGGCTGTTGAATTTGAACTACTGACCTTTTGGTTAGCAGTCGAGCTCTTAACCACTGACCCAGAAGTTGCTATAAAGGTGTTAACCACTAATAAACACTTAAGTAAGCTGACCTTAAGTAAAGAAGTTACTGTCCTTACTGTGGGAGGGCCTTGTCCAATCATTTGAAGGCCTTAACAGAAAAAATGAGGTTTCCAAAGGGAGAAGGATTTTGCCTAAAGACTGTAACATAGACATACTGACTACTGATGGAGTTTCCAGCCTGTCACCCAACCTATGGATTTTGGACTTGCCACAATCGCGTGAGCCAGTTCTTTAAAATCTCTCTGTCTCAACCTCAGTTCTTCCCAGTTCACCAATAACTAGAATTCTAGTTTACACTCTAGGTCCTTAATTGCTGATATTTAACTATAAACAATAGCTCCTTGGCCCATAACTCAATTTTCCCCAACTGGATTTCTTTATCTGCCCCAGTACTTCAGAAATTAGGATTTTATCTTGTTTTCCATCTCCTAAAGACCACGTTTCCTGAGGGACAAGAGATTTCATGCTCCTGAACCAAAGGATTCATGTGGTCATTTCCTTAATTTTTTATTCCAGAACCTGGCACAATATCTGGCCTATAGTAAATCTTTACAAATACCTGCTGAAAACAATTGAAATGCTGCCAAACACTGCAGTACCATTGCTCTAGCTCCCCAGATTGTCCTCAAATACTTGCAACTTGTTGTTCTTAGGTGCCCTTGAGTCAGTTCCAACTCATGGGAACCCTATATACAACAGAACAAAACACTGCCCCGTCCTGCACCATCCTCATAATCGTTGTCATGCTTGAGCCCATTGTTGCAGACACTGTGTCAATCCATCTTGTTGGGGGTCTTCCTCTTTTTCTCTGACCCTCTACTTTACCAAGAATGATGTCCTTTTTAAGAGATTGATCCCTCCTGATAACATGTCCAAAGTTTGTGAGACATAGTCTCGCCATCCTTGCTTCTAAGGAGCATTTTGGCTGTACTTTTTCCAAGACAGATTTATTCTTTCTTTTGGCAGTCCATGGTAAAATCAATATTCTTCACCAACACCACAATTCAAATGTGTCAATTCTTCAGTCTTCCTTATTCATTGTCCAGCTTTTGCATGCATATGAAGTGATTGAAAACACCATGGCTTGGGTCAGGTGCACCTTAGTCTTCAAGGTGATATCTTTGCTTTTTAACACTTTAAAGAGGTCTCGTGCAGCAGATTTGCTCAATGCAGTGAGTACTTTGATTTCTTGACTGCTGTTGCCATGAGTGTTGGTTGTGGATCCAAGCAAAATGAAATCCTTGACAACTTCAATCATTTATCGTGATGTTGTTTATTGATCCAATTGTTAGGATTTTTGTTTTCTTTATGTTGAGGAGTAATCCTTACTGAAGGCTGTGGTCTTTGATCTTCATCAGTAAATTCTTCAAGTTCCCTTCACTTTCAGCAAGCCAGGTTGTGTCATCTGCATAACGCAGGTTGTTAATGAGTCTTCCTCCAATCCTGATGCCCTGCTCTTCTTCGGATAGACCAGCTTCTCGGATTATTTGCTCAGTATACACATTGAGTAGGTATGGTGAAAGGATACAACCCTGACGCACACCTTTCCTGACTTTAAACTGACTTTAAACCACACAATATCCCCTTGTTCTGTTCCAACAACTGCCACTTGATCTCTGTACAGGTTCCTCATGAGCATAATTAAGTGCTGCTTGCCACTTAGACAGTACTAATTATAGAGTCATTCTTATTTGGATATGTATCCAGGATCTTTGACTCAACTTCGACATAGGCCAATGATGTTTTTGCCTCACTTGGCTTTTTCAATGTATTCATTCTCTCAATTTCTGACCTACATTTAGATGTGCTTTTACATAGATCCATTCTTAGAATAACAATACCCAAGCCTGAAAACTTTTGTTCAGGCCCTCGTCTTAACTCAATACTGCTATTCCTGTGTACTTTGTCTTTGCAGCCTGAAACCATTCCACTGTCCGCCCAAGTACTATCTAGTTATTTCAAGTCCCACTGAAATATTTTGATTGATTTAAATGAATGTTTAATATCTAAGATAATTGAAATAGATTTCTGAGGCATAAGAAATAACAATAAAATAAACACCACTTGTACCATTGGAGGCCACTTTGTGTCCTTCTCTGATTCCATGCTCCTTCTTCTACCAACCTCACAGCCTAATGTAAACAACTATACTAAATTTTATGATGATCATTTTCTTGATTTCTTTACACACAAACACACATACACATATATAGTGTATAAAATATAGTGTATATTTACTTCAGCACCTTAATTTTAATGATGAATATTATCTTCCTTAGGGTTATATATCTTGATGCTGTAGCTATAACTCATTTATCTTCATTGTTATATACCAAAATATATTTTAAATTTGATTCAGTTATTTATTGAATTATCTTTGTGTCTGCCACCCTTCTTGTTCCATCTCTGTTACTGATAAAAAGGTTAACTAAGATAAGGCCAAGATTAAACCTTATGCCCTGTTTAGGTTTGTGTGAGTGCAAATAATAGAAGTCAAAATGAAGCTTAATATAATTATTGGTTAAGTTGATGAGATATAAAAGCAATCATAGACACTGACATATTCTGAAGTCACTTTTTCCTATCCAAGTAAAAATGTCTGGCAGGGATAAGAGTACAGATTCCTAAATCAAATTGTCTATGTTCCAGCTATAATCTCTAGAAAGTCTTTTAATCTCTTTCTCAGTTTTCTCTTCTATAAAATGAGACTAAAATATTTTGTGCCTCATAAAATGTGTGTGAATCTTAGATGAAATAGGTTGTCTATGTAGAGTATTTAGTACCAGAAGTAACCTAGTATGAAACTAATACTAGCAGTCTTCTTCCAAGTTCTTGATGAGTCCTTGGCTATGTGTCCCTATGGCTATGATTTTTGCAAAATTGGAAAAAAGAAAATTAAGAAGGTGTATCTGTAGTTAGTTAGGATCAATATCTTATCCTACTCAGTCTTCTTATCCATTATATGATCACATTGCATGATGTCTACTATTTTGGTGATTTTGCTAAAGGGAACTTGTGTTGGGATTACAATTAATTTCACCAGATATGCTCTTGACTTTGCAGTTATTTGTTTGAATAGATAGATATTATTAATCATGATGTGTAGAAAGGGCTTCCAGGAAAACTCTTGCTACTGCTATGTCTGCCAACTAACCCAGCATTTTGACCTGAAGAAGCAAGGACAGAGGTTGAGTCACAATGTGAAGTTGTTCTCTTGTACCTGGCTAGAGAAGCAGGTGGATAGTGGAGGACAAATGAGGTTTGAAATGTAGAGATTCCAAAGCAAATCTGTGAGAAATTCTTTCAATCATCAAATACATACCACTGTAAGCAGAAAATTCAGTTTTCTTAGATGCCAAGTCAAGATGGGATTTTTATCCTGTCAGAAATATTTGCAACTGATAAATCAGGACATACAATTGTAGTTGGATCACACCATAAAACATTTTTTATGTGTTGTATAAAATCAGTAAAACTTATTATAACAATTAAAAGTGAATTTGAATAATTTTTAGATGATTCTAAAAACAATAGTTCATTATTTGGAGGAGATACATAGGCTTATATTTTTTAATAATCCAATGAAAATTTTTGCATTTTAGAAAAGATTTATAATTTTTTACTGATTTGATAAAATACTGATATTGACAAAGATGACATAAAACTCGTAATAAGTCACTGTAATAAGGAGACATGAATGACAAATTGTTTAATGAGTATTGTCAATTCAAAGAGTACTGAAGATGAGTCACTACACAAGAAGACATGAAATACTCTGAAGTCTTACAATAATACATAAAAGACACTAGATACAAAGTTTCTAAAATTTCACAAATCCGAAATAGTGTATGGTATTAAAAAAAAAATGAGTTGTAAGGCCAAAAGAAAAATTTCTAAACTGTCATTGAAAATAAATCACCCCATCCTAAAAGACAGATTTAATTATAGTTCTGTTATTTTCCCATTCTCTCTATGAAAAAATACAAAGTATTGTGCCATAAAAAGATGATGAAAGAACATGGAAACTAAAAAAAAAAAAAAAGATTTTAGGGCCATTTTAATATGTTTTATTATTTTTTCTGAAATTTACAGTTTTGTGTATTTGTCAGGTTATTTAAAATTAAGAAACGTGTGATTTATTTTCTTATATTAAGTAAATACCTATTTTCATATTTAATTTTGTATTTTCTGTGCTGTATTTTTTTCTTATAGAATGCTCTCCAAATTTAATAAGCTTCTGGCCCCATAAAATCTGGATTTGTGCCTGTCATGTAGTAATTTTCTTAATAGAAGTTTGAAAACGTAGCTATTATTATATATCTACATATAGACATACAGTATATAGATGATCATACATTTGTATATTGTATGTAGATATGTTAATGGAAAAATAATGTACATTTTTAGAAAAGGGCCTTGGTGGCACAGTGGTTAAAGTGATTGGCTACTAACTGAAAGGTTTGTGGTTGAACCCACTAGTCACTCCATGGGAGAAAGATGTGGCAGCTTTTTTTTTTTTTTTTTAATTGCCTTTTTTATATTTCATGTAGTTTCCACTATGTGCATATTTCCACCCTTTTTAATATGCATTTGGAGTATTAGTCTTACATAACCACAGACTTAGTAACAAAAGCAAAAGCATGGATGATGTTTAATCCAGGCAACCACAATGAAAACAAGTAGGAAAAAAAATTTGATCAGTAAGTTTTCCACAAAACTAGCCAAAACCACTACTCTGCCCCATATAAAAGATTATTATGTAGTAATTTGTATGTGTATATATGTATGCATTATACATATATAAAATTATTTGTTTTCAGAGAGTTGGAACAGGGACCATGATATTTAAAACCTGGTTTATACACAGGAGAATACAGTTCCTAAATATGAATGCACTATGAATACATAGTGGGACAATTTATGACTGAAATCTAACATGCTTGCCCAACTATCAAGGTATTCCACAAGCATCTGAATTATGAGTGAAGATAAAGTTTATATTAGAACTCTATCACCAGGAATTCATCTACTCTGTGCCACAAGAAAGAAAGAAAAAAAAAAATAGTGTTTGCCCCACTGTGTTGAACACATTGTCTTGAAAGAATTGGTATCAATTTTTGAAGCTTCAGGAATGAAGCATAAAATAAAAATACAGCTTGTCAGAAAAACATAGCCTAGCTATTTGTGATACTGCAGTAGAATGAGTTTGATGTTATTAGAGCAGATGACAGTTCAATCTAGTGAAAACAATGGCATTTGAAAGTTTTAGATCTATGTGTTATCTATTTTACATAAAATAGATTTTACATGAATATACACACAGCATGGGCAAACATATAATTTAACACTTCAAGAGTTAACTCTCTTGCCATTATTCACAATGGAAGTTATGAAAGGCAATTTTGTGGTGACTTTAAAAATATTTTAAAATGACTATATGACAGTTATGTGATGTTGTTTTATATATCACAAAGATAGTCATTTGACACAGCATGAAATGAAGTGTTATTGCTGGGTCTACTACAATACAGTATCATTTGTGCAAAGTCTTTCAAACAAGTAGTGATTTAGAGGAAAGAACCATGAACTTCAGAGTCAAAAGGCCTGACTTTGAACTGTGAACCCGCCCTTTACGAGCTGTGTGATTTTAAGCAAGTGGACTAACTTTTCTGAACCACTTTCTCCTGCTATAAAATTGTGAGTAACATTTATCTGTCAGATTTACTGTGAGGATTAAAGCAAATATGATAAGGCACATTACTGCTATGTGCTCTAATCTTTGGTGAAATTTCAATTTCACTGTCTGTTCTCCCCTCCCACACAGCCTCATGAGAAGAGAAACCAATTAGAAGTCAAGGCAATAATAACAATCTTAGAAAGGCACAATGTGTGTACAATTTAAAGCTATTGATGTTTTTTTTTTTTCCTCCCATAGAACGAACAGAAATGTTAAAATCACTTCACAATGTTGCTGAGCTCTTTTGGAATCTTGGAAAAAACTACCAAAAAGGTCATTTTGTCTGTTAATAATCTAACTTAAGCTAGACAATGACAAGCTAAATTATAGATGCATATGCTCAGTCTTAGATAATCAGTAAAGAGACTAGAAGCTAACTATAAAATCTGTATTTTTCTGCAATAGATTCAGTATACATTTACCTGAAAGAATTTCTGCAACAATAGATGCCTTTCTGATAATTTGGGATTCTAGTGTTTCCCATACATCAATATGAAATTGCTGAGAGTTTGAAGTTTCTCTCTCTGAAGGTACTTATGTATGTCTTGTCCCAGCTCAAAATGGACTAAAGGCAATTAAACAAAACAAAAAGCATATTTTGATTTACTTGGGGAAGAGCTATTCCTTCTACTCAGATAAGAAGGAAGAAAGAACAGTAAATAAAATTTGTATAGTATATATGCTAAAAACCCTGGACTTTTTATTTTAACCATAAACCAAAACTCAATGCCATCAAGTCGATTCCAACTCACAGTGATTTTATAGGACAGAGTAGAACCGCCCAATCGGGTTTCCAAGGAGCGTCTGGTGGATTTGAACTGCTGACCTTTTGGTTAGCAGACAAACGCTTAACCACTGCACCACCAGGGCCCCAGGCCCATTTTAACCATAGTTGGAGAAAAACAGTAGTAAAAACAGTTGCTATTGTCCTATGTGAGTGACCAGAAATTTGTTTCATACAACCCTCAGTTCTGCAACTGCACATGGAATATATACTATGTGCAAGGCACATGTCCCTCAACATGTCCAATTGTATAGATTATCTAGCGTAGAAATACAGGGTAATCAGGTAATTATGATAAGGTCTGAAACGTGTTAAAACAGACTAATACTTAACTTTACGTGGGAACTCAGAGAAGTCATCATCCAAACTTTTCTGAGAGAATACAGCAAGGCTTGCCAGAAGTGATCTTTAAATAAGACCTTAAAGGATGAGTAGCATTTTAAAGACATAAAATTATTTCTAAAAAGCCAATGCTGGAATTTGCTTCTAAAGAATAGGTAAAAGTATGCGCAGAGATTTGGCAGTAGTTTGATCAAGATATTACAGTCAGTGGTAGTGGCAACATGAGGAGGTACGAGCATTCCTCTCCACAAATTTTATAAAACCTGACAAAATTGTTAAAATAAAAATATCCACATTAGGGTGTTGGAAAATGAACAGACAGGCAACAACTTAAAAAATTCTTACTTAATGAAAACTGCTACAGCATCACGTAAGAAAAGTGAGTTTACAACTTTTGTCCCTGAGGGGATCTCAATCCTTTGCAGGTTGGGCACCAAACATCTATAACTTTAGTGACTGGAGCTGGTGTACTTGGTTTAAAGAGGGAGCAGAGCAGCTAGAAAGTTAACAGGAAGATTTTGGAAGCAAGTGAGTCATAGACGGCCTATGTTAATCTCTCCTCACATCCTTGGCTGACGGCTAGACTGCATATGCAACCGAAGACCCTATGAAGCCTGGCAAAAATTGAAAACTTGTAAATTTTCCATGCCTTTGAATGTTTTCCTCAACCCAAACACAGCTCCGGCAGCAGAGTGTGGATTCCCTACTGGTGGAAAGTATCTGAGTATAATCTCTGGCCAAAGAAGTGACTGAATATAAACTAGATGAGTGCAGGGAGGCACACTAAAATACGATACCATAGCATAGACATATTTCACAGTCTGAGTCCAGGAAAGTTAATTAACTTCTAAAACAAAAATTAAACAGCCCTCCAAGGGCAAAACTGAATCCAGAGTTACTACAGATGTCTAGGTTTCATCCAAAAATTAATAGACAGGCAAAGCGAAAAAGAAGTGTCAATTAAAACTACTTCCAAGTAAACTCAAATGTTAGACTTTGAAGTGGCTGTTACAAATATTTCAAAGAATTAAATGTAAACAAGGGGTTCCTGGTTTTAAGCACTCAACTGCTAACTGAAAGGTAGATGGTTTGAATCCACCAGAGGTGCCAAAGAAGACAGGCCTGGCAATCTGTTTCTGGAAAGTCACAGCCTTGAAAACGCTATGGAGCAGTTCTACTCTGTACACATGGGTCTCCAAAAGTCAGAATCAACTTGTTGGTAACTAACAACAACAGCAAAAAAGACAAATAAACAAATAATCTTTGAATAAGAGATCTATAAATTAAGAACTATATGTAAAATCTAGATATGAAATATACAATAACCAAAATAAAAAAAAATTCACTATAATAGCTCAAAAGCAGATTTGATGTGGCAAAAGAAATAATAAGTAATGTATTGATGCTAGATAAATAGATATCTAATCCAAAGGACAGAGAAAATAAACAGAGATCTATGGGAAAATATCAAGCATTCCACCATACCTTTGCATAGAGTACCAGATGGAGGGGGCAGGGAGAAAAATATTTGAGAAGGAAATGGTCAAATTATTTTTGAAATTTTGGTTTAAAAAAATACTGAAAAACTGATCCAAAGAGATCATCAAACCTGAAATAGGAAAAACACACAAAAATACACATCTAGACATTTTTTAGTTAAAGAAACTCAAAGCAAAAAGCTTTAAAAAAACGAGAGAAGAGTAACACATCACTTACAATGACTGAGTTCTGATCAGAAATGAGGCCAGAAAACATTGCAATGGCATATTCAAAGTTCTAAAAAAAAAAAAAAATGCAAAAAGTTGAAAACCAAGAATTCTATATTCAGCAAAACTGTCCTTCACAAGTTATGGTAGAATAAAGACATTTCAAGAGATAAACAAACTGAAATAATTCATTGCTAGCAAAATCTCACTACAAAAGCAAAAAAAAAAAAAAGCCTAATGATGTCTTTCAGGCTAAAGGAATATGATCTTATATGGTAACTCATACCCACATAAAGGCATAAAGAGCACTTTTGGAAATGGCAAATATGTGGGTAATATAAAAGATTATATATATGCAAGTATATATGTATGTGCATATATATGGGTGTATATATACTCCTCTCACATATATAGTCATATATGTATATGTTACATATCTGAATTTTTCTCTTTTATAAAGTCTTTTAATTACCTTGGAGGGCATATGACATATTTTACCTAAATTGACCCAAGAATAATAGAAAATGTGCATATCCCTATATTAATTAAAAACTTGGGTTAGTAAGTCTAAGCCAAGGTAACTTCATTTTTTTAATTCTATCAAACTATTTAAGAATTACTAATGCCAATCCTGCCCAAACTCTTTTAGAAATAGTGAAGAAACAATCACTAGCAAATAATTTTGCAAGGCCAGTATTACCCTAACACCAAGCCAGAAAAATACATCACAGAAAAAGCAAGCCATGTTTATGGATTTGAAAACCCAATATTGATAAAGTGGCAAGTCTCCTCAAGTTGATGTAGTGATTCAGCTGAATCCCAATCAAAATCCTTGCATGGTTTTGTAGACATTGACAAGATTATCCTAAAATGTTTATGAAATGAAAAAGAATTTGAATAGCCTAAACATTTTTAACATAGAAAAGTGCCAGAGGTCTTACAATATCTGATTTAAAGACTTACTATAAAGCTATAGTATTAAAACATGTATTTTAAGACAGATACAGAGATCAAATGAACGGAATGCTCAATTGGTTTTTGAAAAATGTGCAAAGAATATTTAACAGAAAAATAGCTGGATGACCATTTAGAAAAAAATGAACCTTGACTTTTATCTCATATAAGTCCCAAAAATTAACTCAAAATGAATCATAATTCTAAATTTAAGAGCTAAGACTATTTCCCAGAGAGGGGACATCCTACCATCCCTTAGTTTTCTGACTTATAGGACAGTGACCATGCAGTCTCTTGGCTAATGAGTTTATACTCATCACCCTATCAGTTTCATTGTTTTGATTGAAGAAGAAAACCCTATTCCAAATGGTTTAAACAATAGAGGGAGAATATTGGTTTATGTAACCTGAAGGCAATCTCCATTAATCACTGAATATCTTTGGTTGTTTTGAATTCTTCTGATTTCAGGGATACAATTTTACTATATTTATTGTATTTTTATATATAATCTGCTGCAAAAGACAGTTTTATGTGTTAAAAAGCAAAGATGTCACTTTGAGGACTAAAGTGCCCCTGACTCAAGTCATGGTATTTTCAGTCACCTCAGAGCATGGGAAAGCTGGTCAGTGAATAAGGAAGACCGAAGAAGAATCGATGCCTTGGAATTATGTTGTTGGTGAAGAGTATTGAATATACCATGGACTGCCAGAAGAATGAACAAATGTGTCTTGGAAGAAGTACAGCCAGAATGCTCCTTTAAAGTGAGGATGGTGAGACTTCATTTCACATATTTTGGACATCTTATCAGGAGGGACCAGTCTCTGGAGAAGGACATCATGCTCTTTAAAGTAGAGGGCCAGGGAAAAAGAGGAAGACCCTCAAGAAGATGGATTGACACAGTGGCTGCAACAATGGGCTCAAATATAGCAATGATTGTGAGGATGGCATAGGACCTGGCAGTGTTTAGTTCTGTTGTACATAGGGTCACTACGGACTCAACAGCACCTAACAACTACAAAATATTTCTCCAAAAATGTGAAAGGACAAATGCTAAGTTGTAGCATGGAAATTTTTCTTTGTACTAGAAATATATTTCTTGCAAGTGCCATCGCAGTCTAGGAATTTGCTTAAGAACAATATAGAGAATATATCATGAATATTGTGTAAATAGTAATAATACTAATATAATAAAAAACATTTAATTTAAAACTTGCTGTGTGACAATGAATAAATTTACATTTATTTACATATATAGTCTTCTTCACAATCCTATGAAGTAATTGAGAGACAGAGAAATTAAGCAAAGGTCACCCAGCTAGTAAAAAGCATAGCTGAGAGATGCTCTCATGCATTCTGACTTCAGCACTCATATTCATAAGCATTTCACCGCTGTCTAGGAGATCATGTAGGATCTCGTCCATTAGCTGCTACAAACGAATACATAAACTGGTGAGATTTGTCAGAAAGAACATGTCCGTGTTCATCATCTTTCCTGATCCTCCCTATACCCCTGAAAGCTTAGGTCCTATTGGTTTGGCACAAAATGTTGGGGACTGAGGAGAAAATGTGTTCTCTTGGAGAGTGATTGAGTTGATATGCTAGTACTCTTGGCATCTGCGTATGTAAGGTGTGGCTCTGGAGGGAAAAGAAAAAACACATATACGACTCATTTCACAGGAATGCAAGTGCCAAACTTCAGATTAAGATACAAGACAGTTTCGCATAATCCTCGGAAACTTTCCTTGGCCTACTAGTTTGAAAACATATCTTTGGAAGCAGCATACTTATTCAGGGACTATCTATTACTGGAGTTGTACGTTTGCTAAGCCTAAAAGCATTAATTAAAAAATTATAAAAAAAAAAAAACCAGCAAGTTCAATTACAATAAAGTAGAATGGAGTGGGGGTAGAGGAATAATAAGCAAGTCCAGTAAGCTAAAAAAAAAAAAAAAAATCAAAAACATCACCAAAATAAGGAGATAGGCTTGTTTGCAATACAGAGTTAAGAGTTCAGAGTTAAATAAATAGATTCAGGAAAAAGAGAGCAAGGAATATTTGTCAAACATGCACGTGAGTGGACATTCTTGAAGAAATACAAAATATAGGGAATATTGACCTTAGGTGATTTGAATTGCTTCATTTGTCATACACACAGTCTAGTCTGATTCATCTAAAGAAAGAAAGAATAGGAAACCCTGATACCCTTAAAATGATAACTTTCCTATGTAATTCTCTTCAAACCAATAATATAAAGTATCAATATCTTCTGTTCTGCTGTCATTCCTTCATTTCTATCCAATAAGATTCCAATTCTGGAAGCATGTTCTGTTACTGCTTATTCCCTCAGTCAAAATCTACTGGATGTTCACCATATCTCAGGTTCTGTGCTTAGACACTGATTCTATAGAGATAAATGAGCATAGTTCTTACCCTCTGTGAGCTCATAGTCTTTAGAAGGAGACAGACATTTACATTATGAGACAAGAATCCAATCAGTGCCACAAATACAATACAAAAACCAATTCCTAGTTTACTGGAGACTAGAAATATTTGATGAATAAATATTTAACATTAACATGAGATGAGATTAAAAAGAGCATCTGTTCAGAAGTCAGGTATCCAAGAAAAGATTGGCAAGAAAGGAACCCAGCAAAGCAGAGTGGCAGCATTAGTTACTGGCTGCAGACATAAACAACCAGAGGGCCTAGACTAGTTCACTTATCATCACCTCAAAAAGAGAATAATAGCAATAAAAACAAATGGCAGGGTCACCAACTTGGATATGAAAATTGCAAATGAAAAGCAATACATCAGACATATTAGGAAAGAAACTTTGCTTTGGGAATGAATCATAGACCCTTGTGATCACTGAAGCCTGTAATATAGCCCTAGAATATTTCAGCTACTTATTATTCCATCCTATCAGATTTAGAAAAATGACAGGTTGAATGCTTAGCCTGTCTAAGCTATTTTCAGAAATTAGTTCCAAATATTAAACCAAAAAGCACTGCTGCAACATATAAGGGGTGTACAAGCTTGCTAAGCCAGAGTGATAGCAATAAAACTTGCAATGGTGTTATAGTGTTGCAATGTCTAATTGGCTTACTAATTAAAGAAAACGTTATGTCATATATTTGTTTCTGTAAATCAAAAGCCTACTAAAATACATTAATTTATTTTTGGGCTCAAGTTTATAGGCAGACTAAACATCTGTTATAGGTTAAAAATTTCAATGGTTGCTGCTTTAAAAACATATTTATACTTTAAACATGGATACCATAGTTTGGCAAAATTAGCCAGCTCCCAAATTCCTAAGTATTATTTCTCTTAATTAAGTCTGTTGTTATTTTTCAACCAACGTGGGCAGAGCTAATTGCCCTTTAAAGTAGGTAGTAAAATAATGAAAGATATGGATAAGTTACCAACTAAAATAATGCAAAATATTAAGCTTTATTGTAATTAAATATGTGATTGGTCATGCTATTGTGTGATAAAAAATCTATATTAATAACACATACATAAATATATACTTATATATCATTATTTTATTTAGGAAGCAAGTTCTTTTCCATTTCAGGCCCAGGATATTTGGAAAAATTATTTTATAACTGTATAAATCATCTAATTCATTCCCTTAATTTCATGAAAGAACATGTTTTAAATCATGTCAAACAGACGAAAGTGTATCTTATTTTAATATGCATTTCGAAGTTTGCCCTCTCAGTTAATAACTTCCATATTAAAAATCACATACACACACACACACAGTTTTGATCTTTGTCTACAGAGAATAAGCAGATTACTGTCCCAATTTGGCCAATAATTAATTCAGCAAAACAAATGATCACAGAGGTAGGGCATCCCACGTTTTGGCAATTGACTCTTCCCTCCACACTATTTATAAAGAGAAAGCTTTCACATGAGTATGACATGATCCCAACATTGGCCACCATTACTTGTTCTAGGAGTAAACACCTTACTGAATTTGAGACAGTCACACTCACAGGTAAATTACATTAAAAGGTTTCACAAACTCCTTTGTGGAGGCCCCCAAAGATCCTTACAGTTGTCTAGTTACACTTGTTTTGATTCTTTCTGCCTACCATGGGAAGCGAGAACCTCTGGCCTCCACCTCAAAGCAAAGTTTCTTCTCTTTACTGAATAATAGTTACTTTAAAAAAATTAATTATGTTACTTACCTCAAGGATTACATTTTTTTTTTAACTTTACAAGGTCCAGTTTAGCTTAGTGTTGTTTCTCTACCAATACCAAGGACTCAGTATGTAGCTATCCAAACCGTTCCAAAAAAAAAAATCATAAAATTATATCCAAGCCCAACAAATGCAAGAGGCATAGCCAATTGTCAGAAGGCTTATGCCGTGAATTTTGTGACACCTACTCACTAGAAAAATTCCCTTTCATTAATTAACTCCAAGAGAATACAGCCATTGATAGTCACTAGTAATAAAAGAAGGAAAAGCTTATTTAGTTTCTGAACTAGCCCCAGAAAAGACAGACTATAACGAGGTACACTATTGTGAACGCTGTGATTTGCTTTTTAGATCCCTGCTCAGGAATGGAGAGCTTATTCTCATAGCTGCTAGGAGTTCTGCTGGAAGATGATGTTCAGCTGTAAGTCATCTCAGGAAATTGCCCCTGGCTTGAGAAAGCTGTCTTATTCAAGGTCATCCCTTTTTCCTGGAGTAGGCTATATCCAATGACCTGCTGATATAAAAATACAGAGGTTAACCCCCCCATCGCAACAAGAGACACTCTGAAGGGCCATCTTAGCTTCAGAACTCCCCATGGAGTCAGTTGAAACCTTGTTGTGACTACACTGATACCCAGCTTTTCCCACTGTCCAGTCCCACTGCAGTCTTTTTCTCTACAGGTACTGACTCTGATTGTACTTCCTAAAAATCTTCATGCACAGTGATCTCATTCTCAGAGCCTGATTCACTGAGAGTCCTACTTTAAAAAAGTACCCGGCAAGAAGAGATTAGAAGAAAAAAGGCATACAGACATTTAAGTGAACAGGTAGCTACATAGTAGTAATAGTTACTTAATTTTTTTCTTTTTTAGTTTTTACGTCATTCTAGTTTGCTTGTTAGTATTAAATGTTTTATATACAAATACTAAATACTTGCATTGCATTTTGGTTTTAGTGTATACAATATACTAAAAATTTTATTTGTATTATCTTACTTATTCCCTTTAACCATGCTATAAAATATATATTGTTATGTATCACCATTTTCCAGATGAGGAAACTTATTCTTAGAAAGTTGAAGTAATTTCTCCAAGGTCAAATATCCAGTAAGTAGCAGAACCGAGAATCAAGACCACATCAGTTTAACTGCAAACCTACTTTGTCACCACTTTGATACATACTGTCTCAAATCTCAAATCAAAAGGTAGACTCTACATATCAGAAATGAGGCAATAATATGCATATTTCCTTTGCCACATTTTTTTCTTTTTGTAGATTGTTTGCTCAAAGTCCAAGGTAGATTAGGATACTATTCTAGTCAGCATCTGGCCAGTTGCAGGAGGTACATGCTAATGAGTTTTATTCGCTAGTTAGTCTACTATTTGAACCCTTCAGCACTTCACTTGCTCGGTAAAGACACTATTTTACAGCACATAGTTCAGCTTGTTGAAATGCCACATATGGTCACTCTTCACAGAGTTAAAATTTTAGAAAATATTATTTGTATAAGGTAGAAAAGTAATTGACTAATGGTAGGAGAACAGATTAATCAAGTCAATAATTACAAGGATAATTTGATGCTCACATTTAACTGAAAACAGAAAAAAAAAATCCCTGTTGCCATTTTTGGACACCACTCAAGGTATTTTTGAAAGATTCTAGACAAAATACACAGGTTTATAATTCTGGGAAATTTAGTCAAGATTTAAGCCACAAAATGCACTTGAACTCAGTTCATCTTTCATGTTTCTTTGGTATATATTTTCCAATTAAAATATAATTAACTTATAAATGTGTACCAGAGTGAACAAGACTTACCTTCATTGATGTTAGTGCTTTTGGTGTATTTGAGACAAATATATCTAAAATGTATGGGTTTCCATTCAATATGTAAGTTTAATATTACCTTAGAACCACTGCTAAAAAAAAATCATTCTTTCTGTGGAGGACAACAATTGTTTTGATAAATAACATTAGGGGTAATACCTCCATTTTTTAGTGTATTTTATTTAAACAAGGTCACTCCCCATCATCAACAAATGTAAAAAAAAATAGTATCAACATCCTAAGTTATAATTGTTAGAGCTACAATCAGACTGATTCTGAAATAATCAAAAACTGGACTGTTGAGATTTTCTACCTTGAGTTGCATTCTTATAGTACCTGGATAATATGTTTCATGCCTTATTAAAGTACTTTAACAATTAGAATGGAAGATATATGTAGTTCTTTTCATTTAGAAGGAAATGAGATTTTATTTCAGGTTATCAAAGTAGAGAAACTGTATGTGCAATGTGATCAAATATACCATCTATCAATCACAGTTATCAAACTATACAAGCCATGAAATTTGACTAAATCTGTCTTCTGAAATAGGAAAAAGAAATACAGAACTATTCTAATATATATTACTTACTCATATGGGCGCATGGGCAATGTAGAGAATGTATTGTTAATTCTGGGAGTTTCTACATATTTCAGTGACTTCAATCTTTGTTCACTTTATCAAAAGATCTGAAGCTATAATCACTGAGTCTGCAGAAAGTTACTAAGTTAACCATTTTGACTCAGCTTAAAGAAATGCCTATAAAATTAGGTTGTCTTGGATGCGTGATCTGAGTTAGTACCGTGAAATAGATTACGTACTTGAAGCATTGCTGGCAACCTAAAAATTGAAGCATTTCTCATGCATTCAACTTAGATATGCACAGACTTTTGGAACAATCAAAAGTAATTATGATTCAATGTATTAACTATAAGGGATCTTCCAGGATCTCTTGGTTAATGAACATCAAGATGGGGGCCTCAAAGGTAGAATTTGTGTTTGAGGCTTTTACCTCAATGCTTAAAAAATAAATATTTTCAATAGTAAGAAACTTTAGATCGTAGGAATGAGGTACAAGTGAGTTGAACTGTTCAAAGAATTTGATAATATTTGGGAAAGCATGGTCATCCCCTTGGTTTAGAAAACCATTTGGGTTAAATTTCTAGGTGCCCTAAAGTAAAAAAATCAAGAACCTCGAGACACAGAAGCAAGCTCTAGACAAACGATGAAGATGACTTCTACAACATTAACAGGATTTGTCAGTGGTGTTATCTTACTAAAGTACCAAGTAAAAACATGCTTTAATGACCAAGAAGTATCCACCAAATCCATAAATGCTATAAAGCAAGATATTATAAAGCTAACATTTATTGATCCCTTACTATACAACAATTGATATTGTTAGGTGCTGTTGTGTCGATTCCGACCATGGTGACCCTATGTTCAACAGAACCAAACACTGCCCAGTCCCGCATCATCCTCACAATCGTTGTTATGCTTGAGCTCATTGTTGCAGCCACTGTGTCAATCCATCTCCTTGAGGATCTTCCTCTTTTTCGCTGACCCTCTACTTTAGCAAGCATGATGTCCTTCTCTAGGAACTGATCCCTCCTGATAACACGTCCAAAGTATGTGAGACATAGTCTCACCATCTTTGCTTCTAATGAGCATTCTGACTGTACTCCTTCCAAGACAGATTTGTTCCTTCTTTTGGCAGTCCACAGTATATTCAATATTCTTTACCAACACCACAATTCAAAGGTGTCAAATCTCCTTCGGTTTTCCTTATTCATCGTCCAGCTTTCGCTTACAATATATGACAATTAGAAAGTACTTTATATGCATTATCAGATTTAAAATCCTGGTACCATTCTTAGGAGATATGTATGATTCTATTATTATCTTTGTAGATAATATAACTGAACATAAAAGAGATTAAATGTAACAAAAATCAAAAACCAAACCCATTTCAGTCAAGACAATTCCAACTCATAGCGACCCTGTAGGACAGAGTAGGACTGCCCCATAGGGTTCCCAAAGAGTGGCTGGTGGATTTGAACTGCCAACATTTTGGCCAGCAGTCTGAGCTCTTAACCACTGCGCCATCAGGGCTCCTAAATGTCACAAGACACAAAAATTATAAGCATTTGCATACCCCTTCTTTTATTTTCTAAGCGGGGTCGGGGGGTGTGATTGTTTCGGTTCCCCACCATGCCACACAAGATGCTTGACTCGGCTTTGTTCTGCTGAGTTGGCTAGTGGGGTGAAGTCTGAGGAGGTGGATTGAGGAAGCCAAGAAGAGGCTGAATAGCTTCACTTGAGATCAGAGAAAACAAGTGAATGGGCCAAGAGGGAGTTCAGAGGGTTCAAGAGAACAGAGCTGCAGCCATTTGTAGTGGAGCTGCCCTGAGGAGAGAAAAGGGAGGTGGGAGAGCAACAATAGGGGTAAAAGTTTGTCAAAGGGGCAGACATAGTTTAACAGGATTTTTAGGATATTTGCAGTGTAACATATTTGACAGTATATCCCCAGTATTATTGGAAAAACCTATACTTTTCACTAAGACATGATCTTAATTTTCATATTAATTAACTTGAGATTTGGTTTAAAGAGAGTCCAATATGGCTCAAGCAGCCCATTCAGTGTCAATCTCATGAGAAATTTACCCTCATTCACACAACTAGTTAGTAGCGAGATAAGATTTCATCTCGTGTCTAACTTCCATCCTTTACCATCAAACACCTCATTTTATCACTACTATTCTATCCAGAGCTAAATTTGAATGGGAGTGTCTCAAGGGGTCCATAGTTAGCATTTGTTTTGTCTCCCAAATATTTCTTTCTGTTCTAGGGGATAGTGTTCCCTTTCTTCAAAGAAAATGCTCCGTCCACAAGGCCAAACAGCCAAGAACACAAATTAAAAGCACCCAGGATAAGTGGATTAAAGTGACATTGATACTGCTAGATTATTGAATTATTTGAATATATCAAATATATATTGACTATAACATTACGATACTACACAAAAAATCTTGAACATTCTATGCAGCTTCACAACTTCCCATCAATTATTTAAAATACAGATATTTAAATCATAGTTTCACTAGCTAGGCAAATCTTTACCTATAGGATATGAGAATCCCTCCCCTTGCCCCCAAGGGAAAGATATTCTAAATCTGGACAGTCAAAACATACATGGCCAATAACATCTTACATGGAAGATACAACGATGTTAATGAATGAATGTGCAAAAAAACTACACCAGGGAAGGTGAAGGGACTTTAGAGAACCATTAGAAACTCAGTAACACATCAGTACAGTCTTCATGGATGATGAGAATTTTGCCATAAGAAAGGGTCCTTGATTAGGTATTAGAGACAGAAAAACAAATAAGTACAAAGAAAGGCATATGTAAAAGTTATAACATTTTTGAACACAGATAATAAACTAAATTTATCTTTCTGTGTTGATAAACTTCTTAGAGTGTGAATACTACATTTTAGGAAGAGGCATTTTATTTACCTGTCCTGTTTCCTTATAAAGTTGTCAGTATTCAAAATGACTGTGGGTATTTATTCAAAAAATTTTTGCCCCAGAGTGTACGGTGGTTCAGAGAATTCCAAAGTACTTAGTCATGTGTGCTTGTATTTGTTTTTAATCAAATAATATTTCTTGTAAATAAATAATCTTAAGTCATGATTACCAGTAATTTAATGATTCTGAGACTTCTTGTGACTTTAAACTTTTCAACCTTTAGGCATTTTGCATTCAACCTTATACATCAACAGAGATTTATTTTATTTTTTTTACATGAATCATTTTTAATTAATTATTGCCTGCAAACATGAGTCATTTTGAAGTTGTATCAGAATTCTCGGTGTATATTTTGTCCTGATTGCTGTAATTGGCTTGCTAGAGTATTAAGTTTTTCAAACTAAGAGAACTTGACATGTTTTCTTCTACAATAAAAGTTCATATTAGTAAGAGTCGTACCACCTAATGCTAGTCTGTGCACAACTTCCTCTAACAGCCAGAGGACGTGAGATGACTTCTCACATACCCTTGGCTGTTTTGGCCATCCAAATCATAGAGTATTGTCATACTGAAATTCCCTTCTCAATCAATTTATTTCTACATATATTTTAAATATTTTTAAAACTGCTTTTCCTAAAGCTTTTGAGGATTCATCTCTAAAAAATATGTAGTGCAATAGTAGAAATATACAGACATTTACATATTTTTTATTTATTTATTTTTCCTCCCCCACCCCCAGTATCAACTGGTATTTAGTAATATGCCTTACAAGAAGCAGGTATTCAATAAATATGTGTGATTTACTGTTTTTTTCAATTGTGCAATATTTGTGTTAACCATTTTCAATAGTTCTTAGGAAGCAAAAAAGAAATTATGCCTCTAAAATATCTTGGGAACAATGATTCTTTCCAGTCGGGTCATGATTTGCTTTCAAACCAACCACAGAGTAGCAGAAGGAGAGTTTTTTCATTTCCATGTCCAAAAAGATGCACTCCTTCTACTCTCCTGAAGTCAGAGGATGAAGTCATAGTCAATATATCTTAGCAGATGAACTATTAGGTACATTTTTCTTTGTCCATAGAAATCAATGAAACACACGAAACTACTGTTTGTTTTCTCCCCTTGGTAAAAATAAAGGATAGAGATTTTTTTTTTTTTAACTTCATTTAGATCAATTTGTTTCTTGCTACCACCAGCATAATAAATAACATTTGTATAAGCCAAAATTATATGAGATTGTGGGCTAAGTGAAGGTATGTGTGTTGGAGTTTAAAAGGGATAACAAACTTTCCTTCTTTGGAAAATCCATCACCTTGTTCTCAGTGAAGAATTAAACAGCATAGCTAAGGAGCTTAGAAATACTGAAGTCTAGCCCACCCTCAGTGGAATGGAGAAAAACTAAGCTATCCCTCCAGGATTGGGGATTATCTACATACATTATTTGAAATTCTTCTATAAAGATGATTTGTCTCATTTTTCCCATTAATTTATTTATGTCAGTATGATTTATGTATATGTATTTTGTACTTTGGGTTAGAATCCAATTCTGTTTATTTATTATTTACTTTTTGGTTGTTGCTGTTGATCATATTGTACCAGCTTTAGCCACTGGGAGCTCTTTCAGGTTGGCCCCCTGTGTCCCTTTGATATGTACCCATCCTTTTGTGTTTTGAACATTTTCTTACCTTCTGGTACTACAAGATGCCTCAGGATCATTGTGTATTTTCCTTGCCCCAGCCCTAGAGTTGAACTTGCTTTTTAATTTCTTAAAATATTTTTAGCAGAGCTCTGGGCTCAATCCCCTCAGATGCTACGGTCTGCTATTATCCTGAGAATACCTAGAGAAACAGGGATTTTTTTCTCATTGCATTTTGAGTCAGAGCATGTATGCCCCAGTCCAAGCCTGATTCAAAGATCTTGTAAACTCCAATACACTATATCATATCCAGTTTCCTACAGTTCAAAAGTTTCTGTGTCATGATAACCTTTCATGTCATTCAAGATTTGAGAAGGAAAAACATGATACTCAAACTGGTAATTTAAAGATATTTTGATAAAGGGATTATTTACGAAGTGTGGTAGGGTTTAATAAGGCATAATGCAGTACACTTTCTTGTTCTTATTGTTATTAGTTGCCATTGAGTCAGCTCAGTCTCATGGAGACCTTATGTATAACAGAAAAAAAAATGTTGCCCAGTTCTGTGCCATCTTCATAATCCTTGGTATGTTGGGAGTCCATTTTTTGCTATGGCTATTGTGTCAATCCATCTCATTGAGAGTTTCCCTTGTTTTCATTCACCACCTATTTTTATCAGCCATAGTGTCCTTTTCTAGTGATTAGTCTTTCCTGATGACATGTCCAAAGTAAGAAAGATGAAGTCTCACAATCCTCACTTCTAAGGAGCATTCTGGTTGTATTTCTTCTAAGACTGACTTATTTGTTCCTCTGGAAGTCACGGTATGTTCAATATTCTTTGCCAACGCCACAGTTCAAATGCATCAATTCTTCTTCTGTCTTCCTTTTTCATTGTACAGCTTTCATATGCATATGAGGTAGTTTAAATCACCATGGCTTGGGACAGCTGCACCTTAGTCATCAGTGAGACGTCTTTGCTCTTTAAAACTTTAAAGAAGTCCTTTACATCATATTTTTCTAATGTAATACATCATTTGATTTCTTGAATGCTGCATCTATGGACACTGATTCTTGATCTAAGTAGAATGAAATTGGTGACAACTTCAATTTTTTTCTACATTTATTATGCTGTTGCTTATCAGTTTAGTTATGATGATTTTAATTTTCTTCTCATTTAGGCATAGTTTATATTGAAGGCTGTAATCTTTGACCTCCATCAGATGCAGTACACTAGGGCTAGTAAAAGCAAGAAGCTATCATTCTTAGACATTTAAGACGCAAATGGAGTGTTTACCAAAACCTGAGAAAATGTCTCTATGTAGAAAACCTCCTGAGTGGAAAGATGCAGTCAACCTTTTCTTCTGACTTCAGTCTCCTCTGCATTCAGATCTCCTAGTAGGTGCTTTCCATTGGCTGAACACAAGAGGAAGAAAGAGGCATGGGAAGTTATTGATGCAGTCAATTTCCTGGGGCCAAAAGCAAGATGGGAAAGACTGGAGAGAGGTTAGATAAGGTCGTATGTAATATATGCAGTTATATTCCAATAATAGCCAGACAAAGGACAATTCCTTCCTATACCCACCTTCTGCCTAATACTCCATTTTTAGATGCAAAATGGGATCAAGTTCAACACTGAATTATGGAAAAGACCAGATTATCCACATTTTATGTGCCATGGGAAAATAATCCCAAATGGAGGAAAACAAAGCACTAATATAAAACCCTGTGGTGATAACAACAAAATTAAGAAAGGAAAGTTATGATCTAAATCCATGATCATTAAGGGCTATTTCACTCTAAAAAAATTAGGTTTGTTCTCTATTTTACATGTAAGGAAATTCCAAACTTTTTTTTTTTCCACCTATGAGTACACCTAGGAGATTTCAATTATAAATAAATAGTATGCCTCCTTACTATGCACCAGCCAGTAAGGCCAAAGATGAAGAAACTGAAGATTTTCACCAACTTCTGCAGTCAGAAATTGATCAAACATGCAATAAAGATTCATTAATAATTACTGGTAATTGGTATGAGAAAGTTGGAAACAAAGAAGAAAGATCAGAGGTTGGAAAATACGGCCTTGGTGATAGAAAGGACACCAGACATTGCATGATAGAATTTGGCAAGACCAACAACTTATTCATCAAAAATATTTTTTCAAACAATTTAAATGGAGACTATACACCTGAACATCACTGGATGGAATACTCAGGAATCAAATTGACTACATCTGTGGAAACAGACAAGGGAAACCACAATATCATCAGTCAGAACAAGGCCAGGGGCCAACTGTAGAACAGACCATCAATTCCTCATCTGCAAGTTCAAGTAAAAGCTGAAGAAAATTAGAACAAGTCCAAGAGAGCCAAAGTACGACCTTGAGTATATCCTACTTGAATTTAGAGACCATCTAAAGAATAGATTTGACTCATTAAACAGTAATGACTGAAGACCAGATGACTTGTGGAATGACATCAAGGAAATCATATACAAAGAAAGCAAGAGGTCTTTAAAAACACAAGAAAGAAAGAAAAGACCAAAATGGATGTCAGAAGAGACTCTGAAACTTGCCCTTGAATGTAGAGTAGAGCAAAATTGAACGGAAGAAGTGATGAAGTAAAAGAACTGAACAGAAGTTTTCATAGGGCGGCTCAAGAAGACAAAGTAAAGTATTGTAATGAGATGTGCAAAGACCTGGAGTTAGAAAACCACAAAGGAAGAACACACTAAGCATTCCTCAAACTGAAAGAACTGAGGAAAAAATTCAAACCTCGTGCTGCAATATTGAAGGTGTCTACAGGGAGATTATTAAATGACACAGGAAGAATGAAAAGGAGACGGAAGGAATACACAGAGTCACTGTACCAAAATTAATTGGTCGACAGTCAAACATTTCAGGAGATAGCATACTATCAAGAACCAATGGTAGTGAACAAAGATGTCCAAGTGCACTGAAGGCATTGGCAAAAAACAAGGCTCCAGGAATTGACGGAATATCAATTGACATGTTTCAACAAACAGATGCAGCAGTGGAAGTGCTCACTCATCTAAGCCAAGAAATTTGGAAGACAGCTACCTGGCCAACCAACTGGGCTAGGCCCATATCTGTGCCCATTTCTAAGAAAGGCAATCCAACTGAATGCGGGAATTATTGAACAATGTTACTAATATCATGCGCAAGTAAAATTTTGCTGAAGATCATTCAAAAACGATTGCACCAGTACATCAATAGGGAACGGCCAGAAATTCAAGCCAGATTCAGAAGATGATGTGGAACAAGGGATAACATTGCTGATGTAAATGGATCTTGGCTAAAAGCAGAGAATACAAGAAAGGTGCTTACCTGGGTTTTATTGACTATGCAAATCATTCGACTGTGTGGATCATAACAAATTATGAATAACATTGAAAAAAATGGGAATTCCAGAACACTTAACTGTGCTCATGAGGAACCTGTACTTAGAGCAAGAGGCAGTTGTTCGAACAGAACAAGGGGATACTACATGGTTTAAAGTTGAGAAAGGTGTGCATCAGGGTTGTATCGTTTCACCATATTTATTCAAACTGTATGCTGAGCAAATAATCCAAGAAGCTAGACTATGAAGAAGAATGCAACATCAAGATTGGAGGAAGACTCATTAAAAACCTGTGATACGCAGATGACACAAACCTTGTTTGCTGAAAGTGAAGAGGACTTGAAGCACTTACTGATGAAGATCAAAGACCACAGCCTTCGGTATGGATTACACCTCAATGTAAAGAAAACAAAAATCCTCACAACTAGATCAATAAGCAACATCATGATAAATGGAGCAAAGATTGAAGTTGTCAAGGATTTCATTTTACTTGGATCCACAACTGATGCCCATGGAAGCAGCAGTCAAGAAATCAAAGGGCTCATTGCATTGGGCTAATCTGCTGCAAAAGACCTCTTTACAGTGTTCAAAAGCAAAGATGTCACTTTAAGGACTAATGTGTGCCTGATTCAAGCCATGGTGTTTTCAGTCATCTTATATACATGTGAAAGCTGGACAATGAACAAGGAAGACGGAAGAATAACTGATGCCTTTGAATTATGGTGTTGGCAAAGAATATTGAATATACCATCGACTGCCAGAAAAAGGAACAAGTCTAGCTTAGAAGAAGTACAGCCAGAATGCTCCTTAGAAGCAAGGACGGCAAGACTTCGTCTCACATACTTTGGACATGTTATCAGGAGGAACCAGTCCCTGAAGAAGGACATCAAGCTTGGTAATGTGAAAGGTCAGCAAAAAAGACAAAGACCCTCAAGGAGATGGATTGACAATATGGCTGCAACGATGGACTCAAGCATCATAATTGTGAGGATGGACCAGGACCGGGTAGTGTTTCGTTCTGTTATGCATAGAGTGTCTATGAGTTGCAACTGACTTGACGGCACCTAACAACAATAACATATTTTTCTTTGGAATTGTGCCTCCAATTCACCACAGCCTTTCAGGCAACTCCAGTTTAGTTATTTGTTGAAAATTTGAGTAATTTTTATTATTGTTTTCTGTATAGATTATGATAAAAAGGAAGGCAATAATTTCCCAAAGAGCTCACACACACACACACACACCAGCTTAGATGTCCTTCCATCTTCCATAAAAACAAACAAACAAACAAAAACCCGTTGCCGTTGAGTCAATTCCAACTCATAGTGACCCTATAGGACAGAGTAGAACTGCCCCATAAAGTTTCCAAGTAGCACCTGGTCTATTTGAGCTTTCAACCTTTTGGTTAGCAGCCGTAGCACTGAACCACTACACCATCAGAGTTTCCCCATCTTCCATGGGTGGGAGAACTGAAAAAGGTCCGTTCAATTCTTTCTTGAGTACACCGAACTTCAGAAAAAATGAAAATTTGAGCCTTGTCTGAGGCACCAACACTACTAGCCATCATGTTATGTCTTCCTAAAACATTTATTTTCCCACTCTGTTTCTTACCTCCTCTTCAAAATTTCTGAAGCTTCACCAAACTTTCATTCTTTGCTGATGGCCTACTCTCATGCTTCATGAAGAAACCAAAAGCCACTTTATTAGTGTCATGAAAGACACAAAGTAAATGCAATCTTAGATCATCATCATGAACTGGAACCTGAGGTTTTTGCTTATTTGTGTACTTGATTTTAAAGACAGAAGATGCTTTGCTGTGTTGCTGTTTGCTGCCATTGAGTCGATTCAATCATAGTGACCCTATAGGACAGAATAAAACTGCCCCATAGAGTTTCCTAGGCTGTAATCTTTATGGAAGCCGACTGCCACATCTTTCTCCCTTGGAGCCACTGGTAGATTCAAAGGGCCAACCTTTCAGTTTGCATCTAGACTTAATTACTGCAACACCAGAGCTCCAAGACAGAAGATAGTGGAACATAATTGTATGCTAAGGAAAACAGTATAATAGAGAGGTAAAGATAATGTAAGAGAACAATTAAAGTCTTTGAATATTTAGGGATTTTACTCTAGCGAGATTAGTCTTTGAGAAAATGAGAGACCTTCCATCCATTGTAAACAGTGGGAAAAGTAAAGAGTGTAAAGGTGTAGACCCAAGTAGTTTTGCACTTTCAGACTTGGAATTTAATAGTTTACCATCTTTGGTTGCTGCCAACTCCTTGGTGTTCTTCATGTGCCTTTCTTGACACCAGATTCTCCTTATCATCCCTCGTTCTAGTGCCTCGTTCATCCTACTCTTCTTGGACTCAATATTGAAATGACCCAAAGCTCAAGTCTATTTATTTTTCTTTTTCTACACTCTCTACCTAGTTGATTTTATCTTATCCCATAATTAAGATCTAATTCCATGATTTTAATTATTATCCATATATAACAGTGATTCCAAATTTTACCTCATATTTCTTACCTCTCCTGTAGGGAGAGAGACAGAAAAGGAGAAAGAGAGAGAGAGATTGATTTGGAATACTAATAATGAACACAAACTTAGCAGTACTTAACGTATAATAGATCCCTGTCCAAAATCTATTTCTTCTTTTGACTTCTCCTTGTCAATAAATCATTCCACTATGCAAACAATTGCCTAAATTGAAAACTTAGTAGTTTGTCTTGATTTTTCTTTCTCTTCACTACCACCACAACCAGTATGTATCAGAAAGTTCTGCTGAGTCTCCTTCCAAATGACCCAAGTTCCATTAATTTCTACTGGAAATCTTCAATAGCCTCCTAACTGAACTGGTTTCTCCAGTCTCCTTTAGGCCAGTAAATCTGGTCTTTTTTTGTGAGTTAGAATTATGCTCTACATCCTTCTCCAGCTCTGTCCAGAACCCTC
>NW_004443939.1:20516650-20548025 GCF_000243295.1 Trichechus manatus latirostris | reverse complement strand
TATTGTCTGCTGTCTTCGGGACATTCAGTAGTTATTTTTCTCATTTATTGATTGTAGATTTGTTTGTTTCATACCTTTTTTTAAAAAAAAATTTGACTATGTCTGAGCAGGCAGACTGTGTGTTCTTTGTTGTTTGCTCATCTGTGGGCACAATACTTTTTGCATCCTTCTTCAACTGGCAGGGTCAGTCACTCAGATATGGTACGGCAGGGCAGGTCTAGCTGAAGAGGAGTTACTGGGACAGGTTGTTTCTGGCACTTACTACAGCCACCAGAGTGGGTCGGTAATCAGTGCAGGGCAGGTTCCAGTAGGCCATGCCTGTGCTACTTGTTGGTGGTGTGATGTCAAGCGCATTGTGCAGGTAGGCAGGATGCAGAGGGGAGATTGTTATATGTAGACCTAAGATGGATATGGGAGAGAGGAGAGAGAAATAGGAGCCAAAAACATACAAATAAACAAAAAATAATGCTAGGGGAGCTTGCCGTTGGAGTGGAGAGATGAGAGACTATGAAATGGAGAAAAACAGAAAGGGGAGGAGGAAGAAAAGAATGAATAAAAATCAGAAAAGTTAAAGAACAGCAAAGTTCCCAGGGATCCCACTGGTGCAGCTATAAGGTCTGGGGAAGTCGCTCTCAGGTGTTGCAGTACAGCCTGGCTAGAAGGCGTAGAGGTATACAACACCGGGTATTTAGGGAACAGAAAGAGAAGGAAGATATAGAGATACGAGGAACTGAGCAATGAAGAAAGACCAAAAGGGAAAAATAGGAAAAAGGAAACAAAACAAATTTAAAAAAACAGAAAGGCCCCCAAAGAAACAGAAAAAAAAAAAAAAAAAACCCAACCTAAAAAGAAATGCGCTCAGGGATCCCTCTGCACGTCTGTGGAAGCCGAAGGGGAGTCTCCCTGCCACGCAGCTCAGCCTTGCCAGAAATGGCTCGCAACTCAAGAAAAGCAAAAGAAAATAAACAAACAATTCAAAACAAACAAACGAACAAAAGCCCCGGGATCCCACTATCGTGGCAGCCCAAACCGGGAGACAGCTCCACACTTGAATGGAGCTCCACAGCCCCTCAGGAAGAAGCAAAGATGGCGCACGGAGCCAGGTAGTTGAGCGAAGGGAGGGGGAGGTGGTGAGAGGCATCAAGAAATCAAAAGAAGCAGAAAAAAAAAGCAACACTAACAGCCAACAAATGGCACTCAGAGAGCCAGCTAGTGCGGGCTGATGTTTCTGGACAAGAGACTGTGTCCGTGGGAAGCAGAGGGGTCCGAGTGTGGATGAAGAAGGGTAGAGAGTGGACAAGTGTATATCATAAATTACCAGAGTTCTGCAGCCCCTCAGGAAGAAGCAAAGTTGGCACACGGAGCAAGATACTCGAGCGAATGAGGGGAAGGTGGGGAGAGGCAAGGAAGAAAGAAAAAGAAGCGGAAAAAAAGCAACACCAGCAGCCAACAAATGGCACTCAGAGAGCCACCCGTTAGGGTGTGTGGAATCCAAGCAGCTGCTGTCTCCCGATCAAGAGACTATGGCTGCGGGAAGCAGAAGAGGCCGATTCCGGGTGAAGAAGGGTGGGGGGTGGGAAAGCGTATATCGCCAATTACCGGTTGTTTTGTCTCCCACTGGAAGCTCCGTGAGGCTGCTTTCTCGTACCCCCTGTTTTCTGGTCTCTGATAGGAGTCCAAGATGGCAGATCCACACTACATTAGCTGGTAGGGGACCTCTGCATGAATCTCTCCTCGATCTCCGTTCTCTGTCAGTTTTCTCACTCCATTTGGTGCTTGGCTGAGTTCTTTATCTCTTCATTTGATGTTTTAGGGTTTCAGGATTGTTGTATTCTCTGTGCGGCTTAGTTTTTCGGATCTTTGCTGTGGAGGGACAGCGTGGTGCTTCTGCCTAGAGTACCATTTTGCCGGAACTCCTATTACACAATCTTTTAATTTTAATAATACATATAACAATCTGGTACTTAATAACCTAAAATCATTTCCAATAGCATCTAGAAAAAAATTCAAAAATTTTCCCTGGCTTACACAGTACAAAATTATTTGGCCCCTGACTTTCAGATTTCACATTACACTCATGTGTCACGTAACGTCCACGATAAATTCTGTCAAATAGGACTTTATGTGATTTGGACATTGTGCAAACACTGCATTATATACAAGCAGTCCCAAGGTTACAGAAGTGCAACCTATGTACAATCCATAGTAACAACTCCCCTCCAGTAAAGCCTGTTATATTAAAAATTTGAGGTACATACAATGGTTTATAATAACAAATGAGTGCTACTTTGAAACACGCATCAAAACATTATTATTGTTATTACTGTATTATTATGTTAAAATGTTTCAGTGTATTTGGAAGTGTTTCTTTAATGTTTTTTATGCATAGAAAGATACTCTATTATAACCTTACGGGACCATGGACATATGTGCGGTTGGACATCGCCCAAATGGAGGTTATAGGATGTGTGACTGTATACCATTCTTTTCCAACTCTAACATCTCTCTACTTACTAAATCTTAAATGTGCTGGTCTTCTTTCATTGACATGAAGGTATCATAAAGTCCATGTCTTATGGTGTTTTTACTGTTTTGCTACTTAGAACACTTTTTCCATGGTTAGCCTCTTCTCTTTTTTTCGGTTCTCAGTTTATTACGTTTTCTCCTCAGATACATTTTCTCTGCCCACCCTATGTATATTAGTTATCTGCACCCTGGTCTGAAAGCATTATTCCCTCACAGAGCACTTCATTTATTTCATAGTGCTTATCAAGTTTGCATTTATTTATTTGTAAGTTACTGTGTGTGTCCTCAACTAAAATCCATCAGCAGGGTCCACGTGCAAAATGTTCAAAGCTATATTCAAGAATTTATTAGAGTACCTGGCCATAATAGATCCTCAACCAATATTGCTGAAGTAAATTAATGATTATAACATGGTAGGTGCTAAGGCAGAAGAATATACAAGGTGGAACACATGGGTACAAGAGGAGCATATATCTCAATATGTCTTGAAACTCTAAAGTTGCCTCTTATAGTTGATGCCACATATGATCTTTTTCACTTAGCTTATATAAAAGTGGGGAAGTCTAGAAGACATGACCAGGTGAAAGTTATATAATATACTTTCCTACCAGTGTTAGATAACACTGACTCAGCCTTTCAATTTTTTCTTGTATCATTTTGCTTTTTGACACTCCCTACTCTGGTCCTGTTCTTAATTACCTTGTTCTTGGACTCTCACAGAAGCTCATTCTTCTGGCATCTTTCCTCTGATCTGTCTTATACATTGAGCCCTAAAATATATTCTTAAAATATAATTTGCATCATATAACTCATAATCAAACAAAATCTTCAATGGTTCACCAAGGCACACTGAATAAATATATAAATATTGACATTTAAAACACTTCATAATTTGGCTTGGTCTCAATTTTCTAAAAGCATTCCACCTCATCTTTCTTCCCACAAATATTCAACATGTTACACACCTTTGAATACTTATTTGTTTTCTGGGAATGCTCTGAAATTTCCAGCATGCATACCACTATTTATATTTTATTTCTGGAAAGAATACTTTTCTACCCAGATTCATCTATCAGTGTCCTCCCATATTGTCAGCTCCAGCTTAAATGCCAAATCACATCTCTTGGCGTTATCCAGCTCCATCGAACCTTAAGGCTTGCCCCTCATTCACTCAATTATCATGGTCTCTGGATGAGACTCAGGCACATGGTCTTTGTATCAACTAACTTGCTTGCTCTGAACTATCTCATATTCTGTTTTCTAACCTCTCCATGGATCTACATGGTTTCTGACTTTGTGTACCATGTATGAACTCACTTTGCTCTTTGGACCTGGTACTTGGTTCTGCTCCTCTAATTTGACGTTTTGCTGCCTTCTATAGTCCTTTCAGAATCTTCTTCTCATTATGCTACTTATAGCTGTCCTGTGTAAATATTCCAAGCAATCTACCCCAACTTCTTGACTTTCCCTAGGAGAAGCCCTCACACATAAAATCTTTATCATGAACTATTCCTAGAGCTGGAATCTTGGTCATCTTTGAATCATCAACACATAGCGCAGTGCCTGACCCATTAATTTCTCAATAAATATTTATTGAATGAATACATACATGCATAAATGAGTCCCTCGGTTGAATTTAATCTCCCCTATTTCCTCTTTTTACTTTGATTTGCTCTTGCTGATAGCACTTATGATTCTGATTTTTTCTATATGAATTTGTGTTGGTAACTGTCTTCCTTACTAGACCATAATACCCTGGAGAGTGAGAGAGAAAGGAAACAAGGGCCATGCAAATTTTTTTTTTCTAAAATCCTAGCACAGTACACTGAGTATCTAAGGTGTGTAAGAACAATTTGTATTGAATTCAATAGTGAAATTTGCAAACAATACCATATAGGAAATGAAACTTTGTTGATTTACACTGCTGATAAAATAGCTTATCCAAAAATGGTTTTAATTGGAAATAAAACAAAGCTATTGGATGTACGTGATTAAGTAGATGATTTCAACTTTCATCAAGATGATTATCTCCAATATTACTACCCAAGGTCAAGACAACATATCTGGACTCTCACTGCTTCGACTCTTATCCTACTATTACCTCCTCTTCACAGAACAGTACAGCCAGAGATATACTTTCCAAATATACGTAATATCACATCGTTTCTCTGCTTTTATTCTGTCATTTGTCTGCCCACATCCTTCCATTGCCCCCCATCCCAACTCTCTTAGAAAATCCAAAGTACTTATCTGACCTTGTCTCCTAACAGGCTCCCCTCACTAACTCCTCCCCAGACCCACTAGCTTCCTTATTTTTTCTTGCATCTGCCAATCATGTTCCCATCTGATGCAATCTGTATTTGATATTCTTTCCCCATAATACTCTTTCCCCAGAATCCCTCTTAGCTCATGTGTTCCCTTGTTCAAGTTTCTGTTACCATTTCATCTGATCACAGGAGCCTTTGTTGGCCAACCTATCTAAAGTAACATTCCAGCATTCTACCACCTCACCTCACTACTCTGGTTTATTTTTCTTTATATCAATAATGTATACATACAGACACACGAACATATATATAATACATAGCATGTATATTTATAAATATATATATTACCTATAAGTTTTTTTTTTTATTACTTGTCCATCCTTAGCTAAATTTAAGCTTCCTAAGTTGGGAATTAATTTTAATTGCTACTATTTTCTCAGTGACTATAACCCTTCCTGCACTGTTGTAGGTTACTGATTTGCCTAGTTAACTATCTTCCTGTTACAGAATATATTGCGTCAAATAAAATATATTATAAAATTAATTTTACCTGTTTCTTTTTATCTTAACATATCTACTAGAAGTTTTAAAATTACATATATGGTTCCATAATATCTCTGTTGTACGGTTCTAATCTAAAACATCTGGGCAGAGACAAAGCACGAAGAGTCGAATTCCTTGTCAGGTACAAAAGTATAGTTGCATTAAAGATGTTAAATACTTTAAACTTATTAAACCACTAACTTAAATGCAACCTACCACTTAATGCCAGAAAGTGTTTGTCTCTAATGTAATCTGGCCTTTTTATTTTATCAGACAATGAAAACTGTCTAAAATTTTCATACTTCCATATTTCTCCTATGTTTTCATATTTCTTAGCCTTTGCTGCTAAAAAAATGAGAATCAAATTTAACTCTTAGTCCTGAGTTTCTGATACCATCATTTTCTTGTTTCTTTATGTGCTTTCTAACTCTCTTCTCATATTCTTTTTAATATTTTATGTATTAATATAGTCTATGTGTACCTAAATCTTTTAGGATGTAAATTGAAATTATAACTTTTATAATAATTATTATCTTTGTATAATAATATAATAATAAAACCAAAAAAACCTAGTGCCCTCGAGTGAATTCTGACTCACAGTGACCCTATAGGACAGAGTAGAACTGCCCCATAGGGTTTCCAAAGAGAGGCTGGTGGATCTGAACTGTTTACCTTTTGGTTAGCAGCCAGGCTCTTAACCACTACATCACCAGGGCTCCCAAATATAATAATATTATATATTATTATATGTATTTTATTATATCAATTATATTTAATACATTATATAATTTATATAATAATATTAATTTATATAATAAATGATATATTAGTACAATCATAATATATTATTAGTAATAATTATTAATAAATATAATTATTAATTTTAATAATCACAGTAAATTTATATATATACAATATATTGAACATCTTTGCTATAATTTCTCCTAATTCCTACAATGAACCCTGTGATATACTCATAGGAGATGAAACTGAGGCCTTGGGAAGGTTAGCACATTTCAACATGTTTATGGTAAGTTATAGATTGGGTAGATAACATGATGTTTAATTTTTTCTGTCAGCTGGGCTAGGCTATGATTCTCAGTGGTGTGGCCAGATACTGGACTGGTTGTTGTTCCATAATGTAACGTAATGTAATGTAATGTAATCATCATCCATGATGTGATCTGATGTGATCAACTAATTAGTAGAAAGGGGAGTTTCCTTGGGGATATGGTCTGCCTCCAGAATATAAATATATATTCTGGCAGAGCTTGCCCTCTCTCTGACCCTGCACTCTTTTTGTCACCTGACCTCTGGATCTTGGGATGTAAGCCTGCAGAAGTTTCCAGACTGCCATCTGACCTGTAGCTTTTGAATTTTCCAGCCCCCACAATCTTGTGAGCCAGCAGAAGTTTCCAGTCTGCCACCTGACCTATGAATTTGAGATTTGCCAGTCCCACAATTGTGTGAGCCATTTCCTTGAAGTAAATCTATCTCTATATATTTACACATATAGGTCTCATTGGTTTTGCTTCTCTAGAGAATCCAGCTAAGAGATTTGGGTAATGAGGGTGGTTCTAGGAGCACAAAATTTTAAGGATTAGTTTCTGAATTAGTTCTCAAGTCAGGCTGGATTAAAAGGCACTGATAACACTATTTCCAGTAGTAAAGAGGGTATGGCATGATGTGATAATTGTTGTGTGCCACTGAGTTGATTCCAACTTACAAGGACTCTATTTGACAGAGTAAGAGTACCCCATGGGGTTTCCTAGGCAGTACCTGGTGGCTCAGTGGTTAAGAGCTACATCTGCTTACCAAAAGGTCAGCAGTTAAATCCACCTGCTGCTCCTTGGAAACCCTATGGGGCAGTTCTACTCTGTGATATAGGGTTGCTATGAGTCACAATAGACTTGACAGCAGCGGGTTTTGGTTTTTTAAATCTTTATGGAAGCAGACAGTCACATCATTCTCCTGTGAAGCAGCTGGTGGGTTCTAAATGCTGACCTTTTGGTTAGCAGCTGAGCGCTTCACCATTGGGCCACCAGAGCTCCTATGTGGCAATAGAGGTAAGTAAAATATTATCACCATTGGCTACTCTTAATCAAATACTTGTGAGAGACAAGGCTCTGGGTGATAGTATATTTGATATCTTCAAACATTTTTGTCAAACTGACCAGTATAATGCCACTGGCTGGTTGTTTCTGCTTTCACTGGGTAAAGTGGATAAAAAAAGGGTGAGTTCAAGAGTTCAAAGTCCCACCTCCAATGTCTCATAAAGGACCTGGAAGTTGCTACTTGTGGCCTGAAAGAAAGCTTTATTTCCTATAGTAACAGAGCTGAAATTACTGAAAACCAAACCCAGTCTTATCTTTCTTAAGGGTGGCTGAATTACAAAACCTGTTAAATTCCCGGTCTCAAAAGATGTCTGAGTTTAAAGTGAGAGCATTGATTGGGAATAAACAGAATCCTCAATATTGAGATGGGTTCATATGGGTAATAACCTTGAAGGTGGGGATATTGAGTCCCTAAATTCTGTTGAATTACCCTTGCCAGTATAACCAGTCTTTCCACCCCATCTGAAGAGATTAATCCAGCCTTGTCTGCTGAACTACCTTTGCCAGTAAAATCAGCATCCTTCTAAAGAGATTAATCCGTCCTTGTCTGAGGACTCTTTGCCTGAGCATCTCTTGAGGCAAATACTCAGTGCAAGACACTCCTCAATGTTCTCAGGACCCACCCCAACACCTTCTTTGCTTTAAGACCTAAAGCTAGACTCAAGTTCAAGCAGGCTCCAAAAGATGGGGTACAAAGTGGACTCATGAGGAGGTGTACTACACTCCAAAAGAATTAGTTGAAATTTCTAACATACACAGACAGAAATCTGGGGATTAAGTGTGGGAATGATTACTAAGGGTATGGGAAATTGTGCAAGGAACATAAAGTTGGATCAGTTCAAATTTATTGATATGGGTCCACTAAGCAGAGATTCTTCATTCAATGTTTCGGCTCAAGGAGTTGGAAAAAGATCTAACAGTTTATTTGGTTGGTTGACTGAAACATGGACCAAAAGGTGGCCCACACCGAAGGAAGTTGAAATGTCAGAACTGCCTTGGTATACTGTAGAAGAAGGTATTTAAAGCCTTAGGGCAACTGCAATGTTGGAGTGGATTTACCATGTCAGATCCACCCACCTAGCCAGGGAGAGTCCAGAGGACATACCTTTCACCACAATTGTGAGAAATATATTTGTAAGAGAAGCCCCTTTGAAGGCATTCTGATTGCTCTTTTATGTAGGTCAGGTAGTGGGAACTGCCCTCACTGAACTGGAGAACCTAATTACAATGGGAGTTATTGGATCCCAGGGTGGCAGAGGCAAAGTGGCAGCACTTAACTGCCAAAGACAAGGTGAATGTGGGTACCATAATGAACGGCAGAGTCAAAGCAATAATCAAAATAGTCTTACTCACATGGACTTATGGCTTTGTCTGATTAGTCATAGTGTCCCTAGGAGTGAAATAGATGGCAAATCTACGGAATATTTACTTGATCTGTACAAGCAGAAGAATCCTGGGTTAAGTGAATGGCATTCTTACTTGAATCACCAGAAGAGAGAGTCACAGCTCCTCAATCAATTTCCAGACTTGAGCCAGTTTACAGACCCACAACCCCTTGAATGCAGGGGAGGCCAAGTCCCCTTGAGGAAGAGCCCCACTACATACTGCCATAAATTTATACTGACAATATTTCCCCCAACCTTTCCCAAAGAAATCTACAGCTGTTTTCTAGAGTTAATGTTAATTAGGGGAAAGGAAATAATCAGATTTTTCAGGAATTACTTGACACTAGCTATAAACTGACATATATTCCAGGAGACACAAAACATCACTGTGGTTCACTAGTCAGAGTAGAGGCATACAGAGGTTAGTTGTTAATGGAGTATTAGCTCAGGTCCATCTCACAATGGGTCCAGGGGGGTCCTGAACCCATACTGTAGTGATTTCCCCAGTTCCAGAATGCATAATTGGAATAGACATCCTCAGCAACTGGCAGAATCCCCACATTGGATTTGTGTCATGTGGAGTAAGAGCTATTATGGTAGGAAAGGCCAAATGGAAGCCTTTAGAATTGCCTTTACCTAGGAAAATAGTAAACCAAAAGCAATACAGCAACCCTGAAGGGATTTCAGAGATTAGTGTCACCATCAAGGACTTGAAAGATTTAGGAGTGGTGTTTCCCGCCACTTCCCTGTTTGACTCACCTATTTGGCCTGTGGAGAAAATGGATGGATTTTGGAGAATGAGAGTGGATTATCATAAATTTAACCAAGTGGTAACTCCAATTGCAGCTGTTGTTTCAGATGTGGTTTCATTGCTTGAGCAAATTCATACATCTTCTGGTATCCGATACACAGCTATTGATCTTGTCAATTCCTTTTTCTTGATTTGTGTTTGCAAAGACCATCAGAAGCAGCTTGCCTTCAACTAGCAAGGCCAGCAATATACCTTCACTGTCCTATCTCTGAGGTATGTAAGTTCTTCAGCCCTGTATCATAATTTTGTCAGCAAGGAACTTGATGACATTTCCCTTCCAGAAGCCATCACACTTGTCCATTACATTGATGACATTATGCTGATTGAACCTAGTAGATAAGGAGTGGCAATGAATCTAAACTTATTGGTAAGATATTTGGGTGCCAGAGGGTGGGAAATTAACCTGACACAAATTCAGGTGCGTTCCACCCAAGTGAAATTTCTAGGGGCCCAGTTGTATTGGTCATGTTGAGATATTCCTTCTAAGGTGAAGAATAAGTTATTGCATCTGGCCCTTCCTACAACTAAAAAGAGGACAAAAAGCCTGATGGAACTTTTTAGAATTTAGAGGCAACATATTCTTCATTTGGGCGTGCTACTACAGCTTATTTACTAAAGGGTTCAAAAAGCTGCTAGTTTTGTGTGGGGAACAGAAGAAGAGAAGGCTTTGTATCAGGTCCAGGCTACCTTACAAGCTGCTCTGCCATTTGGGCCATATGATCCAGCTGATCTAACGGTGCTTGAAATGTCAGTGGCAGACAGATATGGCAGGCCCCTACTGATAAATCATAGCACAGACACTTAGGATTTTGGAACAAAGCCTTGCCATCCTCTGCAGATAACTACTCTCCTTTTGAGAAATAGCTTTTTATTGGTGCACATTCCAAAGACAGCTGATCCAACAGAATACCGAAATTATCAAACAATGTTATTAATATCACACACAAGTAAAATTTGGCTGAAGATAATACAAAAGCAGTAGCAGTGTACATCAACTGAAAATTGCCAGAAATTCAACCCAGATTCAGAAGAGGATGTGGAATGAGAGATATCATTGATGATGTCAGATGGACCTTGGCTCAAAGCAGAAAATACCAAAAAGATGTTCACTTGTGTTTTATTGACTACACAAAGGCATTCGACTGTATGGATCAAAACAAATTATGGATAACATTGCAAAGAATGGGAATTCCGGAACACTTAATTGTGTTCATGAGGAACCTGTACATAGATCAAGAGGCAGTCATTCGAACAGAACAAGGCAATGATGCGTGGTTTAAAAACAGGAAAGATGTATGCTAGGGTTGTATTCTTTCACCATATTTATTCAATCTGTATGCTGAACAAATAATCCAAGAAGGTGGACTATATGAAGAAGAATGGGGCATCAGGATTGGGAGAAGATTCATTAACAACCTGCAATATGCAGATGACACAACCTTCCTTGCTGAAAGCTAAGAGGACTTGAAGCACTTACTGATGAAGATCAAAGACCACAGCCTTCAGTATGGATTACACCTCAACATAAAGCAAACAAAAACTCTCATAACTGGACCAATAAGCAACATCATGACAAACAGAGAAAAGACTGAAGTTGTCAAGGATTTCATTTTACTTGGATCCACAATCAACACCCCTGGAAGCAGCAGTCAAGAAATCAAAAGATGCATTGCATTGTGCAAATCTGCTGCAAAAGACCTCTTTAAAGTGTTATAAAGCAAAGATGTCACTTTAAGGACTAAGGTGTGCCTGACTCAAGCCACAGTATGTTCAATTGCCTCATATGCATGTGAAAGCTGGACAATGAATAAAGAAGAGAGAAAAAAAATTGATGCCTTTGAATTGTGGTGTAGGTGTAGAATATTAAATATGCCATGGACAGCCAGAAGAGCAAACAAATCTGTCTTGAAAAAAGTACGGTCAGAATGCTCCCTAAAAGGGAAGATGATAGTTTGGACATATCATCAGGAGGGACAAGTCCCTGGAGAAGGACATCATGCTTGGTAGAGTGTCAGCAAAAGATAGGAAGACCCTCAGTGAGATGGACTGACACAGTGGCTGCAATGATGGGCTCGAGCACAGCAATGATTGTGAGGATAGCCCAGGAGTAGGCATTGTTTCGTTCTGTTGTACATAATGTTGGAAGCGACTCGATGGCACCTAATAACAACAACAACAAAAACTGAAGCCTTAACCATAAGAAGCCCCAACACCAGAGATTTTTACCTTAGCACAAACTGTTTAAAATGGTTCCTTATTCACTTCTGATATCACCTCAGTTACCTTCTACACATAAAAACTGCAGAGGAAAATGCAAAGTTCCTGTGGCATGTTGACATTCTCAGGCTAAGGCACAATTGAGATTCCAAGTATTGGTATTATATGGCATTTGCACAAACTGAAACACACTTTAAAGTCCTTAAAGCAGAACCAAAGCCTGATAATAGAGTGGGTTTACCAGACCACCGTACCAATAAGTGCTGGGAATGTCATGTTAACTGAGCCCCCCAAGAGAGATGAACAGTGCTTTATGTTTATATTACAGCTTTCACACAGAAGAATCTCTGAATGCCTTGCAAGTTTTTTCTATAGAGATCACTCACCTGCCACAGAAAGAAAGGCAGGCACCTGTGGGGCTGAATATGACGGCAGCTCCACAAAACAACAGCATGTAGAAAGGAAGGTGGAAAAAGAACTTCTCAAGTGAGAACTGCAGGAAAAATTTTCTGTAGGCAGAGGGATAATTACGCCTTTGGAATTTAGCCAAGATACACGTGTTCATCCTCCTGTTGTCACTGATTCCTGGGTCTGACTAAATTAGGTCAAAAACCTTTCTTGCAGGGTAGTGACTTCTTCTGGGCCCCATATGTGGCCTCTATTTGCTTAACCAATGTAAATGTTAATAAAACAATATGCAAATAAAATGCGTCCTGTGAACTTGTCCTTATAATGCTAACCAAGGTCTGAGCCTTGCAATAATAGTAAATGCTATGCCTGTCCTTTGTCCCTGAATTGACCACTTGTTTGATATTATCATTTTGGTGTTAATAAATGGCCTGTCATAACAATCCTGTGTTTCCTTAGAGGTCATCCAGAGAGGCCCACGCCAGGGGTAACTCTGCTTTGTAAATAACCATCACTCCATCCAGGGGGCACAGATGCATGCCAGCTCTGAGTCATTTTAAATAACCTGTTTGCACAGTTAACTTCCCTCCTACTGTAGAAAGGTTACACACTTTCCACTATAATTTTTGCTTTATTTCTTTGCTTTCTTTCTCATGGAAAAAATAGTTTTTGATGAAGCCCACAAGAAAGAGTGAGAGAGCTCAATTATTGATCAGTGTTGTTGATTGTAGAATAGGGAAGTATATTTCATAGACTGCATTTGAGGTGTTTTCAATCGATTGACTCTTGATTTTCTCAAGCACAAAGGAGAGCTCTAGGAAAGCTCAACCCTGTCTTTTGAAAGCTGGGGAGAGTCATAAGAAGCTGTGTTGAACTGCTCTGCTGTAGACTAGTTGAAAAGCACAGTGGAAATATTTCTTTCAAAATATTTGTTTTTAGCTTTTCCTAAAAATATTTTTCAAGACATGCCAAGGCCTCCCTCAATGAAAGAGTTTATTATAAAGAGCAAAGTACAACTCCAAAGCACAGGTTTGAATGCTGAGCCTTAACATTTACACATACACGTGCATCCTGTCATGTACACATGCACACATATGGACACACACATAAACTGATATCTGGCCTCTGAAATACCTTCACTCTGAATTTGCTGAAGATTATCTCTCGTTATTTCCAAACTGATTCCAATTGAAGGATCTTTTTTACTTTCCCCATTTCACTAAATATCATGGGAGAGAAAGGGAATCCTGAATCTTTGGTTTTACGTACAAGCTTGCATTATGCCTGATTGCAAGTAATGCATATGTGCATAAGCATGTGTTTGTGTGTGGATGTGTGTGTGTGTGTGTGTGTGTGTGTGTGTGTGTGTGTGATATATAACAGATTCATTTATATTTCTATTTATGATCTTGGTTTTGGTCATGGGTCTTCACTTATCTTTTCCATCCATGCATTCTTTTTCATTTCATTGAGAGTATTTAGTTCATGCCCCCCCCCACACACATATATACATATAATAGGGTGACTCAAAAATCTTAGGACAGTTTAAAGCTTTAATAACATCAGAAATATAAAGGCTATGAACTTGAAAAACTTGTGAAAGTTTATTATTTGAAACTGTTTCAAACACATACACTTTAACCCTCTCAAGCCACTTATATTTTCCCCTGCCCAACCCCCATCATACTGATATTGTATAGAATTTTAATCTGGGGTTATCGTCTATATGTGTTCATTTTTCCTTTTTGTGAATTTTTTTGGTTTGTTTTTTAAAGGGGCATTTGTTTGCTTACTTGTATTTTGCTCTAGATAATAACAAATTTTATAAGGTATTTTATCATATTTAACTCATATCTCTCAAGTATCTCTTGTATTTTTTCATGTATTTTGGGGTACTTTTCCAAGTTCTTTTATTTTGGATTTTTGTGTGGTGAACCTTCTGATGTATTATAGCCTGAAAACATTTTTGTGGTTTCTTTGCTTTTTTATTTAAATGTCTGTTGGCTAGATATGAAATACTAGGCTTGGTTATTTTCTTCATCACTTTAAAAGTTACTAACTTGTTGTCTTGTATCTAGTATTGCTCTTGATACAGCTGATGTCAGTCAAATAATTATTATTTTGTAAGTGATAGCCTCTATTTCTCTGGAAACTTTGAGACCATTTTAGTTGTATTTTTTTCTTTCTCATGGGTCCTTTCAATTTTTTTTTTTAATATTCTTTTCATTCTGATTCATTTATCTCCACTATTTCTTTCCGGAATTCATTTTTTACATTTTAATATATTCTCGCTCTTGAGGTTTCTATTAGTGTGATATTGACACTTTTATTTCTGCTTTCCATATCTCTTCACTTTTCTTTTTATGTTTTTCTGCTTTATCCTTTCTTGTTTTCTTCTGGGGGAGTTACTCAAACTGATCTTAAAAGTTACTAAGTCAGGATACTATTTGTCTCAACTATTATGTTCTATTATTTCAATTTTTATTTTTTCTTACTTAATTTTTATACTCAGTCTTTTAAAAATCATTTCTTATTGCTTCATATTGCTCTATCTTCCCGTGCTCTTTTTTACATGTTTATTATGCTTATTTGAAATTCTTCATCCATACCTGACTGCCTGTTGCTACTGATGATATCTCTTTCCTAGTTTGTTAGAATTTTTTAAGTGAATATTCTCTTCAAATGTTTGTCTTTTTTTTTCCCTTACTTGTGCTTTAGGTGAAAGTTTACAGAACAAATTAGTTTCTCATTAAACAATCAATGTACATATTGTTTTGTGATATTGCCAACCCCATGATGTGTCAACACTCTCTTCCTGCCCTTGGGTTCCCCATTTCCATTTGTCCAATTTTCTTGTCCCTTCCTGTCTTCTCATCTTTCCTTTTGGGTTGGTGTGCCCATTTGGTTTCCTACATATGACTGAACTAAGTGTGTTATTGTTTGATTTTTAGGCCTGTCTAATCTTTGGCTGAAGGGTGAACTTCAGGAGTGACTTCAGTACTGAGTTAAAAGAATCTCTGGGGACCATACTCCAGGGTTTCTCCAGTCTCTGTCAGACCAGTGAGTCTGGTCTTTTTTTGTGAATTTGAATTTTGTTCTACATATTTCTCCTGCTCTGTCCAGGACCCTCTATTGTGATCCTCATCAGAGCAGTCAGTGGTGGTAGCCGGGCACCATCTAGTTGTTCTGGAATTGGTCTGGTGGAGGCTGTGGTAGTTGTGGTCCACCAGTCCTTTGGGCTAATCTTTCACTTATATATTTGGTTTTCTTTATTCTACTTTGCTCCAGATGGAGTGGGACCAGTAGATGTATCTTAGATGGCCTCTTACAAGCTTTTAAGACCTGAGACACTACGCACCAAAGTAGGATGTAGAACATTTTCTTTATAAACCATGTTATGCAAATATAGCTGGATGTCCCCTAAGACCATGGTCCCCAGCCCTCAGCCCAGTAACTTGGTCCCTCAGGGAGTTTGGATGTGTCTATGAAGCTTGAATGACTTTGCCTTGGTCAAGTTGTGCTGAATTCCACAGTATTGTATTCTGTCTTAACCTTCACCAAAGTTACCACTTCTCTATTGTCTATCTAGTGTTTTTCCCTCCTCACCCCTCCCCTCCCTCTTAACATCAAAGACTGTTTCTTTCTGTGTTTTTATAAAAGTTTTCCATGAGTTTTTATAATAGTGGTCTCATACAGTATTTGTCCTTCTGTGATTGATTTATTTCACTCAGCATAACACCCTCCAGATTCATCTATGTTGTGAGATGTTTTGCAGATTCATCATTGCTCTTTATTGTTACATGGTATTCCATTGTGTGTATGCACCATGGTTTGCTTATCCATTAATCTGTTGGTGGGCACTTAGGTTGTTTCCATCTTTTTGCTATTGTGAATAATGCTGCAAAGAACATGAGTGTGCATGTCTATTCATGTGACAGCTCTTATTTTCTAGGATATATACCCAGGACTGAGATTGCTGGATCATATGGTATTTCTATTTCTAGATTTTTGAGGAAGCACCATATTGTTTTCCAAAATGGTTGTACCATCTTGCATTCCCACCAGCAGTGCGTAAAAGTTCCAATCTCCCCGCAGCCTCTCCAACATTTGTTGTTTTCTGTTTTTTTTATTCATGCCAGTAAAGTTGTGGTGAGATGATATCTCATTGTAGTTTTGATTTGCATTTTCTAATGACTAGTGATCAGGAACATTTCCTCATGTGTCTGTTAGCTGCTTGAATGTCTTCTTTGAAGAAGTGTCTGTTCATATCCTTTGCCTATTTTTTAATTGGATTATTTGCCATTTGTTGTAGAGGTGTTGGATTTTCTTATAGGTTTTAGAGGCTAGACCTTTGTTGGATATGTCACAGCTAAAAATTTTTTCCCAGTCCGTAGGTTCTCTTTTTACTTTTTTGGTGAAGTCGTTTGATGAGCATAATTGTTTAATTTTTAGAAGGTTCAGGATATCTAGTTTAGCTTCTGGTGTTCTTGTATTGTTAGTTATGGTTTTTATCCTATTTATGCTATATATTAGGGCCCCTAGCATTGATCCTATTTTTTCATCCATGATCTTTATAGTTTTTGGTTTTATATTTAGGTATTTGGCACATTTTGAATTAGATTTTGTGCATGGTGTGAGGTATGGGTCCTGTTTTATTTTTTACATATGGGCATGTCTTTTCCCTATTTAATGGACTTTGGACCTTTGTCAAAGATCAGGTACCTGTAGGTGGATGGATTTACATCTACATTCTTGATTCTGTTCCAATGGTCAGTGTATCTGTCATTGTTCCAGTACCAGGTTGTTGGTTTTTTGTTTGTTTGTTTTTTACTACTGTAGCTGTATAGTTCTGAGGTTGGGTAGTGCAAGGTCCCCTACATCGTTTTTCTTCAAAATGCTTTACCTACCTGAGGCTTCTTTTCTTTTCATATAAAGTTAATGATTAGTTTTCCTATCTCATTAAAGAATGCTGTTGGTATTTGGATTGGAATTGCATTGTATTTGTAGATTACTTTGGGTAGAATTGAGATATTCACAATATTGAGTCTACCTATACATGAGCATGGTGTATTTTTCTGTTTATGAAGGTCTTTTTTGTTTATTGCAGTAGTGTTTTGTAGATTTGTTTGTATTGGTCTTTTATCTCCCTGGTTAGATTTATTCATAAGTATTTTATTTTTTTAGGGGCTATTGTAAGTGGCATTGTTTTCCTGATTTCTTTTTTGTAGTTCTCTTTATTGGTGTGTAGGAATCCAACTGATATTTTATGTTTTTACCTTGTATCCTATTACTCTGCTGAATCTTTCTATAAGTTCCAGTAGTTTTCTTGTGAAGTCTTTAGGGTTCTCTGTGTATAGTATCATATCATACACAAATAGGGATAGTTTTACTTCTTCCTTACCCATTTGGATGCCCTTTATTTCTTTTTCTTGTCTTATTGCTCTAGCCAGGACTTCCAGCACAATGTTAAATAAGAGCGGTGATAAAGCACATCCTTGTCTTGTTCCTGTTATCAGGAGGAATGTTTTCAGTCTCTGCTGAGAATGATGTTGTCTGTTGTATAGATGTCCTTTATTATGTTGAAGAATTTCCCTTCTATTCCTATTTTAGTGAGAGTTTTTATCAGGAATGGGTGTTGGACAATAAAGTCAATAAAGAATGTCTTTTCTGCATCAAATGAATGAGCATGTGATTCTTTTGTTTTATTCATGTGGTGGATTACGTTGATTGATTTTCTAATGTTGAATCATCCTTACGTACTTGACATGAATCCCACTTGGTCATGGTTTATTTATTTATTTATTTTATATGATACTGAATTCTATTGGCTAGAATTTTGTTGAGATTTTTTGCATCTATATTCATGAGAGAGATTGGCTTTTAATTTTCATTTTGTGATGTCTTTGCTTGGTTTTGGTAGCAGGGGTATGCTGGCTTCCTTTTCTATGTTCTGAAATAGTTTGAGTAGTACTGGTGTGAACTCTTCTCTGAACGTTTGGTGGAATTTTCCAGTGAAGCTCTCTTGGCTAGGACTTTTTTTCATTGGGAGTTTTTTTTTTTTTTTTTCCAATTATTATTATCTTTTCAATCTCTTCTCTTGTTATGGATTTGTTCAGATTTTCTGCCTCTGTTTGTGTTAGTTTAGGTAGGTAGTGTATTTCTAGAAATTTGTGCATTTCCTCTAGGTTTTCAAATTTGTTGGAGTACAGTTTTTCACAGTATTCTGTTATGATCTTTTTTATTTCAGTTGAGTCTGTTGTAATGTCTACAATTTCATTTTGGGTTTTTTTCATCCTGTCTTGTTTTTCTTTTGCTAATTTGGCCAATAGTTTATCAATTTTTTTTTATCCTTACCAAAAACCAATGTTTGGTTTTGTTGATTCTTTCTATTGTTTTTCTATTCTCTATTTCATTTATTTCTCCTCTGACCTTTATTATTTCCTTTTTTCTGGTGGCCATGAACTTCTTTTGCCATTCTCTTTCTATTTGTTCGAGTTGTAAAGCTAACATTTTGATTTCATCCCTTTCTTCTTTTTTGATGAGTGTGTCTATTACTATAAATTGACCTTTGAGCACAGCCTTTGCTGTGTCCCAAACGTAGGATGCATTTTCATTCTCATTTAGTTCTAGGAATTTTTTTATTCCATCTTTGATTTCTTCTATTACCCAGTGGTTTTTAAGCAAGGTGTTATTCAGTTTCCATGTAGTTGATTTTTTTTCCTTGCTTTTCCTGTTATTAATTTCTACTTTTATGGCATTGTGATCAGAGAAAATGCTTTTTATTATCTTAATATTTTGGATTTTGTTGAGGGTTGCCTTGTGGCCTAAGATGTGGTCTGTTCTGGAGAACTTTCCATGTGCATTGGAGAAGAATGCGTACTTTGCAGCTGTTGGGTGGAGTGTTCTATATATATATCAATGAGGTCAAGTTGGTTGATTGTGGCCTTTAGATCTTCTGTATCTTTGTTGAGTTTCTTTCTAGATGTTCTGTCTTTTATCAAGAGTGGTGTGTTGAAGTCTCCTACTATTATTGTGGAACTGTCAATTTCTCTTTTCAGTGCTATTAGAGTTTGTTTTATGTATTTTGGATCCCTGTCATTGGGTGCATAGATATTTTTTATTGTTATGTTATCATGGAGGATTGTCCCTTAATCATTATATAATATCCTTCCTTGTCTTTTATGGCGGCTTTTTGATTAAAGTCTATTTTAGTATTGCCAGTCCTATTCTTTTTTGGTAGCTGTTTTGTTGATATATTTTTTTCCATCCTTTGATTTTTAATATAGTTATGTCTTTGTTTCTAAGGTGTGTCTCTTGCAGACAGCATATTGATGGGTTATTTTTTTTAAAAAATCCATTCTGTACTCTCTGTCTCTTTATGGGTGCATTGAAGCCATTACATTCAGTGTGACTATAGATAGATGTGAGTATATTGCTGTCATTTTGTTGTGTTTTTTTTTTTTTTTTTTTGGTAGTGCTGATGTTTTCTTTTTTTCTCTTACTCTCCTTACTGAATTTTTTTTTTTATTTGTGGGATTTCTTTCATTTTTGTAGATTTTGTGTTTACTGAGACTTCATTCTTCTTTATTTTGATGAGTAGATTTGTTAACTTTCTTTGTGGTTACCTTGAAATTTACCCCTGTCTTCCTAAGTTTGAGCCAGTCTTTTATTACTTGATATTGCCTTGTTATGGATTTGTTCAGAAATTGAAAGTTCTATACCTACACCATTTATTCCCTCTTTTATTGTTCTGATGTTGTTGTCATTTTCTGATTGACATCTCTGGTTCCCTCTTGTAAATCTTTTAGCTCTGTTTTATTGTTGAGAGTGCATTACCTAGGTTGGTATCAAGCTAATGCTGTCCTACGTCCTCGATTCAGGTTGTTGTCTAATGTTGTTGGTTCTCTAACTGAAGGACTCCTGTCTTAGTCATCTAGTGCTGCTATAACAAAAATACTACAAGTGGATGGGTTTAACAAAGAGAAGTTTATTCTTTCACAGTCCAGTAGGCTAGAAGTCTTATTTCTGAGCAGCGGCTCCAGGGGAAGGCTTTCTTTCTGTCAGTTCTGGAGGAAGGTCCTTGTCATCAGTCTTCCCTTGGTCTAGGAGTGTCTCAGAACAGGAACCTCAGGTCCAAAGGATGCGCTATACTCCTGGCACTGCTTTCTGGATGGTATGAGTTCCCCAACCTAGCTCGCTTCCCTTTCCTTATATCTCTTGTAAGATGAAAGAAGTACAGGCCACATCCCAGAGAAACTCCCTTTACATTGGATCATGGATGTGACCTTAGTAAGGGTGTTACAGTCCCACTCTAATCCTCTTTAACATAAAATTACAATCAGAAAATGGAGGACAACCATGCAATACTGGGAATCATGGCCTAACCAAGTTGACACATATTTTAGGGGGACACAATTCAATCCATGACAACTCCCTTAACAGTTGGTTTGATTTGTACATATTCCCTTCATTTCTGTTTATCTGGAAATCCCAGTTTCATCATCATATTTGAGCAAGAGTTTTGCAGGATATATTATTTTTGATTGGCAATTTTTTTCTTTCATGATTTTATATATGCCATCCCATTGCCTTCTTGCCCACATGGTTTCTGCCAAGTAATCAGAGCTTAGTCTTATCGTTTCCTCTTTGTATCTGACTTTTTGTTTTTCTCAAGCTGTTCTCACGATTCTTTCTTTTGTCTTTAGTTTCATTGAGGGTGATTATGATATGTCTTGGTGACTTTCTTTGGAGTTTATCTTATATAAGTTTCGTTGAGCTACTTGGTTGGTCAACTTTTCATCTTTCATATTAGGGAAATTTTCTGTCAACAGATCTTCAATGATCATCTCTGTGTACAATGTGTATCTCTGGTTACCAAGGGTTCTGTCTTCTGTTGGCAACTCTGTGAAGTTACCTTCCCATATCCCCTGTCCATGGTCATTGCTGTCTGTGCTCCAAGATGGCGAGACTGTGCTGTGTAATCTGTCCGGTGATCTCCACTCCATAGCTCTCCTCATTCTCTGTTCTCAGTCAGTTTCATCTTCCATTTGGTGCTTGATCTAGTTCTTTATCTCTTCATTTGATGCTTGGGGTTACAGGATTGATATTTGTATCTGTTTTACTTAGTTTCTCAGGTCTTTGCTGCAGAGGGACGGCATGGTGCTTCTGTCCATAGTGCCATGTTGGCTCCGCCTCTCTAGATATTTGTCATTTTGGTCTCTGAGTTTTGGAGTAGTAGTTTAGAGCTACAGCTGTTAACCAAAAGGTCAGCAGTTTGAATCCACCAGCTGCTCCTTGGAAACCCTATGGGGAAGTTCTACTCTGTCCTATAGGGTTTCTATAAGTTGGAATTGACTCAAAGGCAATGGGTTTGGTTTGGTTTTGGTTTAAGTGATTCTTAAGTAGACTTTCTAACAATCTTTTTGCTTTTATCCATCTTTATCTCATTTACAAAATCACCTCCTGCAAACAATTCTAGAGTTTTTGGGAAATCTCTAACTTGCTTCTCAACTTTCTCATTTCCTACTTTAAGATGGAATATTCTCGGTTTGGAAAAGTCATTCATCACTCATCCATTTCCTTTCCAACTTCCAAGATTTTGTTGCTATTATCTCCTGCCCTGTTGGAGACATCCAACAGTCAATGTTTAATCCTTTAAAAAATATATCTTAATTATAGTAGGGTTTGGGGAACAAGCAGAGATAAATTACTTGTTCAGTGTACTATCTTTATTCAGTAATCTCTATGTTTGACCTTCACATATATTTCTTTAATTTTCCAGCTGTGAAGTCTTCCTTTACATTAAAAAGGTATTTGCATTATCTTCTGAAAGTCTATATTATTTGTATTTGAAGCGTATTACAATGTCTCTTCTTATAAGTCTTATATTTCCTAGTCAAATATGTTATTATTTATCTTTATTCCTTTATTCAAAATTTAATTAATGCACATTATTTTATAAGTATTAATTAGCTTGCCAGGCCTCACTAGACAATGAGGAACTTATCACTTATACTTTTATCTCTAATGCGTGTCCCATATGTTCAACAAACAAATGAATGGAGTAATAATTCTCTTCTTATGCTTTTCAGTCTTAGCTCCTTCTCTGACCAACACCATTGTGTAGGTAGAAATCGTCTGACTCCACAGTTAGAGGGTTACTGCACATCCTGGCCCTTGCTCATCATGATAAAGCACACAGATTTTCCCCTGGAATGCAAGGAGATAATATTTCTGTTGTATGTACAGATATTTGTGTAATTCTATCATAGTAGTAATAATGATGTCTGTCAAAACAAAGAAAATGTATTTCCTAACGTGGAAAATAGTCTACCTAAATATAAGGCTACTATTTGTTCAGTGCATAGCTAATCTCCATTCAGGTTAATGACGCTTGTGCACATTCATGTAGACCAGAGAAATTCTCTCCAAATTGAGCACTTGCCATGCTAATGTCTCCATTAGGTCAACCTGATGACTTCCTTTGTCACATATTTAGCCTTTTTGCAAACTTGGATTGTTTTCCTTGCTTTATCTCAGAGTAAGAAATAGTAAATATCCAGTTAAGAAAGATATGGAAACCAAGAGTGACTTAAAGATGAAGAAAATAGAGCATGATTAAAAGTAATATTCACAAACCTTCTGCCCCACTGACTTTCATCAATGGCAGTTGCTGCACTTAAGGGTGACAGTTTTATTTTATTTTGCTTTTAATTAAAAGTTATAAACAGAAGCAATGAGAATTGGAAAATAGGAATGAAGTGGACCTGCTCTGCTACTTCGGCCTTTGCTATTTTCAAGCAGATTGTTGAAGGCGTTGGCTTTTTCTGCAGCAGCATTCCAATGTCCAGTGATTCAATTCATGGGAGTCGAGGGACAGCAATAGCAGTGGTAGTGTCTTCCAGATCCTTCAATTACAGCCATAGCACTGGATTCCTGTGATGCATTTGATGCAACAGCAGTTCCTGATCCCATGCCTTCCCTGCTATGCAGTATGAGCAGCAACTCTGCTGAGCCAATTTGAGCTGTGGTTCATGGATGGGTTCGTTTCTTTAGCCCAGTCTTGGGGATGCTCCTCCAACTCTTCCAACAAATTGTAAGCAACTAATTTCCTATATTAAATCTGTTTCTGCTTAAATTAGCCACATCAGTCTTTATTTCCTGCTATTGAGCCCTGAATGACACAAGCTAATGCTTTCCGAATGGTTACTATAAGGCAGACATCACACAAAGTGACTTGCATAGGTTATCTCTCAAGTCATTAATATTGATATTCCCACTTTTACAGATGAGAAAACTGAGGTCTAGAGGGACAGCTTGCTAGTAGATGGCAACACCAAGACTGGAACCCAGCCCGAGTCAGGATCACTTTTGAAGAGACAGAAAGTGCCACATTACAGAAAGTGCTACAAGTAATTTATTATTAATTACAGTTAAGATAACTGAACTTTTGGGTAATTTACAAAATTAAAAGTAAGTGATTTACTTGATCGAGACATTTTAGAGGCCATTGCTCTCATGTCAGGCTACCTCATACACTTTCTTGAGAGGGAGGCAAATGGATGGAATTATAGCTATGGAAATGTCCACAACCAGCAGTCTATCTTAGTTATGCCACACAATTAGAAACATAAGATTTATGTGAATGTTATCTGACATGTATGTCACAGTAGAAAAGGGTGAAAATTGCTATTCTATACAAATGCTTACATATTGACTCAGGCACAATTGATATCTTTAATTCATTTTACAGTTAATTTATATGGTGAACCACAGAATCAGTTGCATCTCTATGTGTGTGTATGTGTATGTGTGCACATACATACTCTAGTGGGCATGCATATGTGTATGTTACGCCACTGAAATTTTGGAGTATATCTGTCTGGAAGATAATGCGAATAATTTTGACCTATAAAAAGACCTTATATAATCAAGTTCTAAGTTGTGTGGGACAGAAACAAGCAACTTATTTTTTTAACTCAGATTAATTAATTCATGAAAGAACATTAGTTGAGTGCCTTCAGTGTGTCAGGGATTTTTCTGGAAGTGGGGTGACAAAAGAATAATATATAGTCTCTATCCCAAAGGGAAGATATATACACAAGCAAAATTAGTTGCAATAAAATATTCAGGGTGTTTTATACAAATATATTCAGCATACAGTGGGGCCCTAAGAAGGGAGTATTCATTTCAGTGTGGTACTCATCAAGCTGGAGTTAGATGGGTTCTCCTCTGGTACAGAAAACTCACACTCAATAACTCTTTTTCAACAATTGAAGTAATAAGGAAATATTCCATGGAGCACGAGATGAGCCAAATAAGAAATCTCTCTTGCAACACTGATGGTCTTCATAGTTTGGTTCATCCTATATTTTGAACAGTGTTGATAATTTTCAAACTAGATGTTGCTATTCTTGTTGGCATGTCCTATAAGGACATTTGTGTGTGTTCGGCTGGGTAACCAATGGAGTCAATTTCTAATGGAACTGCTATTCTCACATGGAATGCCATTAGAATTTGACCACATGCAGAGTAATCACATTGAAGACATTCTTACCTATCATAGAATCTCCTGTTAATGGAGTTCCTGTTTCAAATGCTAAAATATGCATTTGAAAAAGATAAAAGGAGAACATTTTGCAAAAACAAAGAAAAAGATTCCTAATTTAAGTGTGCCAGAGGGTGGAACCAATTTTCGTTTTGGATAGGATATTGCTCCAGTAATTATCTTACCATTTAAGAACAAGAATAATTAGTGTAATAATCTCCTGATCTCATAGTACTCACAGTGTAAAGGTGAAAAATTATAATCTTAAATTAATTACATATGTTTAATTATAAATGTATAAGCAGAGATGTATGTATATTGAAATAATATTGTTATGCATAAATTATGCATATGTGTAATAGTTGATAAATATTTATTTTTTGTTTTTCTCCAGTGAAAAAGGGTAACTGTGGAAAAGAAATACCACTTTAATATCTGAGGAAATGTATCAAGTACAAAAAAATTCTGAAATGACCAGAATATTCCTAAGTCATCTTAACTTTTATCTAATTCTGTAAAGAAAGTTCTTTTAGTCATTCCATAATTTAAATTCTAATATTATAAATTTGAGTTGACTGCATATAAATCTATCCTTCTCTTATAAAGATACAATTCCTACTGATACTCCTGCACCATTCGTGTATAGGAAAATGACTAGATTTGCCCTAGAATTGCTGCCATTGTGGAAGTATTTTATATTTTAGCAAAAAGTCATCTTTACACACACACACATATACATATATATACACGCACACATATACATATATACACACACATATATATATACACACGTGTACATCCAGCTTTTTTTTCCAGTCATGGTGGACATTGAATATATTCCTAGTAATGGACAAAGATGGTTTCCTCTTTATTTTGAGAAATAAAATTATCACCAATTGTCATTGAGTTGACTCCAACTCATGGTGACCCTATGTGCGTCAGAGTAGAACTATGGTCTATAAGGTTTTCAATGGCTCATTTTTTAGAAGTAGATAGCTAGGTCTTTTTTCGGAGACATTTCTGGGTGGACTTGAACTTCAAATCTTTTGGTTAGCAGCCGATCACTGTAACTCTTTGCACCAACAAGGGACTCCAAGAAATAAAATAGTGTTAGTTGAGGTATTTAGGCAAATTTGACTGGCTTTTGATTACATCAATCATTTTCACAAATCCAACTGGAGAAGAACAAAATGGATTGTAGTTAAGGAGTTTCTAAATTCTCAGGACTTTTTAAAAATCACAAAAAGAAATAGAAAATATCTAGTTACAGATTGGCAAAATCAATCAATGTCTCTTTTTCTGCCTGTCTGTTTTGGAGCTTCATGGTGCATCGGGATTGTTTTTCTATTGCTCTATCCAAACTATGAGATTTTTCCTATAAAAATAACAGACACATCACCATGAACATGTACAAAAAAGACTTAATAGTTGGAAGAAATATTAGATATCTTAGGTTATCACTTGAGAAATAAGATTTTTGTTTTAGACCAAAATTGCATAATTAGTATTTAAGTGATGAATCATTCCTTTAACAAAGTTGTATGTCATCTACTCTATGAGAGATGAAACGCACTGGGAATGCAGCAAGGAAAAGTCCTTCACAAAGAGTTCATGGAGTAACTTATTAGCTTACAAATTAGACTACAATTTCCATGTTTTCAAAAAGCGGTAAATAATCTACCATAAAATGTAAATCTTTCTGACTGTCTAATCTAACCTTCTACTTCTACCTCTTATCCTTCTTCCCTCAATCTAATCCATCTCACTCTCTTCCTTGCTGTTAGTGCCTTAAAACCCTGTTGAAAATTCTCCAACTACAGTCTATTGTGATTGCTGGATAAGACATAAGGAAAATTATTTCAAACGCATAGCAGAGTTTATGAGAAAGAACAAGAGCCTTTCAACTGCAGTTTCCTTGTCCTTGATCAGATATACATCAAGGGCAATGAATCAGCATAGTCATTCTTACAGCTAATTACCATGCTTTAATTTACTCTATAGAGGTTGCAGTCTGTTTATATGGGGGGAAAAAAAGCTATTATTGAATAGTAAAATATGTATTAATTTACTTTTTTTTCTCTAAAACACTTTATTTGGAATTTTACAAATATAAGATGACTATAGTATGCAAAGCATAAAACTCAATAAAAAATTAACTCATTCAGTGGGTATTTACTGAGGTCTCTATATATCAAGTACTATCTCAAACATTAGTTATGCAAAGACTAGAAAAGAAAACATAGTTTGCAATTCTATGAAATTTACCTCAAGATAGACTTTAAATGAATCACCACACAATTATATTTAAAATTGTGAACTTTGGTAAAGACTATGCCATTTTACCACTGCCTTAGTTATCTGGTGCTGCTATAACAGAATACAAAAAGTAGATGGCTTTAACAAACAAAATTTATTTTCTAACAGTTTAGGAGACTAAAATCTGAATTCAGGGTGCTGGCTCTAGGGGAAGGATTTCTCTCTCTGTCAGCTATGGGGGAAGGTCCTTGTCTCTTTTTAGTTTCTGTTCCTCAGTTCCTTGGCGATCTTCCTGTGGCACGGCATCTATCTTCTGCCATCTGAGCTTCCTTGCTTGTGTGCCTAGTCTTCCCCTTCTATATCTTAAAAGTGAATGGCTTAAAACACACTCTACACTGATATGGCCTCATTAACATAACAAAGAAGACACTACTCCAAATAGTATTACATCCACAGTATTACAACACATATTTTTGAGGAGACACCGTTCAATCCATAACAACCGCTGACTGAGCTAGGCATTTATTATACCTCCAGAAACCAACTTAGGTGATATAGAAACACTATATTATTTAATTTTCTTAGTTTATTAACTATATAGGTAATTTTCCCCATTATTCATATGAGTTGACTGGGCCTTAGAGAGATGAGGTAGCTTACTGGAAACAACCAGGTAAATAACAGAGCAGGAATTCAATCCCAGATATATCTGAGTCGAAAACCCTTATCTTAGTTACCATACTACAGGTCAAAGTTTAAGAATATCTTACTTCCAGTTTTCAGAGAAACACCACAGACACGACCTCATATTTGATTGCAGAGTTGTGATTGAAACTCAAAATCCTCTGAATTATCAAAAATTCCACAGATGTTCACTATTAATTTGGTATGTGGGTGAGTGTATGTGTGTGCCACAACCTGATATCCAGGCCTAGATAAGTCAGACTCTACAAATCAAGTCCCAAGAGGCCATCTTTCTCCTTTGATCAGACAAGATGCACCATTAGCTTGCCTCAAGAGAGTAGTGTGATTCTACAGAATCACATTAAACTTTTCTGCTTATTCTAACTTATTCTAAACTTTCTACTTCTTAGTTATACCAAGGGATAATAGCAACTAGAGTGTCATCTTCGAAAAGACTTTGGGAACAATATTACATAAACCAATCTAAAACAATGACCCTTAATAATTTACTAAAGATTAATGTTATGCATGCATGTGTAATTAATAACACATGTATATTTATTTCATGTATATAATATCAGTTATATACATCATATGTATACAACATTGGTATATTCCTGCTTAAATTTGTTTTCTATTTTGCATATAAGAAAATATTTTTGAAAGTTACTGAGAATTTAATTTAACCATTAGATAAATTGAAAATTTTCTTCATTTGACATAATAACACAATGACCTGCTTTTTGACACTTCAAATATATCAATATTTTTTAGCCTAATAACCATTACTCTGGAACCTATGCAAATTTACACTACAGAATATGCAGAATGAAACATGGACTTTGAAATTAGAAAGAACTGAGTTCAAATCAGATCTGCCACTCATTATTAGTGTGATATTTGGCAAGTAACAAAGACTTCACCCATCAGCTTTTTCATCTATAAAGTGAAAATAAATGTTCCAACTCTCAGAGCTTTTATTAGAAGGAAAAATTTTATATGTAAATTTAGTATATGTATATTCCCCATCACATGGTCAGCACTCAGTTAATGAAAGCAAGCAAAATGTTGATGAATGCATCTGAATGTGTGCGTGTAGGTATTTCACAATGCCATATTCGATACAAAATACAAAGCAATTTCAATTCAAGTTAGAAATCCTTTAACTCTTCTACCTTATACTCTATTTTCTGTGAATCAAGTCATAACTGGCCAATTTATTAACATAATAGAGAATGGCCTTAAACTACTCACAGAGTCTCCCTATGAATTCTACCATTTCATTGACTTGTCACAGCAAACAACAAGTTTGCCATTTTAAACCATAGTTCCAATGTGTATCTGTGGTGTGGCAAGTAAGGAACGAATTAAGTATGAAATTAGCTTATATATCTAAAGCTGTGTCTGCTCATCTTTAGGCGTTTTGGGAATCCACCTAATGAGGTAGGAGTTTTGCTCCACAGGCCAATCACAAAACTCATTAATGCTCATTAAAACATAAGTAGTATTCAATGGATTCAGCAAAATCTCACAGTATTTTAATGAACATCTGAATTATCCAATGGAGCAAAACCCTGTCATGGAGAAGTTCTTGTTAATATAAAAGTATAGTACGTGTAGCTACATGTACACACATTGGTGCCAAATAGGAAAATATCCCAGAAGTTCATCTCTTACCAAGTGTATATAGATCTGTGTAGGTTGATTTGACAAGAATCTGAAATATTAGAGATAAGTATTGTGCAATCACTAGATTTTTAGTCAAGAAGGAAGTTTTTGTTGTTTTTCTCACTCCGAATTTGAGGAAGTTGTAAATCTCTTTTGTATCTCATTTTAAAAATGGTGTAGGTAGATAATGAACAAATAGTTCCTGACTGAGTGAATAGATGCCTTTAATATGCAAGTCCATATTTTCACTTCTACCCCTTTTATTTATTCATTCTTCACATATTTAACTACCTACATGTGTCAGACACTGTACTAAAACTAGACAGAAAGTGGCCAAAAAAGAATCCCAGTTTCACAAAGCTCACATTCCTGAGGGGGAGACAGACAATAAAAAAATAAACATATGAATAGAGACCTGGTTAATAAAGAGAGAAAAATAAAACATAATAACAGGGTATGGAGATATGGAGTGATGGAGCAAGAACAACTATAATAAACAGGATGGTTAGGGAAAATCCCTCTAAGAAGTTGATATTTGAGCAGACACCAGAATGAAGAGAAAGTCTTAGGTGTATGTGGCGGTAAGGTTTACCAGCAGAGGGAACTTCAAGTAAGAATACTCAGAGACAGCAACAGGCTTGGAGAAGCATCAAGATTGTTTCAGTGTGGCTGGAATGCATTTAGTAATGAAGGGGATTAGGAAGTGAGGCAAGAGACATAGCCAAGGACGACAGCACAGAAGACTTTTTAGGCTTTCGTGAGGAACCTGGAATTTAGTCTAAGCGTGTTAGCATCATTTGAGAACTTTGAGTGGATGAATGTCTTTACATCTGTGTTAAAAGGTTTTCTCTGGTTTCTGCATGGAGAATAAGTCAGAGTTGTTTAAACCAGGGTTGTAACAGTGAAACTGTTGAGAGGTATTCAACAGGAGAGTTGGCAGAATTGAATGATGGATTAGACGTGGTGTGTGATAGAAAGAGGAAGTCATAGGATAACTTGAAGGTTATTAGCCTAATATATTTATTACACAAATAAAGTTTTAAACCACATGCCATTTTTAAAACAAGGGTTTATATGTGTTTGTTTCAAATACCAACACTAAAACTGACATAAATAAACATTACACTAGAAACTAAACAATAAATGGGGCAGTTTCTAAAAGGCCTATACCAGTTTCTGTTCTATTTTTACACAATGTTCTCTGCCTTAGCAAGATCATCTATCATTAAGGTTTTAAAAACAATCTAAATCCTAACGGATCCCAAATGTATGTTTATACCGGCTTTCTCTTTCGAGTTTCAGAACGTAGTTTTACTTGGAGATCTTTTAGGCATCTCCAAATTACAATAAACAAAGGTGAACTCTTGAAATTCTACTACAGATATGCCCTCCCAAGGCTTCATTTTCTCATGGAAAGGTCATTTTTATCCACTTATCACACTGGAGGTTTTTCCTGATATATTTCTTCTACATTACTGACTCAGCCACCATGAATTCAAGACCATATTCTGTTGATTCTATTTCTAAAATATACCCCAAATCTAAAAAATTCCATCTATTTCTGCTGCCACTACTAGCCGAGCCAAAACCATCATCTTCACACACAAAGATTACTGGTTTTCCTGCTTCCCACTAGCCCTGTACAAATCTATTCCTCCTACAGCAATCAGCACAGTCTATCAAATCCTGATCAATACATTCTTAATATAAAAGACACAGTATTGTATAACAGTAACAGATGTTAGTGGTATATTATTCTCCACTTCTGATGTTTCTTTTTTTTTTTTTTCTTTTCCTTTTCTTTTTTTTCCTTATATTTTATTGTACTTCAGGTGAAGGCTTACAGAACAAATAGTTTCTCATGAAACAGTAGTACACATGTTGTTTTCTGACATTGGTTAAAAACCCCACAACATAATAACCCTCTAACTTCTCAACCTTTTTTTTTT
>NW_004443939.1:20502286-20503361 GCF_000243295.1 Trichechus manatus latirostris | reverse complement strand
AGGTAAAGACACCACAAAAAAAGAAAATTACAGACAAATATCCCTCATGAACATTGATGCAAAAATCCTCAACAAAATTCTAGGCAATAGAATTCAGCAACATATCAAAAAAATAATTCACCAAGATCAAGTAGTTTTTATACCAGGTATGCAGGGATGGTTCAACATTAGAAAAAATCAGTGTAAACAATCGCATAAATAAAACAAAAGACTAGAACCATATGATCTTATCAGTCAATGCAGAAAAGGCATTTGACAAAATCCAACACCCGTTCATGATAAAAACTCTCAACAAAATAGGAGTAGAAGGGAAATTCCTCAGTATAACTAAGGGCATTTATACAAAGCCAACAACCAGCATTATCCTAAATAGATTTTGAAAGCATTCCCCTTGAGAAAGGGAACCACATAAGGATGCCCTTTATCACTACTCTTACTCAACACTGTGCTGGATGTCCTAGCCAGAGCAATTTGGCTAGAAAAAGAAATAAAAAGCATCCAGATTGGTAGGGAAGAAGTAAAAGTATCTCTATTTGCAGATGATATGGCCCTATACACAGAAAACCTCAAAGAATCCACAAGAAAACTACTGGAACTAATAGAAGATTTCAGCAAAGTTTCAGGATACAGGATAAACCTACAAATATCAGTTGGATGCTTTTACACCAACAAAGAGAACCTCGAAGAGGAAATCACCAGATCAATACCATTTACAATAGCCCCCCAAAAGATAAAATACTTAGGAATAAATCTAACCGGAGACATAAAAGATCTATACCATGAAAACTACAAGACACTACTGCAAGAAACGAAAAGAGACCTGCATAATTGGAGAAATATACCTTGCTTGTGGATAGGTAGACTCAACATGTGAAAATGTCAATTCTACCCAAAGCAATCTACAGATACAATGCAATTCTGGGCCAAATTCCAATGGCATTTTTTAATGAAATGGAGAAACAAATCATCAACTTCATATGGAAAAGGAAGAGGCCCCGAATAAGTAAAGCATTACTCAAGAAGAAGAACAAAGTGGGAGGCCTCACACTACCTGATTTTAGAACCTATTATACCA
>NW_004443939.1:20494840-20502186 GCF_000243295.1 Trichechus manatus latirostris | reverse complement strand
TCTTTATCTCTTCATTTGATGTTTTAGGGTTTCAGGATTGTTGTATTCTCTGTTCAGCTTAGTTTTTCGGATTTTTGCTGTGGAGGGACGGCGTGGTGCTTCTGTCTAGAGCGCCGTTTTGCCAGAACTCCCTGATGTTTCTTTCTATGAAGGGTCATCAATTAATCTAATCCCAGGCTTCTCTCCACCACTTTGGGGTAAGATTGAGATTTTTTTTTAATTTTTGAAGAATATCTGTCAGCCAATGCCTGTCCTCTTCTCCTCCTTGGGAGTTTGTGTGCCCACAGAGAACAAGGTACTCTGTTCCTTCACCCCTTATATCATATGCAGACGTGATGACAGTCCATTCCATATGAGGACATCTTCTCTGGTTCTCTGTGATCTAGGACTGGATGGGTTTAGTATTAGCAAGCTCCTTTTACTTAGTCGACCTAAAGCCATGTGCCCAATCTGGCCTCTAATAGTATCTGGGTATTACTTTAGTCTACACATTTTTTTATATTTGTTAACAGCCTGATCAAGGAAGAGGAGCCTCTTGGGCAATAAACACATTGTATAGTTATTTTACTGTGTAGAGTGATTTTTGGTGTAAGGCAATCTAGTGGGATTTATCATAATATAAACATAATATAAAGCCTTTGATACTTTATGGATAGTGGTATTGACAAATGATATGAGGGTCAGAAAAAGCAAATATATATATATACAGAATAAATTTCTGCTCCAGTGAAGGCAAATTGTTGCTCTCCCCACCACCACACAATGGAAAGGGTTCAATGTAATCAATTTGTTAAACCGTTCTTGAGTGGTCCATTTGAGTTATGATAATAATTTAGGTGCTAGTAATTTCACATTAAAAATTCTGCAGTGTAACTAGGTCATCTGTGTTGAGTACGATGCCGTGTTGTTGAGCCTGTCCTAGTCTATATGTCTGTCCCATGACCATTTTGATGATAAGCACATTAAGCAAGCATTAATGTATGTGCACCTCTGGCACTGCATCTGTTTGTTGAAACATCTCAGTTGGTATTCTGTAAAGATTACAGTCTGGGGAACCCTTTGAGGCAGTTCTACTCTGTCCTGTAGGATTGCCGTAAGTCAGAAACACCTCACTGGCACACAACAGTAATAATGCAAGTTGTTTAAGTGTAAACATTTAAAGTGCCTGTGGGATATATATGTGAAGATACCCATTAGAAAATTGAGATGCTTATACGTGATAGTTGAAAGCATGTAATACATGGAATTTCCTTATGGAGATTATGAAGAGTGGGAAAGGTGATGAGGAAAGCACTTTGAAAAATATGATTGAAGAATCAGGCAGAAGTAAGGGATTCAATATAGGGTACAGAAGAGAAATATCCAGAATAGGAAAGTAGGAGAAAGTGTTATAAATGAAAGAAAAATTTTTTTTTCAAGAATAAAGTGACAAATCTAATCATGACAAAAGCTACAAAGAAGTTAAGTAGTATGAAATATTCTGATTGAATAAATAAATTGCCATTGGTGAAACTACAGAGGGCAGTTTCAGCAGTGATGTAGGTAGAAGGCATGTAGCAGTGGACAGAATGCATAGGAAACAAGGAAGTAAGTATTGTAAATTGCACATGACTTTTTGAGAAGTTGGATAATTATGCAATGGAAAAAGACAGGGAAATGTACAGAAGGGAACAAGAAACCTGTATAAGAAGAAAAGCAAAAAAAAAAAAAAAAATAGGGTAATACCTAGAGAGGTTTATAAGGTTGAAATAGAGACTTTTGTTTATTTGTTTCTTCAAATGAGGATACTTGCATTTACAAGTTGAAGAGAAAGCAAAGATACATATGTAGAATTGCAAGATTCAGCTGAGAGGGAATAATCGATGGACTAAGGCCCCTGAGACGGATGAGAGAGACGAGACGCAGAATATGTGTGGAAGTATTGCTTTAGACGGAAGGAACAGTACATTGTCCAATAAAGTTGGAGCAAAAACAGTAAGAATGGGTGCAGATCTAGAGAACTTTCAGCCACTTGTTACATCACAGAAACAAATATAAATTTTGGTGAGAATTCAGAAAGAAGTGCATAATTGGAAGTGTCTTCCTCATTTTATGTGTACAAGGAAATATTAGAGCCTAAACTGAAACAATGCATGCATCTGGATGACTAAGAAACCTGCAGTTAATTTACTGTGAGAAAATATGTGTGAGGGAATTTCTAATGGTCTATAAAAGGTGAACACATTAATAAGTTACATTAGCATAGATGACTCATCCTCAAAAGATCTTTTTTATGGAAGAGATACTTATCATATTGCTCACTGACTGTATAATAGAATTTAAATGAATTAGGCCTCAGCTGTTATCTTCATTTCACAAAAAAAGCATGATATTACAGCAGAAAGGGACAAATTATGTTTAAATAACTGGAAGTTCTTAATATGACCAAAATTATGTAAATTCCACCAACCATCAATTTTCTAGGAATTTTAGCCTCCATGCTAATTCAAGAAAATCAAGCACAATGTATTTGCAGCTGGCATTCTCTACACAGTCTTTCCTGAGGAGACTTAGTTATGAAATGTACTTAAATTACAGAAAACTATGACTTACTGAACCAGGTAGTGCCATGTGGGTATGATCCCTTCAAGAGGAGATAAAAATTTTTGGTAAATGTCAGAACTATCTTAGAAAAATCAGCTTCGTGGCATCTTAATATAATATAGTCCATATGATAAGTAGTAAAGAAATACATTTGAGAGAGGCAATGTGTCATGTGGGACACTGGCAAGAACATGGCTTGTGCAATCCTACAGGCTGTGGTTTCAATGGCAATGATGCCGTTTGTGACCTTGAATAAGGTCCTTACTATTTCTGTACCTTAGCTTCCTCAATTATGAAATAGTAATGATAATAATATCTATAATCAGGGGTTTTGTGAAACTTTATTTAGAAATGTTACTTTCCCCATTTTATAGATGGTAGAGTTTTGCGCATGTTTAAAATCTTACAGGGAAACTAATAGAGAAGGGGAAAATAGAAGATTAAGGAGAAAGACTATATATTACAGTGTAAGAATTATGTGAATCCAGAGTACAGATTAAAAAAAAAAAAAAAACCCTCCACAGAACAGATCATTACAAAACACCCCAGAAATGTGTTGATGAAGTAATACTAGATTCTATAAAATTAAAGGTTAACAATATACAGTTATTCATTTGGCTCATCAGTTACCTACAAAATTGCTATTTTTATCCCCAGTCATTGCTTTAATTCTTCTGTCACCGTGTGTGTAACTTTTCAGCATTTAAAAACCAGTTGTGGTGAAATTATGACCTAATTTTCTTTCCCCACATGCATGTTGTTTTTATGAATGAATTGTGCAATGCTTTGAGTTACTTTTCTAGCTAGAATGCACAGATTCATGTACATTTTTTGAATTTTGAGGTTTCTAAACAGAAAATGCATAACATGATAAATCTGACTATAATCAACCCAATAGCCTGGCCAAACTACTGATACTCCACTGTGGGTTTGACAGAACATTACCAGATACAGGCTTCGGAGAAACTCTTTAAATCAGTGAATATTACCAACTGGCTAGACCAGCTTGCAAATATCCTAAAAAACAGATCCTATGGAATCAATTTCAACTCATGGTTACCCATGTATGTCAGAACAGAACTCTGCTCCATAGGGCTTTCAGAGGGTGAGTTCTCAGAAACAGATCACCAGGCCTTTCTTCTGAGGCATGTCTGGGTAGACTCTAAACTCTGACCTTTTGGTTAGCAGCTGAGTACATTAACTGTTTGTACCACCTAGGTTGTTAAGATAGATTCACTGCACACTTTCATATACAGCTAGAGTGTGTGCATTATAAATTGGTATAACGACTCTAGAACGTATTTGGAAATATCCACCAAACTTGTAATAACATATACTTGTAAAAATGTAATATTTTCATGACGATAATTAAAATTTACAAAAAAGTTTGCCTATGAAGATGTTTACTGAAGTATTTTTTAACAAAAAGAGTATTGGAAATAAATGTCCAAACTAGTGCATTAACTAAATAACTGACAAAGCATTTATGCAATGAAACACTTACTAAAGAGTCATTTAAGCAAAGTTATCATTAAACTGTTTCTAATGGTATGAAAAATTTCAAAATACACTTTAAATTAAAATGATAAATTAGGGGGGGCGGGCCAAGATTGCGGAGTAGTCAAACGTTTCCGGTGGATCTTCTTACAACAAAGACCAGAAAAACAACTGACTAGATTATATATGGCAATTTGGGAGTCCTGAACATCAAAGGCAGAGTTGAGGAACCAGACTGAGTGGCAGGGGGATGGAGAGATGGTTCGGAAGCAGCGAAATGTTGCCAGATTTGACCCGGTGACAGCCTGAGCCTTTCAGGCCTGAGCAGCTCGTGGGTGAGCAGTAGGGCAGGCAAGCGGTGGTCCTCAGGAGGTGCTTTTTCCACACCGGGAGAGACCCAGCACCAGAAAGTCTACACAGACACCCAGAACCAGTGAGAAGCAGCCCTTGATTGGCGAAAGATAAGTACTTGCGTACAGCTTACTGAGCGTATCATAAACACCTGCCTTAGGGAAAAACCTCTCTCCCATTTACCTCCTTGCTCCCTGCTCTGCACTGAGTCCCTGACTGGCTTCTGCAATTGCCGAGTCCCCTGGGTGGGAAGTAGGATCTGTCATATGCCCTGAGCCATTCTCCCTGGCCTGGAGAGTGAAAAAATTAACAAACGGGGAAAAAATGAACTGCTGGCTCCCCTAAGCCAAGAACCCAGTGTAGGCACAGCTCCTTTGCGTAGGCACAGGCAAAAGGGATCCAAGGACTTTGAGTTCCTTTCTCCCTGCATAGACTTGTGTGGGCCCAGTCTCAACAGCCTAGGCCCTCATTACCACAGTACAACAGGGTATATACCAGAATTCTAATTTCAACTGTTTCAGCTGTGAAGTGGCAGGTTCTTGACATTTGACACTACTCTGCCCATTAAGCAGGGTCTTCACCAACTCACATCAGGGGCCTGAGGACTGGAGGCTCCGCCCACACCACCTAGCCATCTGCAATGGCCCCATGAAAACCAGATGCCCCCCAGTCCTTACAGCCAACAGCATTAGGTGCTCATAGCCCGGCTGCAAAACCCACCCACCTACGCACTCTAGGGAACAGGGACACGCCTTCCTCCTGGACACTCAGAGGTGGCCGTCAGCCCCCTGCCTTGCTCAGAGTGTGACCCCCTGCTGCAGCCAGATGCCTGTGCCTACACAAATCACCCATGCCTGTCTAGGACTGTAAGTGAGAGCCTACACCACACACTTGGTGGCTATCTACCTGGGCACCTGAGCTGAATCCATACAGGAGGAGTGGGCAGACTCCTGAGTTCACATACATAGTAACAGATCTAACCACCTGGTGACAGGACATTAAAGCTTCAAAGACACCAATAATCAAACCAGCTCATACAAGCAGCCTGTCTGAGCATATCAAAACAAAACAAGAAGCTAGGACTCAGTAAGCAAACATAAAATTAATAAATATAATAACTTCTTGATGGCTCGGAGACAGCAGTCAATATCAAATCACATAAAGAGGCAATCCATGATGGTTTCAGCAAGCTCTCAAAAAAAAGAATCTAGAAATTTTCCAGAGGAGGAAAATTTCTTGGAATTACCAGAGGCAGAATACAAAAGATTAATATACAGAGCTCTTCAAGATATTAGGAAGGAAATTAAAAAGATTAGAGAAGAGCATAATGACAAATTTAACAGGCTGCAAGAATCCATAGAGAGACAGCAATCAGAAATCCAGTAGATTACAATAAAATTTCAGAATTAGACAACTCAATAGAAAGTCATAGGAGCATAATTGAGGCAATGGAAGTCAGAATTAGTGAGACTGAAGAGAAAGCGTTTGACAACAACTAATTTGAGAAAAAAATCAGATAAAAGGATTAAGAAAAATGAAGAAACCCTAAAAATTACGTGGAACTCTATCGAGAGGAATAACCTACAAGTGATTGGAGTACCAGAACAGGGGGGAGAAAACAGAATATACAGTAAGAATAGTTGAAGATTGGTCGGCAGAAAACTTCCCTGATATTGTGAAAGATGACAAGATATCCATCGAAGATGCTCATCGAATCCTACATAAGGTAGATCCCAAAAGACAGTCACCAAGACATACTATAATCAAACTTGCCAAAACCAAAGATAAAGAGAGAATTTTAAGAGCAGCTAGGGGTAAACGAAAAGTCGTCTACAAAGGAGAGTCAGTAAGAATAAGCTTGGGCTACTCAGCGGAAACCATGCAGGCAAGAAGGCAATGGGATGACATATATAAAGTCTTGAAGGGAAAAAAAACTGCTAGCCAAGAATTATATATCCAGCAGAATTGTCTCTCAAATACGATGGTGAAATTAGAGCATTTCCAGATAAACAGAAGTTTAGAGAATTTGCAAAAACCAAACCAAAATTATAAGCAATACTAAAGAGACTCTTCCAGTTAGAAAATCAGTAACATCAGATAACAACCCAAGACTAGAGCACAGGACAGAGCAACCAGATATCAACCCACATAGGGAAGTCACAAAAGTAAATCAAAGCTAGAACACTGAAAATAGGGAAACAGATGTCAATATGTAAAAGATGACAACATTAAAACAGAAAAAGGGAATTAAAAAATGTCGACAGATTTTTCGTATGGAGAGGAAGTCAAGGTGATATAGTGAAATAAAAGACTGGCATAAACTTAGAAAAATAGGGGTAAATATTAAGGTAACCACAAAGGAAACTAACAATCCTACAAGTTAAAATGAAAAACTAAAAAAATATAAAGACTCAGCAAACACAAAATCAAAAACAATGAAAAAGATGAAAAGAAAACACATAAATAAAAATGACTTACCACAGAAAATCAAGTGGAACAAAGAAACTGTGAACAATACACAAAAAAAGACATCAAAATGACAACACTAAAATCATACTTATCAATAATTACGCTGAATGTAAATGGACTAAATGCACCAATAAAGAGACGGAGAGTGGCAGATTGGATGAAAAAACCCGATCTGTCTATATGCTGCCTACAAGAGACACACCTTAGACTTAAAGACACAAACAAACTAAAACTCAAAGGATGTAAAAAATAATATCAAGCAAACAACACTCAAAGAAGAGCAAGAGTGGCAATATTAATCTCTGACAAAACAGACTTTGAAGTAAAATCTACCACAAAGGATAAGGAAGGTCACTATATAATGATTAAAGGGTCAATACACCAGGAGGACATAACTATAATAAATATTTACTCACCCAATGTCAGGGCTCCAAAATACACAAAAC
>NW_004443939.1:20480299-20494740 GCF_000243295.1 Trichechus manatus latirostris | reverse complement strand
GATCAGTGTCTAATCTCTAAAATCTACAAGATACTGCAAAAGCTCAAAAACAAAAAGACTAATAACCCAATTAAAAAATGGGCAAAGGATATGAACAGGCACTTTGCCAAAGATATTCAGGTGGCTAACAGACACATGAAGAAATGCTCACGATCATTAGCCATAAGAGAAATGCAGATCAAAACTACAATGAGATATCATCTCACCCCAGTCAGGCTAGCATTAGTCTAAAAAACACTAAATGATAAATGCTGGAGAGGTTGTGGAGATACTTGAACACTTATACACTGTTGGTGGGAATGTAAAATGGTACAACCACTTTGGAAATCGATTTGGTGCTTCCTTAAAAAGTTAGAAATAGAAGTTCCATACGATCCAGCTATCCCGCTCCTTGGAATATACCCTAGAGAAATAAGAGCTGTCACATGAATAGATATTTGCACACCCATGTTCTTTGCAGCACTGTTCACAATAGCAAAAAGATGGAAACAATCTAGATGCCCATCAACTGAACAATGGAAAAACAAATTTGGTATATCCACACAATGGAATACTATGCATCAGTAAAGAACAACGATGAAGCTGTGAAATATAACATGAAGGAAGCTGGAAATCATTATGCTGAATGAATTTAGTCAGTCACAGAAGGACAAATATTGTATAAGATCACTATTATAAGAGCTCAAGAAAAGGTTTAAACAGAAGAAAACATTCAGGAGGGAGGCTGAGGGTTATTTACTGACTAGATAGTAGATAAGAATTATCTTAGGTGAAGGGAAGAACAGCACACACTACAGGGGAAGTCAGCACAACTGGACTAAACCAAAGCTAAGAAGTTTCCTGAATACGGTCAAACACTTTGAGGGACAGAGTAGCAAGGGTACGGGTCTTGGGACCATGCTTTCAGGGGACATCTAGGTCAATTGGCATAACAAAAGTTATTAAGAAAGTGTTCTGCATCCTACTTTGGTGAGTGGCATCTGGGGTCTTAAAAGCTTCCAAGTGGCCATCTAAGATGCATCAACTGGTCCCAACCACCTGGAGTAAAGGAGCATGAAGAACCCCAAAGACACAAGGAAAGTATTAGCCCAAGAAACAGAAAGGGCCACATAAACCAGAGACTTCATCAGCCTGAGACCAGAAGAGCTAGATGGTACCCAGCTACCACCAATGACAGGGAACAAAACAGAGAGTCCCAGATGGAGCAGGAGAAAGGTGGGGTGCAGAACTCAAATTCTAGGAAGAAGACCAAACTTAACAGTCTGACTGAGACTGGAGGAACCCCAGCATGGCCCCTTGATTCTCTACCAGCCCAGAACTAAAACAATTTTCGAGTCCAGTTCTTCAGACAGGGGTTGGACTGGACTGTGGAACTTAAAATGATACTCGTGAGAAGTGTGCCTCTTAGTTCAAGTAGATACAAGAGACTAAATGGCAGCTTCTGTCCAGAGGTGAGATGGGAAGGCAGAGAGGGTTAGCAGTTGGTTGAATGGATATGGGGAATCAGGTGCTGAAAGAAAGAGTGTGCTGTCACAGTATGGGGAGAGCAATTAGTGTCACATAACAATGTATGTGTAAATTTTTGTATGGGAAAAATTAAAATAAAAATAAATAAAGGATATGCTAAATTATCAAAAAATATATTTAAAAGTAATATTTTTAAATAGCTGAAGTATATATGTATGAATAAATTTTTAACATTTTCAACAAATAATAATAGTAGTTTCATAATAATCATATCTACCTTTTCTCATTTTTGTACTTAAAAATATCATGCTGGTTAGTCATTACCATCTCCTTTATGTAGGTGAGGAAAGTGAGTCTCAACTTGGTAGAGTAAACTGATCAAGATTTATGGAGCTCATAAGCCGTTGAGCCAGATTTTAAATCCAGGTTTCTATAACTCCAAACCACAATCGTATATTATTCTTGTAAATTGATCAACACTTTAATAGTGGATATTTTGAAAGCTTATTGCTGTTTTTACTTTCTTCATTTTGCTTATAAGGGCTACGTAAGTTTCTTTAACAGTTATATATCACTTATGAGAAATAAAAATTTTTTAAAGAGAGGAATAGGTACATTGATGATCAGTAAGATAGAAACCAATGTATCAACATTATTTCCATATGTAAATAATATGGGGATCATTGATGTAAGATAGAGCTGCATTTGGATGTGTTTGTATATATACATATATGTATATTATATTTGAAAACATTTCTTATAAAATTAACAAAAATCTGATTGTTTCCTGCCATAAACTGTAAAGAAAATGTTTTTTTTGAATATTTATCTGATTCTAAATTAATCATTTCTTTCAGGGTTCATCTTTCTGCTTATGAGAACACAAGTTGCGGAAACATTAGTAAGCACATCATTGTTAACTATTGGGAAAATTGATCTAACTTTTCTGTTTAAAATATTCTAACTCAAAGTAATTGCATTTATATCTATGGTGACTTTTTCAACCTTGCAAAAGACATTATGTGCATGGGGCTACTCTTGCTACACATAGTATGCATGAACGCACACACAAACACACACACAGAAACACACCATCTCTGTCTGACTGATTTAATGAAAGTGTAATTTAAGCCAAAGAAATAACCTAGTCCTTGAATTCTTCAACCAATTCTTTGTATGGCCTCATAATAGGAGTTTAATTTATTTTTAGATTCATACTTAAAGGAATGACCCCGACAAATACTTAAGCTTCTCTTAACCTTAACGTGATTTTGGACCTTCCCTCTGTTCATAAAAGAACAAAATGAGAGAGACGTAACCTTGTCCAGGATTCTGAAGAATAAAAAATGTGTGACCTGCTCTGCCTTTCATTGGAAATTAGTTTTTGATATATATTTTTTTAATTTGATAGACTAACTGACATTTTTCATTTTTCTCCTCTTTACTACACAGATTAGTAATTCCCACTACTTAGCCAAGAGGTTAATGAGAAATGGATAGCAATAACCAAAAATATACCAAGAGGATTTGCCCTGATTCTCCTCATTCAAATTAATAATTTGAATCATCTATCAAGTACTTTCTTGAAAAAAAAAAAATGGTATGTAAAAGGCCAGTAAGTAAAGGGCATGATTTAGAATGGAATGAGAGATAGTCTTTATGAGACGGTTTTATTAGCTACTTCCAATATATGTTACCTGTTTCCAAATATGAATACATACAGTCCCAAGCCAGAGGGTTTCAACTTTCTCTTTCTTAAAAGTGATCTTAATCACGTATTTGCTATTGATACAACAGGCACTATAATCGTCTTTTCTCTAATAGGCTAAATATTCAAATAATATCTTGATTTAAAAACCATGTATATGTGTATGGAATACTAGTGGCAGAGTGGTTAAGGGCTGGGCTGCTAACCAAATGGTATGTAGCTCCAGCCCACCAACCGCTCCATAGGAGAAAGATGTGGCAGTCTGCTTCCGTAAAGATTTACAGCTTTGGAAACTCTATGGGACAGTTCTACTCTGTCCTATAGGGTCACTATGAGTTGGAATCTACTCAACAACAGTGGGTTTGATTTTTTGTTATATGTATATACATATGTAATATTATAATATAGTCTATCATATAATATATTACAATTAATATATTTATATATATATTTAAAATAGAATCAATATAAAAGTGTTATTCTTACCTGTGCTGCTCAAAGGAATCACTTTCAAAAATTATGACACATACAACTTTCATACATCTGTCTCAGAGAACACTTTGGGAGGAGACAACCCGTGAAGTGTTTGATTCCACTCTTTAGAGAATCACTTCTAACATGAGGCTGAAATCTTAGAGTGTTGATCACAGCTCCCTAAAGAATTCCAAATTGTGTCACTATAGTTGCTAATTTTCCATAGTAATGTTGCAAAAAGCCAGAAAATGCAACCTTTATGATAAGTTGATAACGAAGATGTCAAAAATCTAGCCATAAACTTATAACCAGCAAATAACCACTAAACTGATTTTTGGAGAGCTGGACAATTTTACATTTTCAGAGTATGTTAAACTGACCGACTGCCAGGAAGGCTGCTTTTAACAGAACTTTTTGGTTAGCTTTTTTTTTTTTTTTTTGTCGCTAACTCCTTTTCTAATGGATGTAACTTTTTCAGTGAGAATTTGCTTTCTAGGGAAGGAAAGGACACCCCTAGCCCTTTCTTTGTTCTCATTTTTTATAATACATTTGAAAAAAATTATAAAGACATTGCTTCAAAGATTAGAGTGTTGGTACATACAACCCTCTCCAAGATGGAAATGTATTTAATGGATCATTTCATTAGAATCCCAAAGACCTGCTACAGCTGGTCATTCTTTTTTTTTTTTCTTCCCTACTGCTCAGAAAACACTCAGGAGACATCTTTGCTAATGCTGACCATTCTGCTTTGTGTATTGAGATCCTAAAATGTGCTAATTACCTGGCTGGAATTCAAAATCTGATCTACTTTGCCAGGAATAAGACAGTGGTCCCTAGGATGCATGGAAGGAAAAAGCTAGCCTTCAGCTTGTTAAGCTACCGTGCTGGCCACTTCATCACAGGAGCCTTTATGTCCCTAGAAGCCAAGAAAGATTTATGGAACCGCTTATAAATTAAAAGAGATGCTGAATAGGCAAGAGTAGCAGCTTCAACTCACAGTGAACAGTATTGAGAGAATAAGTTGTTTACTAGACTGGGAAGTTGCAAATGCAATTGAGCAAAGTGCAAAACACAGTGGACTGTAATGGCCTTGTACCTGCAAGGCTAAAATTGACATTTGGCTTTGGAAATTATATACAGATAAATATTTCTTAGCCTTCACTTAATCCTTCTCAAACATTCAAAGCAACAGTGATAATTTCCGTGACCCTGTCTATCTTTTAAACACTAGATATTTTGAAATCACTAGCATCTCTAAATTGTTGGGTTTTAAAATGAAAATTTCAGATGTCAAAAAATGCTCTAAGGTACTGGCTCAATCGTTTTGTAAATCTTTTATTAAATGGGAAAAAAGAACAACATTTGGATCCTTATTCTCCCTCATGAAGGTGATTAACCAAGTTAATTTACAAAGTTGAAAGTGTCCTTTTTATCTTGCTTTTCCAGCATCGTATCAATAGCCAAATTCTTGCTGCAATTGTCAAAAATTTGAATTTTTAATAAATCTTGCCGCAGGTCTTCATTCACTATAATTCATGTTAACAAGACTCAATGAATATTGCAAACGATCATTTTTCTTATTATTCAAAAGCTACTCACTAATTTGGCAAAAGGTTTGCCCACATCTGATTTACTTAACACCCGAGTAAAATTAGATGAAATGAAGAGAATTATATATTAGCAAAATGTTTAAATCCATGAGGCTGCTGATCCAGGCTTTCCAATAGAGTTGGCTGCTGGGGCTTGGCCCACAGACAGCAACCACCCCCCTTCTCTTCCCTTTTCTTTTCATCCTGCTCCAGGATAAATTCTCTCTCTTTTTATTCAGAGCTTTGACCTCACCATGGTTTTCTACTTATTTTTTCCCTTCTCTACAATTTTTACGACATTACAAACTGATTTTAAATACTCTCAAGCAATAATTTAGAAAATACTTGCAGACTATATAATATTTTGTCAGTAATGAGTTATATGGACATTGAGAGGGTTTGTGTAGAGGAATACAGTAAAAATGTGGACTCTATTATCAAAAACATACAATTTGGCAGGAGCTAAAATGAATAAGAAAAACAATGGCAATACCACGAAGGCTCTGTTCAATTAAGTGCTGAATTATATCACTCTCTGTGAGAGCTCTAAAAATTCAAAGAAAAAGCAGCTTTGTCATACACCTACAGATTAATTTAGAAATAGATTTCGAAGATAATAATTTATGGTCAGTGCAAATGGATTTAAAATAGAATCACTTGAAAATGTACTGATAATAATAAATGTATTCTCCAAATTATTCTAAAACAATAAATGTGACATGGTAGCTTTCAGTGATTTGAAAGTATTCCTAGAGAACAGGATTAAGCATAGTCAGAAACAAAGCAAATTGTTCATCAGCTAAAGAGTTCATAAAATTTTATAAACTTGCTGTTTTTACCGGCTGTCCAGTTGACTCCAACTGATGGCGATCTTAGGTACAAAAGAATGAAATATTTCCCAGTCTTGCATCATCCTAATTATTGCCAGCATGTTCGAGTTCATCATTGCAGCTCTTGTGCCAATCCATCTCACCAAGGTTCCTTTGCCCTCCTTGGCCCTCTATTTCACCAAACATGACGTTCCTTTCCAGGGATTAATCCCCCCTGATGATGTGTCCAAAGCTAGTAAGTTGGACAGTGTTGTGTTGTGATCCATAAGTTTTTCATCAGCTAATTTTCCTAAGTAGATCACCGGACCTTTCTTCCTATTCTGTCTTAGTGCGGAAGCTCTGCTGAAACCTGTTCACCATGGTTGACCCTGCTGGTATTTGCAATAGTGGTGGCATAGCTTCCAGAATCATAGCAACACAGAAGCCACCATAATATGAGAAACTGACAGAGGGATGGTGGTAACACGTTTATGTATAATTTTATTAAAAAATTGCCATACTCTTTTAAAAAGTAGCCATATCGTTTGGCACTTTTACCAAATATATCTGAGTTGATAGTTGTTTCATTTCTTCACCAACACTTGTTGTTGTTAGGTGCCCTCAAGTTGGCTCCAACTCATAGCGACCCTACGTACAACAGAACAAAACAATGCCTGGTCCTGTGCCATCCTCACAATCGTTGTGATACTTGAGCCCATTGTTGCAGCCATTGTGTCAGTGCATCTTGTTGAGCGTCTTCCTCTTTTTCACTGACCCTCACTTTACCAAGCATGATGTCCTTCTCTAGGGACTGAGCCCTCCTAACAACATGTTAAAGTATGTGAGACAAAGTCTCGACGTTCTCTCTTCTAAGGCGTACTCTCTGGCTGTACTTCTTCTAAGACAAATTTGTTTGTACTTTTAGCAGTCCATGGTATATTCAATATTCTTCTCCAACACCATAATTCAAAGGTGTCAATTCTTCTTCAGTCTTCCTTATTCATTGCCCAGCTTTGCATGCATATGAGGCGATTGAAAACACCATGGCTTGGGTCAGGCGCACCTTAGTCTTTTAAGTGTTTAAGTGACATCTTTGCTTTTCAACACTTTAAAGGGGTCTTTTGCAGCAGATTTGCCCAATGCAATATACACTGCTTGATTTCTTGACTGCTGCTTTCATGGGCATTGATTGTGGATCTAAGTAAAGGGAAATCCTTTACAACTTCTAACTTTTCTTCATTTATCACGATGTTACTTATTGGTCCAGTTGTGAGGATTATTGTTTTCTTTATGTTGAAGTATAATCCATACTGAAGGCTGTGGTCTTCGATCTTCATCAGTAAATGCTTCAAGTCCTCTTTGATTTCAGAAAGCAAGATTGTGTCATCTGCATATCACAGATTGTTAACTAGTCTACTTCCAATCCTGATGCAGAGTTTTTCTTCATATAGTCTAGCTTCTCGATTATTTGCTCAGCATACAGATTGAATACGTATGGTAAAAGGGTACAACTCTGATGCCCACCTTTTCTGATTTTAAACTACACAGTACCCCCTTGTTCTGTTCGAACAATTGCCTTTTGGTCTATATACAGGATCCTCATAAGCACAATTAAGCGTTGTGGAATTCCCGTTCTTTGTAATGTTATCCATAATTTGTTATGATCCACACAATGGAATGCCTTCCTCACAGCTGAGTACCTTCCAACATTTAGTGTGGTGAGTCTTTTTTATTTTAGCTATTCTAGCCATTCTAGTGGCTATATAGTAGTATACCCTTGCTGTTGTAATGTGTGTTTCCTTTATGACTAACGGTCTTGAGCAAATTTTCATGTGCTTATGCGCCATACAAGAGAGTATGCACATCTTTCCGTTAAGAGACTCGTGGAGAAAAGTATTTTAACATATTAAACAGAAATTATTAAGTTTCAGGATCTCCAGTGCTTTCTGATATATATTTTTTTGGAAATAATTTATTTGTTAAAAATAGTGCCTAATGCAGAAAATTTGGTATTGCAAATGTTGTATATGTGATTTACTGTATATAAATGGGGTGTCCTGAATTTTTTGCCACCGATAAGTTTATTTCTAAACAGAATGTCTTATTATTAATGGAAAAGCAGTTATACAAAAGGATCTCTAATCTATCATGGCTCATGGTTAAATCTGTTGCTTGTCTTAAAGTCTTTAGTCATGCATTACATATTTTGAATTTGTTTTTTCCAAGAAGACATGGGTTTGAATCTTTGCTCAACGATTGTGTAACCTTGAACAAATCACTCAATCGCTTTATATAATCTTTTCAGACCAGCTCACTAAATCTCTCTTAAATTAAGTCCAGTCTGCTATTTAACCCAAACATTGAGGGCTTTTTTTAGTAAGTTTTATTGAATTTATAATTTCTATAAACAAAGCATGCCTGTTTTCAACGAATTTGTTGTTAAATTTATCCCTACTATTTCATGGTTTGGGTGCTAAAATAAGTTGTGTTATTTTAATTTTATTTTCCAGTTTTTTCTAGTATATAAATATATTTTTTTCTGTACGTTAAACACATACCCTGTGACTTTGTTAATGTACTTATTAGCCCAGTAACTTTTTGATAGATTCTGTAAGATTTCCTAAGTATGCAGTCACACTATGTGTGAATAAAGATATTTTTACATCTTCCTTTCCAATCTTAATGTCTTTTATATCTTTCTTTTTTTCCTGCTGTATAGCACTTTGTATATTTTATATATATATGTGTATATATATGTATATATACGTGTGTGTATATATATGTATACATATACAGACACATATGTATACATACATACATATATGTATGTGTATATATACATATATATGTCTTGGCCATGGTGCATATTACTTTTTGTACACTGTTGAACTCGATTGCTAACATTTTGTTGAGGATCTTTGCATGTAAGTTCGTGAGAAATACCAATCTGTAGTTTTCTTGATTTTTATCCTCTTTGATTGGTTTTGGTATCAGGGTAACACAGGTTCCCTAATATGAGTTGAAAAGTGTTTCTTTTTTTTTATTTTTATTTTATCAAATAGATTTTATTAAATTGATATTAATTTGTCTTTCATTGTTTGGCAAAATTCTCCAGTGAAACCATCTGAGCCTTAGCATATCTTCTTTGGTAGCTTCTAAATTATGTATTTAATGTCTTTAATAATTATAACACTACTCAGGTTATCTATTTGATCTTGGCTGAATTTTGGTAGTTTGTGGTTTTCAAGGCATTGGTCCATTTTTTCCAAAGTGTTGAATTTGAGTATAAAGTTGTTCATAGGATTTCCTTATGATCTGTTGTGATACATCTGTTGCATTCCTAATATTGCTGTTTTGTGCCCTCTCTCTCTCTCCCCTACTCTCTCTTTTTCCTACCCTTGCCCATCATGCTAAGGATTTATCAATTTTATTGAGTTTTTTGAAGAGCCAACTTTTGGTTTATTTAATTTTCTTTGTTTTCAAATATATTTATTTATTCTCTTATATTTATTAGTTCCTTGCTTCTGCTTGTTTTATGTTTATTTTGTTCTTCTTTTTCTATTCTTGAGGAAGGAACTTAGATTTTGGATTTGAGACAGTTCATCTTTTCTAACATAAGGAGTCAGCATTATAAGTTTCCCTCAGCATTTCTTTAGCTGTACCCCACCTATTTTTCACAGTTCCAAAAAGATATTGAAGGGCACTGTTGGAAGATGAGTTATTTTCCACAAAACCATGAAGTCTGGAAAGGACGTGTGTATATATGGGGAAGACCAAAAATGTGTGATAGATATATTTACACAAAAACAAACAAACAAACAACGAAAAGAGTAGCTGTTGAGGCTACTTATGTACAATGAAACACATCATGGGATTGGTTACTTGATTCGGAGGTTTAGGATCATGGTTTTATGGGATATCCCTGTTAATTTTCCTAATATTGTGTTTTGTGCCTCTGTTCTACCTCTTAGTTCATCGTGTAGTATTTGGAGTCTTAAAAGCTTCCAAGCAGCCAATACAAAAAACTGATCTCTGTTGTCCTGGAGCAATGCAGGAAAAACGAGAGTCAGGAAAAGGAGGAGGAAATGGAATGTGTGACTAATTCCCTCCATGAACAACTGCTCCCTTTGCTATGAGACCAGAAGAACTAGATGGTGTCCGGCTACCATTACTGAACATTTTAATCAAAGAGTTCATGGAAGAATCCGATCAAAAAGAGGAAAATGTAGAACAGAATTTCAAATTCTTATGGAATCCTTACTGAATGAACCCCTGAAACTATTGCCCTGTGATCATCTTTAAACCTGAAACATTAAACCAAAAGTATCCCTGAAGTCTTCTTAAAGCCAAACAATAGTTTAACTTAACTAGGAAAGAATGTCTGCCTTGAGCACTGTGGTCTTTTAAGATCTATCTATGTTGGATTGAATTGGCAGCAATAACTTCAAAGATTAGATAGAAAACTTAAGAGACAGTGAATTTATGTTAATGGGGGAGGAACTACTGTAAACGGAGGGTAAGAATGGTTGTACAACTTGAAAAATGTGTCAAGGTCACTGAATTTTACTTGTATAAATTGTTGAATTGATGTATGTTCTGCTGTGTATATTCTCGATAACAACAACAAAAATAAAATATTTTATTTAAAAAAAGGCAGTGAGATCGGAGCTCTTAAGAAATAGTGAGGAATAAGGCAATTAGAATAATTTGAAGTCAGATTATGGAAGGTTTTATATGCACATTTGAGGTATTTGAACTTAATCTTACAAACATAAAGAGATAACAAAATTGTTAATGAGAGAAGACAACAGAGAATAAATTTGCTTACATGGAAGTTACATCTGCTGACAAAATGGAAGATACAATGGAAAAGTAAAAATGACTAAGTGAAAAGTCAATTTAGAGTGGAGTAAAGGCCAAAAGAAGCCCTGGTGATGCAGTGGTTAAGCGCTTGGCTGCTAACTGAAAGGTTGGCAGTTCAAACCCTCCAGCCACTGCCTAGGAGAAAGATGTGGCAGTCTGCTTCCATAAAGACTACAGCTTTGGAAACCCCATGGGGCAGTTTTACTCCGTCCTATAGAGTTGCTGTTAGTCAGAATCGGCTCACAGGCAACGGGTGTGTTTTTTGGTTTCACGGCCAAAATCCCAGTACATACTGTGGTCATTGTTCAGGCAAAGAACGAAAATAGTTTGAATTTAAACAATGGCCAAGGGTCTTTGAGAGGAAGAGATAGATTCAAGAGACATTTAGGAGATAGAAATTCAGAACTAGGTTAGCCAATTGGAATGCTAGCGGATTAAAGAGGAGAACAAGTATAGAGAAAAGAAAGTTCTATGTGAGGGAATTCTAGGTAGAAACGCTATTAGGTAGTATACCGCATAGATCCATAGGTCAGGAAAGTGATAGTCATGCATGCATTAGTAAAATCCACGGGAGTAAAAAATGTTCACACAGCATTTGGAAAGAGAATAAAAAAATACCGAAATTGGAAACCATGATTATTTAATGAATAAGAAGAATGGAGGAGTCAGCAAAGGGGTTGAGGCAGCCTAGGCAGAATCAGAGGGAGAATTGGAGTAACGTGCAAAACTGGAAGAGAATGTTGACTCCTGGAGAGAGAGGTTAATTAATTTAAAAGTTGCAGGAAAGTTAGGGCAGAACAATGATGGAAAGAGGTCATTAGATTTGACAATTAGGATCCTTGATGACCTTTAGAACCAGGAGTTTTTGCTACTTAAAAAGAGAGAAACTAGATCAAAGGATCATTTTTCGAATATGAAGGGCTTCAGTATGCTTTTCTTTCTTTCTTTTTTTTTTTTTTTTTTGAGGGGACAGAGCTAATGAAGGAGATGATCTTGCAGACAAAAGTGAAGGGAGCTAATTTAAGAAAGGAAGTGGTAAAAAGAAAGAGAGGTTTTTCCATTTTCAGATTTATGAAATGGTTGTGTATTTTCAAGTCTAACATGTATATATAGGAACAATTTATAACTCTTAATTTGGTAGATATTATCATCAGCATTAGCAGTAGACTGAAAATTGACTATACAGTAAAAAGATAGTGCCTTGATTAAAGTACCACAGCAGCAACAGTCAGACCTCCCATAAATGTGGTTGAGGTAAACTGCCATTTAATCAGTAGGCAAACAGTAGGGAATACATAAAGAAAAGAGTGAGACAAAGACTTTGCTTTCATGGGATTCACATTTGGTATATTTTAATTATAACCCAAACACCTGTAAAAGTTTCTGTAATTTTGTTCCTTAAAAATGCTTTCTGTACCTTATTTTCCTTAAGTCCATTTTTAAATAGTTAATATATTTACATATTACAGAATTTAAGAGGTTAAACTTACTATCTCCCTACCATTCATCATTTCTATCCACCTATTTTCATCCTCTGAGACAATCAGTGCTACTAGTCTTATTCATAAAGGTAAAGATAATATATGCTCACAAAAGAAAATGCTTACAAATGCACACACACACACCACAAAACAGTCAGTAGTATAATATATATATGGTTAAGCATCTTGCTATCTCACTTAATACTGTATTTTAGAGAATGTTCCATGCATATAGATAGCTAGCTTTTCAACGTTTTCTCCTGCTTCATAATATTTCTTTAGATGATTGTAACAATGTATTTAATCAGTTCCACACAGATGCACATTTAACTCATTTCCAATCTTAAACTAATGTGAAAGATACTGCAAGGAATTGTGTATATGTCATTTCCCATTTTAATCTTTTTTAAATTTATTTGTTCATTTTAATTTCATTTTGCTTATTTCTCTTAGTTCGCTTCTCTATATTTTTTCAGCTGTATCTATTGTATCCTTGGCTAATATCAATTCTAGCTTATTTTTGAAAACGTTTTTCTACATTTTCCTTATGCTTACTAACTCTTGCTTCATTTTCATCTCTTGCCTAATTGTATCATTAAAAGCTCTTTTAGCTCTGTTTTCTGCCCCTGCTTAATAAAAGAATTTATTAAGTTTTGATTCATTATTGGCAAAATGTTTGGTAAGAATTGCATCAGCTCTCTGGCAACAAATTTCTGGTTTTTATTTGCCATTTTTTTCTTCTTTTCCACAAAGATTGATATAGTTTTGTTGTACAGATCCAGCTGACTGCTTATACAATAATCACCTTTAAAGGGAAGTTTTCCCTGGGCCCACCTATTTGTTAGAAGTAATGGCCAGGTCCATGCTCCAGGGAATCAGGGAATCAGAAACTTTATTTTTTTTTTTTTGGATGACTGAGTGTTGCGTATGTGAGTTCTTTCAAAATTTGTTTATCTTCACATAGTTCTTATTCTATTGACGACATTACTCAATGTCTTCCTACTTTCTTTTCTTTCAAGTTTATAGACTATTTCCTGAAAATATGACTTGTCTTTGTATTTTGTCATTCAGCTTTATTTCCTCTGAATCTCTACACTAAACCAAGTCTTGCTCCTGCTGTCATCTTTTACACCTCATTTTTTGATTGCATAAAAAAATAAGAGTTTGGATTGGAGCTTCAGTGCTTGCTTGTCAACTGGAAACAAACATTCTCTGGACTATTCTGAACTCTGTCAAATATCTGAGTATTTGATCTTACATAAGGAACAATTTAAGATAGATTTTTTTTTCATTTAATCTTGGGCTAACATTTTAATTTCAATCTCTATTAATCTCAAACATCATACTGAAGTCTTCATATATAGTATCTCAATTATTCTCGGCAATGTTATTATATTTTAAGGAAGCAGAAACTAAAACTTAAAAAATATCAGTAAATTTTCAATCTTCTAAAATTCATACATGCCTAAGTCAGTTATTCAAACCAGATATGCCCAACTTTGAAGACCATGCTCTTTACCATAAACAAAATTTCCAAGACTTCCAGCAAAATGGTGCTCTAGGCAGAAGCACCATGCTGTCCCTCCACAGCAAAGATCCAAAAAACTAAGCCGAACAGAGAAAACAACAATCCTGAAACCCTAAAACAACAAATGAAGAGATAAAGAACTCAGCCAAGCACAAAATGGAGTGAGAAAACTGACAGAGAATGGAGAGTGAGGAGAGATTCATGCAGAGGTCCCCTATCAGCTGACGCAGTGAGGATACGCCATCTTGGACTCATATCGGAGACCAGCAAGCAGGGTACAAGAAAGCAGCTTCACAGAGGTTCCAGCGGGGGACAAAACAACTGGTAATTTGTGATATATGCTTTGCCACCCCCCCACCCTTCTTCACCCCCACATGGAATCTGCTGCTTCCCACGGCCACAATCTCTTGTCCGGGAAGCACCGACAGCTTGGATTCCACCCACCCAAACAGGCCGGCTCTCTGAGTGCCATTTGTTGGCTGCTGGTGTTGCTTTTTTTCCACTTCTTTTGATTTCTTCCTT
>NW_004443939.1:20478490-20479902 GCF_000243295.1 Trichechus manatus latirostris | reverse complement strand
GGTCTGGGCTGCCGCGCTGGTGGGATCCCAGGGCTTTTGTTCATTTGTTTGTTTTGAATTGTTTATTTGTTTTCTTTTCCTTTGCTTGAGCTGGGAGCCCGTTCTGGCCAGGCGGTGCTGCATGGCTTGGAAACTACCCCCTCGGTGTGCACAGAAGTGCAGAGGGATCGCTGAGGGTGTTTCTTTTTTTCGTAGGTTGTTTTTTTTTTTTTCCTGTTTTTTTCTGTTTTTTAGGGGGCTTTTCTTGTTCTTTTTTTTTAGTTTGTTTTTTTTCTTTTCCTTCTTTTTCCCTTTTTTCTCTTTCTTCATTACTCAGTTTCTTGTCACTTCATATCTTCCTTCTCTTTCTTTTCCTTGAATACCTGGCATTGTATACCTCTACGCCTTCTAGCCAGGCTGTACTGCAACACCTGAGAACAACTTCCCCAGTCGTCATAGCTGCACTGGTGGGATCCCTGGGAACTTTGCTGTTCTTTAACCTTTCTGATTTTTACTTATTCACTCTTTTCTTTACTTTTTTTTCTTCCTCTTCCCCTTTTTGTCTTTCTCCATTTCATAGTCTCTCATCTCACCTATCCAACGCAAGCTCCCCTAGCGTTCTTTTTTGTTTGTATGTTTTTGGCTCCTGTTCCTCTCTCCTCTCTCCCAAATCCATCTTAGCTCCACACATAACAATTTCCCCACTACATCCTGCCTACCTGCACCGTGCACTTAACAACACACCACCAAGCACCACAGGCAGGGCCTACAGGAACCTGCCCTGCACTGATTACCGACTGGCCCTGGTGGCGGTAGTAAGTGCCACAAACAACCCATCACAGTAACTCCTCTTCAGCTAGACCTGCCCTGCTGTACCATATCTGAGTGACCCTGCCAATTGGAGAAGGAGGAGAAAAGTATTGATCCCACAGATGAGCAAACAACAAAGAACACACAGCCTGCCTGCACAGACATAGCCAAATTTAAAAAAAAAAAAAGAGATGAAGCAAACAAATCATAGTCAATAAACGAGAAAAATAACTACTGAATACCCCAAAGACAGCAGACAATATCAAAAGATTTACAAAAACAGGACAGGATAGTTCCGGTAGACCTCCAAAATAAAACACCAGACAACTTTCCAGTGAAAGAAAAGGCACTAGAACTACCTGATAGGGAATTCAAATCTCTAATACTCAGAATTCTCCAAGAGCTGAAGCAAAAAGCAGACAAAAATGAGGAAAAAATAGACAAATTCATGGAAAACACAAATAACAAATTGGAAGAATTCAGGAAAATAATCCAGGAACAAAATGCCAAAATAAAATCACAACTAGAAATTATACAAAGACAACAGCTAGAAATCAAAAAGATAAACAATAAGATTTCAGAAATGGATGGTGTCATAGAAGGGCTGAGAAGCAGATTTGAAA
>NW_004443939.1:20428599-20477056 GCF_000243295.1 Trichechus manatus latirostris | reverse complement strand
AATTGGAAGAGCGTAGTGGATGTCACTGAACTGTACATGCAGAAATTTTTGAAATGGTGTATCTTTGGCTATGTATATTTTCACCAAAAAAAAAAAAGGTCGAGAAGGGAGAGGGTTGACACGTTGTGGGGTTGTTAACCAATGTCATGAAACAATATGTGTACTACTGTTTCATGAGAAAGTATTTGCTCTGTACGCCTTCACCTGAAGTACAACAAAAAAATAAAAAATAATAAAAAAAAAAATTTCCATAGTAACCCCTTAACCATAAAGTTAACTTTGGGGTATAATCAATATAAATATTGAGGGTATAGTCTAATCCATGATACCATATTTATCAAAGCTAGAAAAAAATAACCAGCACCTGTCTGTCAGTTTGTCATACTGTGGTGGCTTGTGTGTTGCTGTGATGCTGGAAGCTATGCCACTACCATTTCAAATACCAGCAAGATCATGCATGTTGACCAGGTTTCAGTAGTTCCAGACTGGTGGTCTACTTCTGAAAATTAACCAGTGAAAACCTTATGGCTCACAACAGAGTATTGTCTAACTTGCTTTCTTTGGACGCATCATCAGGAGGAAGACATCATGTTTTGTGAAGTAGGGTCAGCAAGGAAGTGGGAGACCTTCAGTAAGATGAATTGGCATAACAGCCACAATGATGGGCTCGAATGTGCCGACAATCATGAGGATGACGCAGAACCGTCCATCATTTCATTCCGTTGTACATAAATAAGGTCAAAATGAATGTAAGTCAACTTGATGGTAGCTATCTATGTATCTATGGAAACCAGTAAAGGTAATAAATATCATAATGTTGTTGCATTTCTATTGTAGAAGCATTTACAATTTTCCCAATCATTACAAATTGAGACATATACTAATATAGATTACATACTTTGCAACTAAGAGGTTTCAAAATTCATAGATTGGTTTTACCATCCCTAGCCACAGCACTAGGTACCATGACAAAAGACAATTGTTAAAATATAAAGACTAATCATCAACTGGTTAAATTCTTGGTCACACAGGAAAAAAAAATCAGCAGTACATCTTTACTTTGATATAGAAAACAAACATTACACTCCATAGTAGTAATAAATCAACGTTCTTCAAAATCTGCAAAACAAATACTACACTGAACAATGGATGTAGATTAAGGCAAGCAGTACTTTAAATTTGGACATAATCTGTTTGTAGCAAGTTGCCTTTCTCATTAGGTCCCTGACTATGGGTGTTATCTGTTTACAAAACAGTGAAATGAACAATTTGATTTGAAGTCTGTCTCACCCTTATCTAAAGTAAGCAGAACACATTTTTCTTTCCTTATTGGTTTCCATGTTCAAGGTTGTCTTTGTTGTTATTGTTAAGTAAGGATTTCTGGAAGCCTAAAAGGAAATGCTTTCCATTTTAGAAAATGCCTAGTGTTGCTTTTCTGTATGTGTGATCAGGCACTGTATAAGTCTAAGTTGTTGTTGTTGTTGTTGTTAATGGGATCTATTTTGACAAATCATTATTGTATGAGCTGCTTTTATGCTGTGGCTGCCTAGAGGAGGGAGCGAAGTGGAGATTTTACTTCTGCTTTAAAAAGTAATAGTCTGCAGGTGGCTGCATAGTGGGATAAGCAAATGGGACTAATTGTGGCACATGGTTTTCCATACAGAATAACACTGAACAAAAATGAACCAGATAAGATCTTTTGTACAAGCGGTGTTCTAAAGAGAAGCTTTGGGTGCCTAACTCCTCATGTTTATGCAGAATAATCATGGTATGCTTAAAATTAGATTTTTCTCCACAGGAACTTTTTACTATAATGTGGAACTGGAGCAGTATATAATTTTAACATTTCTTTTTCTCCAAACCATTTAAACCAATTCTGAATTAGTTTTAATATGTTACAGGGTAAAATAAATCCACACTCTTTGATGCTGTACCATTGACTCTAAGATCAGAGTCAATTCTTCTTGTCAAAGAGTTTGTCCAAGGTTCAGAGTTAATATATGAATTTTATTTGGCTGTAAATAGAAAATGAGTTTTTTAAAAGGAAGAGGTAGGTGTAAAGCAGCACTGAATTAGAAGAAATGCTTTATTTCAAATATATAATATCCTCCTATTCAGCTCAATTCTACTGTGCATTTAAAAAATATTTGGCACATCCCATGGTATTTGGAAACTATGTTGTTTCAAGTCGATGATTTTACAAAGAAATCAGGATAATTTTAGCTCAGTCTGATTCTCAAAGATAAGAACTTTCTTGAAAAACACTGCCAGAGACCACAGCTTGCTAAGGGAAGAATGAGGGATGCTGAAATAAATTTCAAAATACCCCCTGCATATATGTGGGAAAAAAAAGTGTCAGAGACAAGAAAGGTGTTTACCCTTGTAAGATGTTCAGTCACTTAGCTCTGACTTCAGGGAGTTTATTCCTTGTTCCTGTCGCCTACTCTAATGTTGGGACACAGCTGAGTGGCCTACAACATAACCATATTGCAGGACAAATCAAAGAGATGGGGATGGAAGAGTTCCAATTTCAGCCCACTGGAAACTGTGAGCTGATGTCAAAGATAACAGAGCATTAAAGGCTGTATAGGACAGCTGCACTGTCAGGAAGCTACAAAGGCAAAACAGAGAAGGAGGAGGGTGGGCAGGAAGAAGAAGAGGAAGAGAGAAAAAGAGTGAAAGAAAAGGGATCCTAAAATCAGTGAATTGAAGTGTCATGCAGAACTTGGGGGGTGTCTTAGGCTCAGTTCTTCAGAGGAGCAAAACCAGTGAAGCATATATATATATATACCAAACACACACACACACACAAAACCATTGCCATCGAGTTGATTCTGTCTCATAGCAACCCTATAGGACAGAGTAGAACTGCTACACAGGGTTTCCAAGGAAAGACTGGTGGATTCAAACTATTGAACTTTTGGTTAGCAGCAGAACTCTTAACCACTGCATCACCAGGGCTCCAGAGATTTATCTCAAGGAAATGGCTCACGCAGTTGTAGAGGCTGGCAAGTCCCAAATCCGTGGGTCATGTGTCAGGCTGGAGGCTTCTCCTAACTTATGTGGTTTCAGGACATGATGAACCCAAAATCAGCAGGACAGATGGCAGGTTGCTGGCTCACCGTGCTGTGCAAGCTGGCAAATCCCAAAATCTGCAGGTCAGGTGACAGGCTGTTGGCTCACATCCCAAGAACTGAAGGTCAGAGGATGATGAGTCAGATGTAGAATCAAGAGAGAGCAAGCTTTGTCAGAACATCCATATATATTGGATGCAGGCCACATCCCTAAGGAAACTCCCCTTTCAACAGATTGGCTGCTCATGTCAGATCACAAAATGGGGGATGATTACCTAATATATGCCAAATCGCTAAGAATCATGGCCTCACCAAGTTGACACATAACCTTAACCATCAAAGGGGAAAAGGGAGAAAGGGGGTGAAGAGAAGAAAAATGGGAGAGGAAAATAGATGAGGTGGGTTGAGTAAAAATACAAGATGGAAGTAAAGTGAGAAGAAGGGGAGAGAGGTAAGAGACAGAAATTGGGAGTGAGAAAAAGAGGGAGAGAGAGAGAGAGAATGAATGAATGAATTGAAGAAGGAAAAAATAAAAGAAATGAAGGTTAGGGAGAGAACACTGTGAGGGAATAATAGAGAGCAAAGTTATTCGATTCTACATGATTTGCAAAACACAGTAATGATCATTAGGAACTTGGTCACAAACTTCCCAAGCAGTTGAAGAGGGCGGCAATCAGGTCTTTTCTCAGAATTTCTTTTGGGGCCTTCTTGTTAAATATATTAACTCCCAAGACAACAATTCCAAAACTGAAAGAATTCCCAGCTGAAAAGGAAATAATTCTATCTTCATTAGAAAATTTATATATATATATATGTGGTGGGGGTAGGACAAGGATGGTGTTGAGTGGAGTGTTTGTGTGTGCTTCAAGGAGCTGACTGAACATATTATGGAAATAATCAACTATAAAAGCTTAGGTTAGTTAGTGGAAAGCTAATGGGTAGAATAATTGATCTATACCAGTGGTTCTCAATCAGGTGTAACTTTGCCTCCCAGGGAACTTTTGGCAACTTCCGGAGAGATTTTTACTGTCCTAAGTGAGGAGTGCAATTGGTATCTGGTGGGTAGAGGCCATGAATGCTGCTAAACATTCTATAATGCACAGGACAGCACAACAAAAAAGTATATAACTCTAAATGTCAGTAGTGTCAAGATTGAAAAGCGATGGCCAACATAGACCTGTGTTGAGATTGGGGCTCTACATTTTGCTAGCTGTGTGACTTTTGAAAAGTTATTTTAGTTTTTTTTTTTTTTTCCCAGTTTTCTCATCTGTAAAATGGTGACAAAAATATTTCCTCAGGACTCAGGCAGACATGGCTGTGGCAGCATACTTGTCTGTTTTCCCACTCTTGCCTATTCTGTAATATTCTTTGGACTCGGGAAGACATTGCTATGGCAGCATGCTTGTCCGTTTTCCCATTCTTGCCTATTCTGTAATATTCTTTGGACTCGGGAAGACATTGCTATGGCAGCATCCTTGTCCGTTTTCCCATTCTTGCCTATTCTATAATATTCTTTGGACTTGGGCAGACATGGCTCTAGCAGCATGCTTGTCTGTTTTCCCACTTCTGTCTGTTCTGTCAGATTTCCTTGGACTCGGGCAGATACGGATCTGGCAGCATGGTTGTTCTTTCCCCACTTTTGTCCTTTTGAATACATGTCGAATAAAACTTTCTTTTTGCTTTACTAAACTTTATGATGTTTTTTCCCTACAACAGTGAATGGCGTAGTCATAAAGGATTCTGAAACTACGAATCCAGTCGACCTCAAGAAGATCTGGACTGTGGAGCAGAAGCTAACAAAGAGAGGTCCTATCTTCTGGACCCATATGTTCCCACTGCATGTCTCTTAGACATTGACCGGGTGAGTGCTCTCAGAAAACGAACCTTTTCTTATTCTTTGTTGTTCTCTTTCTTATGTTTTCTTAAGCTTTGTTTGGCATATTTGTTTGAAAAACTGGTTGTTTGATTAAGGAGAGTCTTTCTTAGATTTTTGCTTGATCGTTTGGTTAAGAGTGACATTTAGTAACTCGTTAAGTGAACTGCAGTTTAGGTCTGGATTCAGGAGTATGAAACATTAAAGAGGTAATTCTATTTTCAAAGAGCTTTCAGTCACTATAAGCCACAAAATTTGGGCCTTTTTGTGGCTCAGGGAGAACCTGGAAAATAATACTCTGTTTTGCAAAATTTGCAGGGAGAGGTGGCAGCTCTTGCCTGTTTTGCCAAATTCTCAGGGGGAAGTGGCAGCTTCTGACCTGTGTTATGGAATCTGAAGGAGATGTGGTGGTTCCATACCTTTTTTATGGCATAGTTTCTCAATGAAGAATCACAATGTTAAAATTAAAATCATCAGTAGCTTTAAAGTACTTTACAATTGGAAAAACTAGTCTATTTAAGGTCTAAAGAGACTAGGTCTCTAGCCAGCAGAATGAATTAAGTTTAAAAATAAGGAAACAAAAAACTTGAACCTTATCACTTAACATCTTTGATAAATGAGTCTGAATTTTACCCCTACTAGTGAGACATTGGTTTGGGGTTCATATTTAAAAACAGTATAAACCGAGTATATCAGAATAATTTGGAATTTCAGTGACCACTCTGGGAAAATGAACTTTCATTTGTGTCGTCCTTTCTTTCCTTTAGGGAAATTTTCCTTGATGCTCAGGTTTTGTCAAAGGTCTAATATTCTTCCATCTGAGGCTCTGACAACAAGTTTTATCTAGAACCGGTTTTTTCCATTGAATTGAGTTGATCTTACCAAAAATTGCTATATATACTTTAAGAAAATAGGATCCCCATATCCTTGTTTTGTGTGGTATTATCTGGTGAGTTTATGTGGTCTTTCTGTCTCCTTTTGTCCTGAAAGAGCTTTGGTATTTACTGGGTAGATAGCCTTTAAAAATGCCTTCATCAATTTAAACATATGTAAATGTCTTCCATGAGTCAAGAGAGTGGGAGCAGGGCAAGATCAGGCCTCCTCAGCCCGCAGCCTCCAAGGTCCTGCAGTTCCAGGGAAGCTTTTGCAAGACCCTTTCCAACTCGGTGGAGACTCTTTTAAGACAAAAGATAAGAAAAATTGCTGCTTTGCTATAGTTTTCAGAAATTGAGTGGATCCTGATCATAGAACTGTAAACAAGTTCTCTCTATTATAGGGGAACTCTAAGAAGTCAAACAATAGAAATCACAATGAGAAACACCTGAAGTGGCCTGGAAAAATGTTTCCAGCAGTAGCCAGACACTTAAGGTTATATCCATATCAATGAATTGGTCAACTCAGCAGAGACTTTGTGATTCCAAAACCAGTTGATACAATCTTTAAGGGCTAAAATTAGATTGGGGAAAATAAGAGAAACAGTAAAAGTTGAACAAAATCTTAGAATGTTTAAATAGACTTTTCTTTCAACAACAGTTACATTTTATGATATTCAGGCTTAAAATAATTCCAAAGACATTTTAGGTAACTTACAGATATTAAATTAGTAGATATTTGTCATAATTTAAGCTTATATACTTTTGCTTTTTATGCCACAAGACAAAAGCTATATATATATATAAGTCTGCTAATGAGTGTGTTCATTTTTGCCATTTAAAGGGATGCACTATAAGAGATATGCAACAAAGGTGACATTTAAGAAGTTTATTGAAAAAGAAATTTATTTGATATGGTCAAGTTTTATCTGTCTGACTAAAGTTTAATGGTTTAATTTATGAGATTTTTAGGAGTCTTAATGTTAAGTAGTATATAGAACAAAGAATTGGGTTTCTCTCTGTTAAAATAACAAAATTTTCTTTTATTTCTGAGTCAAAGGGTTAATTTATTCTTTGCGTAATCTGCCTGGGAGACACAGGTTCAGCCTCTCATTAGAATAAGATTCCTGAATCTGAATACTAAGCTGCACAGCTTTTAGAAAAGAAAGCTAAGGTTGTTACTTTAAGATCTTTGGTTAAATAACTTAAGCATTGTTTCACAGTGACCTATAATATTATTATTTCTTTATTGTTAACTTGGTCACAACTTTATCTTTTTGAATCTAGCATCATCAAAGCCAATAGTTTGATTGGGGAATTCATATCATTTACCTATGATTTTTTTTTTAATAATATTCAGGTATTTAGAGATTTGATAATCTTGGTATATTGTTGGTATATCCTGACTCTATGGTATTTTGTCTCAAAATTATTATGTATTATATCTGAAGCTCTTTGAATATGGTTAATGGTTATATTTAGAAATATTTTTTATCTAAAATTTTTTTTAACTGATTTTGTTTGGCCTTTATTTTGTGCTTGTAATTAATTTCTATCAGGTCTTTTACTATTAAGAATATTATGTTTATGAATTAATCATGGCCATATTAAGTTTTGTCATCTGTAGATAAGTTTTTACTTTGCTGATCTGCTGAAAATATTTGACCAAAATATCTCAACAAAAAAATGGGCTATATTGGACTTGCTAAAAAGACAGTGCCTAGACTCAGTCAAGATTTCCAGAACTCTTATGCAAAAGTTGGTGAGTTCACAGACTGCAGCTGATCCAGAATCATGTGGAACAGAAATAACTACATAAGACTGAATAAACTAAAGGAAACTATTTTTTTTTTTTTTTTAATGTGGGAATATTGCCAATGTTTTAAGGTCCTATTTTCTGGATATAAGAAACTATTTTCCTTTCTCCTAAATTATCTAACAGATGGGTTTAGACATTGTAACTCTTGAATTAGAAGTTCCTGTTGGTAAACTTAGCCAAGTTGTAGATATCATAACCAGAGAAGTGTCTGAAATTTGAGCTATGATTTTACAAAAAAGAACAGCATTAGATTTCCTATTAGTTATCCCAAGAAACAGTTTTGTGCCTTAGTAGATAAATGTTGCTGTATTTGTATTAATACTCAATCTGAGGTTTTGCAGAATGTAGTTGCTGTTGAGGCACATGAAAAAGTCACTAATGTTGATTATGTATAAACAAATACCTCATGAGATCTGTTTCCTTGGTTCAAAGATCTTAGGGTCATGATTTCATTGGTTATTTCAGACAACTGGCCTAATATAATTGATACTGTTTCTGTTTTACTTCCTAGTTTGCTACATGGTGCCTAGGATCTTAAAAACCAGATGATGCCCAATTACCATTTACTGAACTTTTTTGATAAAAAAATTCTATAGCAAGATCATGATCCAAAGGAAAGAACGATGGGAGAGTTGTATGTAATTCTCCTGGAATCTAGATTTCTGGCTTTCCTAAAATTTGGGGTAACCCACACAGGCTATTGCCTTTGGGTGTCTTTTTGAACCTCGACCTTTGAGAAAAAAACTGGTTCCTGAGGCCACTTTGAGTCAAACAGTGGTCGAAATAAACCAGTAAGACCATTTTGCTCTGGGTATCATGCTTTTTTTTGAAGAATTCAGTCTGTTTTAGGAAACTAACTTCAAAGATCAGACTGAGAGTTATGTTTAGGGTAAATTAGTAACTACTTTAATCAGTCTTTAAGGCAACATCGTATGAAATACCTGTCTAATGTTTGTAATCAAACTGTCATCCTCTCATGATGCATAAAATTACGTATCTTAAAGAAACCAGATCCTCAGAGGAGATCGACCTCATGGCTCAGACTCCATTTTGTCTTAGGTTCCATTTCTGCTTCTGAAAAACAGACACATGACTATTAATAGGTAGACCAAGGAGGGAGAGCTTGCCCTCAGGGAGAACACTTAGTATGTTTTAAACAGACTAAATGAAGACCTCCAACAGGAGAGGTCCATCCTGTATTATCTTGCTAATCATTAGTTCTCTAATGAAAACTTGTTGTCACATGTAAATTTTTCTACACCTTCTGTTTCCTCTAGACAAACTATGTGTTGTCTTTATGGATATATGTTTCTGTGTGATAGATCCAACTGTACTAATTTAGATGATCCTTTCCAACTAATAGTGAATTTATGTGGGCAATCTCTTGTTTAGATTCCTGACGAATGTGTGGACAATGTACTCTGAGAACTTTAGAATTATCTTTAAGTATTCATAATAACAATGCTAGTAAATACTGGAAAAGTAATATTAAATTGTTACACATTGTAAAATGAAAGTCGGAAGAAAACTCATTGGTCCAACTCTCAGGGTATCATTGATAGCTTTAATTCCTACTTATGGTGTAGCTGAATTGGAGAAATCTTTAAGAAAATTTATCAGTCACTATGGGACAAATAACAGATGAGATGGAAGCACAACAGTGAGCTCTGACCTCATAAGCCAAGGTGACATAAGATAACAAAACAGCCTTAGATTTTTTTTATTAGTGTAGTCTGTGCTGTAGCAAATACCTCTTTTTACATTTGGATAAATAGCACACAAGAAGTAGAACAAGATATACATAGAATTAGACAACAAGCTACTTGGTTACACACTGTAACACCCTTACAAACACCAGATTTTTTGGTTGGTTACCATCAGGAGTAAGTACATGAGCTAGATCACTATTGCAAGGAATAGTAATATTCTTAGTCTATATCCTAATAGTATTAAGCATAATAAAATTTATCCTCTATTGTCTTACACACCTAAAAGACAGAGAAGGCCTTGGGCTAAAATGTTGATGTACATTAAGTCTGCTCACTCCAGCGAAGCCATTGATGAGAACATTGCTCTTACTTAAGATCCTGGTGAAGAAGCAGATGGTATCTGGTGGAAAACCAGCACCATGAGTTTAAAGAGTCTGCAATGGCCGCCATCTAGGAGCTTGACAAAGTCCAGGTACTGATCATCTATGTGTTCTCTCTAATCTCTGATCAAAAGGAGGGAATGATTTAGGAAATGATATTGGAATCATTCATTCCCTCTCCTTGAGCATAGAGAATGTGACCCAGCTGGAGCTGGGCTTACAAGGACATATCAACTGGGCCCTGAGGTATAAAGACAGTAGCTAAGATAATCTTGAAAAATATCTTTTAGGGAAACTTTCACATAAAGCCGATCAAACACAACACACAAGAATTTCCACTCTTATCTTTTTCTATTAGCATTCAGTGTATAGAAATTTGTTGGACCAATGAAGACCCTCCTGACTCTTGTTACTGAAACCTGTACCAATGACTGTTAAGGAAGACAATTCAAAATGTAGGATCACAGTTTCTAGCCAATCTGAAAAGGCTAAGCTTTCAATGGTTTTGCCAATTTGTAATGTTAATATATACTCATGGCTCTGTAACTGTTCTTTGGACTCAGGCAGACATGGCTGTAGCAGCATGCTTGTCCATTTTCCCACTTTTGTCTGTTCTGTCATATTTCCTTGGACTCGGGCAGACATGGCTCTGGCAGCATGGTTGTCCTTTTTCCACTTTTGTCCTTTTGAATACATATCGAATAACTTTCTTTTTGCTTTACTAAAAAAAAAAAAAATTCCTCAACGTGATATCTGTAAGAATTAAATGATATTTAATATATCATGGAAAATCCCTAGGGTGCCATAATTTTTTGATGAAATCAACAAATAATATAAATAAATGTACCTGAAAATTATATGAAATGACATTTTTTTAATTTAAATATATTAGTGAATAAAATCTAGCATTTTAAATGGCTTTAATATTTATATTCTACTATTCAGTGCCTTTTCTCTCCACTAATATCCTAGGTAGGAGTCCTTAGGTGGTACAGATGGTTAAGCAATCAAACCCACCCAGAGGCACCTTGGAAGACAGACCTGGCGATCTGCTTTTGAATGGCCACAGTCTTCAAAACCCTATGGAGGAGGCAGGGCCAAGATGGTGGAGTAGTCAGACTCTTCCAGTGGTCCCTCTTACAACAAAGACCCCCAAAAAAACAAGTGAAATGACAATCTAGGAGCCCTGAACATCAAAGGCAATGTTGAGGAATTGGACTGAGTGGCAGGGAGAGGGAGAGATAGTTCAGAAGAAGCAAGGAATTGCCAGACCTGACACAGTGGGAACCACCACCCTGCAGGCCAGATTGGCTGGTGCGTGCAGTGAGGTAAGCAGTGGTGTTCGGGACACGTTTTCGACATTGGGAAAGACCAACAGGTGGAGAGTCTACTCAAGCCTCCAAAACTAGTGAAAAGCGGCACTCAATCCACAAAAGATAAGTTAGACATGCATCTAACCTACTCTGTGGATCAAAAAACCCCACTTGGGAAGAAACTTTCTCCCATTTACCTGCTCACTCCCCTCTCTGCAGCAGGTCCCAGGGCCAGCTTCAGTGATTGCCACTTCCCCTGGACTGGAAGCAGGACCCATAAGATGCCCTGAGCCATTCTCTCAGATTTGAAGAGGGAACAAATTAACAAACAAGAAAAAATAATCTGCTAGTTCACCTAAGCAGGGAACTCAGGGCAGGCACAGATTCTTTGCCTAGGCACAAGTATAAGGGGTCCATGGATGTTGAATGCCTTTCATCCTTGCACAGACATGTGTGGCCCCATTTCAACAGTGTAGGCCCTCATTAGCACAGTACAACAGGGTATATACCTGAAGTCTAACTTCATTGTATCAGCTATATGGCGAAGTAGCACATTCATGACATTTGGCACCACCCTGTGCATTAAGCAGGGTCCTCACCTACACAGATCAGGGGCCTGAGAACTGGTGGTTCCACCTATGCCACCTAGCTACCTGCAATAGGGGTCCAAGAATAAGTGGTGTCTCCCAGTCCTTACAGCCAACAGCATTGGGTGCCCATAGTCTAGCTTCAAAACCCACACACCTACACACTATAGGGAACAGGGACATACTTTCCTCCAGGACACTGAGGGACAGCTATCAACCTCCTCCCTTGCTCACCACATGACCCACTACTGCAACCAGATACCAGTGCCTACTCCAATCACCCCTGCCTGTCTAGGACTGTAGGTGAGAGCCTGCACCACACACTTGGTAACTATCTGGACATGTGAGCTGAATTCATACAAAAAAAGTAAACAGACTCCTGGGCTCACATACCTAGTAACATATCTAACCACCTGGTGACAGGACGTAAGAGTTTCAAAGGTGCCAATAATCAAACTAGCTTATACAAGCAGCCTATTTGGGCATATCAAAACAAAACAAAACAAGAAGCTAGGACACAGTAAGTAAACATAAAATAAATAAATATAATAACTTATTGATGGCTTGGAGACAACAGTTATTAACAAATCACATAAAGAGGCAGACCATGATGGCTTCAGCATGCCCTCAAAACAAAGAATCAAGAAATCTTCTGGAGGAAGACAACTTATTGGAATTACAGGAGATAGAATACAAAAGATTAATATACAAAACACTTCAGTAGATCCAGAAGACCAGTCAAAATGCAAAATAAGCCAAGGAACACACAGACAAAGCAATGGAGGAACTTAAGATTATAGAAGAGCACAATGACAAATACAACAGGCTGCAAGAATCCATAGAGAGACAGTAATCTGAAATCCAGAAGATTAACAATAAAATTTCAGAGTTAGACAACTCTATAGAAAGTCATAGGAACAGAATTGAGGGAATAGAAGTTAGAATTAGTGAGATTGAAGATAAGGCACTTGACAACAACTTATTTGAGGAAAAATCAGGTAAAAGAATTTAAAAAAATGAAAAAACTCTAAGAATTATGTGGGACTCTATCAAGAGGAATAATCTATGAGTGATTGGAGTACCAGAACAGGGGAGGATAACAGACTATACAGAGACAATTGTTGAAGATTTATTGGCAGAAAACTTCCCTGATGTCGTGAAAAATGAGAAGAAATCTATCCAAGATGCTCATTGAACCCCACATAAGGTAGATCACAAAAGAAAATCACTAAAACATATTATAACCAAACTTGCCAAAACAAAAGATAAGCAAGAATTAGAAGAGTGGCTAGGGATAAATGAAAAGTCATCTACAAAGGAGAGTCAATAAGACTAAGCTTGGACTACTCAGCAGAAACCATGCAGACAAGAAGGCAATGGGATGACATATATAAAGCCTTCAAGGAAAACAATTGCCAGCCAAGAATTATATATCCAGCAAAACTGTCTCTCAAATATGATGGTGAAATTAGGGCATTTCCAGATAAACAGAAGTTTAGGGAATTTGCAAAAACCAAACAAAAATTACAAGAAATACTAAAAGGAGTCTTCAGATTAGAAAATCAATAACATCAGATTATAACCCAAGACTAGAACACAGGATAGAGTAATCAGATATCAACCCAGATAGGGAAGTCACAAAAATAAATCAAAGCTAAAAGACTGAAAATAGGGAAACAAAGACTTCAATATGTAAAAGATGACAATATTAAAGCAAAAGAGAGGGACTAAAAAATGTAGTCATAGATCTTTCATATGGGGAGGAAGTCAAGGCAATATAAAGAAATAAGATTGGCTTAAACTTAGAAAAATGAGGGCAAATATTAAGGTAACCACAAAGGAAACTAAAGATCTTACACATAAACAAAAGAAAAGAAAAATATAGACTCAACAAATAAAAAAACAACAATAAAAAGAAAATACATAAAGAAAAATGACTCAGCACAGAAAATCAAGTGGAACAAAGAAACTCTGTCAACAACACACAAAAAAAGACATCAAAATGACAGCATAAAACTCATACCTATCAATAATTATGCTGAATATAAATGGACTAATTGCTCAATAAAGAGACAAAGAATGACAGAATGGATAAAAAAAACACGATCCGTTTATATGCTGCCTCATGAGGCACACCTTAAACTTAAAGACACAAACAAACTAAAACTCAAATGATGGAAAAAAATATATCAAGCGAACAACACTCAAAAAAGAGCAGGAGTGGCAATATTAATTGCTGACAAAACAGACTTTAAAGTTAAATCCACCACAAAGGATAAGGAAGGACACTATATAATGATTAAGGGGTCACCACACCAGGAGGACATAACCTTATTAAATATTTACACACCCAACAACAGGGCTCCAAAATATGTAAAACTCTAACAACATTGAAAAGAGAGATAGACAGCTCCACAATAATACTAGTAGACTTCAACATACCACTTTCGGTGAGAGACAGAACATCCAGAAAGAAGCTTAATAATGATATGGAAGATCTAAATGCCACAATCAACCAACTTGATCTCACAGACACATACAGAACACTCCTCCCAACAGCAGCCAAGTATACTTTTTTTTCCAGCGCACATGGAATATTCTCCAGAACAGACCACATATTAGGCCATAAAGCAAGCCTTAACAGAATCCAAAGCATCAAATTTATTACAAAGCATCTTTTATGACCATAGAGCCACAAAAGTAGAAATCAATAACGGAAAAAGCAAGGAAAAAAATCAAACACATGGAAACAGAACAACACCTTGCTCAAAAACTACTGGGTTATAGAAGAAATTAAGGACAGAATAATGAACTTCACAGAATCAAATGAGACTGAAAACAAATCCTACCAGAATCATTGGGACACAGTAAAAGCAGTGCTCAGAGGTCAATTTATAGCAATAAATGCACACATCCAAAAAGAAAGAAGGGCAAACATTAAAAGTACAACTCAAACAAATAGAGAGCAGCAAAAGAAGCCCTTGGGCACCAGAAGAATGCAAATAATAAAAATTAGAGCAGAATTAAATGAAATAGAGAACAGAAAAACAATTGAAAGAGTTAACGAGACAAAAAGCTGGTTCTTTGAAAAGATCAACAAGATCGATAAACCATTCGCCAAACTGACAAAACAAAAACAGGAGAGGAAGTAAATAACCTGAATAAGAAATGAGATAAGTGATATCACAACAGACCGAACAGAAATTAAAAGAATCAAAACAGAATACTATGAAAAATTGCACTCTAACAAATTTGAAAACCTAGAAGAAATGGAAAATTTCTAGAAACACACTACTACCTAAACTAACACAAACAGAGGTAGAACAACTAAATAAACCTATAACAAAAGAAGAGACTGAAAAGGTAATTTTAAAACTCCCAACAAAAACAAAGCCCTGGCCCTGATGGTTTCACTGGAAAATTCTACCAAACTTTCAGAGAAGAGTTAACACCACTACTACTAAAGGTATTTCAAAGCACAGAAGAGGATGGAATACTCCCAAACTCATTCTATGAAGTCAGCAATGGAGGAACATGGTGTATTTGGTATTATACCAAAACCAGGTAAAGATACCACAAAAAAAGAAAATGACAGATCAGTATCCCTCATGAAAATAGATGCAAAAATCCTCAGCAAAATTCTAGCCAATAGAATTCAACAATATATCAAAAAAATAATTGACCCTGCTCAAGTGGGATTCCTACCAGGTATGCAGGGATGGTTCAATAATAGAAAAACAATCAATGTAATCCATCACATAAATAAAACAAAAGACAAGAACCACATGATCGTATCAATCGATGTAGAAAAGGCATTTGACAAAGTCCAGCACCCATTCAGGATTAAAAACTCTCAGCACAATAGGAATAGAAGAAAAATTCCTCAACATAATTGACGGCATTTATGAAAACCCAACAGCCAACATCATCCTAAATGGAGAGAGTCTGAAAGCATCCCCCTGGAGAATGGGAACCAGACAAGGATGCCCTTTATCACCACTCTTATTCAACATTGTGCTGGAGGTCCTAGCCACAACAATTAGGCTAGAAAAAGAAATAAAGGGCATCTAAACTGGTAAGGAAGAAGTTAAAGTATCTCTATTTGCAGATGATATGATCTTATACACAGAAAACCCCAAAGAATCCACAAGAAAACTACTGGAACTAATAGAAGATTTCAGCAAAGTTTCAGGATACAAGCTAAACATACAAAAATCACTTGGATTCATATATACCAAAAAAGAGAGCTTCTAAGAGGAAATCACCAAATCAATACCATTCACAATAGCCTCCAGAAGATAAAATACTTAGGAATAAATCTAACCAGAGATGTGAAAGACCTATACAAAGGAAACTACAAGATACTTCTGCAAAAAACCAAAAGAGACCTACATAAGTGGAAAAATACACCTTGCTCATGGATAGGAAGACTCAACATTGTGAAAATGTCTGTTCTATCCAAAGCAATCTACAGATACAATGCAATCCCGATCCAAATTCCAATGGCATTTTTTTAATGAGATGGAGAAACAAATCACCAACTTTGTATGGAAAGGGAAGAGGCCCCAAATAAGTAAAGTATTACTCAAGAAGAAGAACAAAGTGGGAGGCCTCACATTACCTTATTTTAGAACCTATTATACCATCCCAGTAGTCAAAACAGCCTGGTACTGGTAAAACAATAGGTACTTAGTCCAATGGAATGGAAATGAAAATCCAGACATAAATTCATCCACTGATATTTGACAAAGGCCCAAAGTCCATTAAACGGGGAAAAAACAGTCTCTTTAACAAATGGTGCTGGCATAACTGGATATCCATCTGCAAAAAACTGAAACAAGGCCTATACCTCACACCATGCACAAAAACTAACTCAAAGTGGATCAAAGACCTAAATATAAAATCAAAAATGATAAAGATCATGGAAGAAAAAATAGGGATAATACTAGGAGCCCCAATACATGGCATAAACAGAATACAGACTATAAGTAACAATGCACAAACACCAGAAGAGAAACTAGATAACAGGGAGCTCCTAAAAATCGAATACTGATGCTCATCAAAGACTTCACCAAAAGAGTCAAAAGACAACCTACAGACTCGAAAAAAAATTTTTGGCTGCGACAAATCCCATCAGCGTCTAATCTCTAAAATCTACAAGATACTGCAAGACCTCAACAACAAAAAGACAAATAATCCAATTAAAAAATGGGCAAAAGTTATGAACAGGCACTTCACCAGAGAAGACATTCAGGGCAACTACCAGATATACAAGGAAATGCTCATGATCATTAGCCATTAGAGAAATGCAAATCAAAACTACAGTGAGATACCATCTCACCCCAACAAGGTTAGCATTAATCCAAAAAACACAAAATAATAAATATTGGAGAGGTTGTAGAGAGACTGGAATACTTATACACTGCTGATGGGAATGTAAAATGGTACAACCACTTTGGAAATTGATTTAGCACTTCCTTAAAAAGCTAAAAAAGAAGTACCATCCAATCCAGCAATCCCACTCCTTGGAATATATCCTAGAGAAACAAGAGCAGTTACGTGAATAGATATATGCACATCCATGTTTATTGCAGCACTGTTCACAACAGCATAAAGATGGAAGCAACATAGGTGCCTATTAATGGACAAATGGATAAACAAATTATGGTATATTAACACAATTGAATACTATGCAACGATAAAGAACAAAAATGAATTTGTGAAAAATCTCATAACATGGTTGAATCTGGAAGGCATTATGCTGAGTGAAATTAGTCAATCACAAAAGGACAAATATTGTATGAGACCACTATTATAAGAACTCAGTAAAAGGTTTAAACACAGAAGAAAACATTCTTCGATGGTTCTGAGGGTAGGGAGGAAGGGAGAGGGGTATTCACTAACTAGACAGTAGATAAGAATTAGGTGAAGGGAAGGACAACACACAATACAGGAGAAGTCAGCATAGCTGGACTAAACAAAAAGTTAAGACGTTTCCTGAATACAACCAAAGACTTTGAGTGACAGAGTAGCAGGGGCGGGAGTCTGCGGACTATGGTTTCAGGGAACATTTAGGTCAACTGGCATAACAAAGTTTATTAAGAAAATGTTCTGCATCCCATTTTGGTGAGTGGTATCTGGGGTCTTAAAAGTTAGTGAGCGGACATCTAAGATACATCATTTGATCCCAACCCACCTGGAGCAAAGGAGAATGAAGAACACTGCCTTAGTTTTCTAGTGTTGCTATAACAGAAATACCACAAGTGGTTGGCTTCAACAAAGAGAAATTTATTCTCTCATATCCAGTAGGCTACAAGTCCAAATTCTGGGTGTCAACTCCAAGGGAAGGCTTTCTCTTCTCTGTTGACTCTGGAGGAAGGTCTTCCTCATCTGTCTTCCCTTGGTCTGGGAGCATCTCAGCCCAGGAACCTCAGGTCCAAAGAACACTCTCTACTACTGGCACTGCTTTCCTGGTGGTAAAAGATCCCCACGTCTCTCTGCTTGCTTCTCTCTTTTATATCTCAAAAGAGGTTAGCTTCAGATACTATCTAATCTTGTAAATCTCATCAATATAACTGCCACTAATCCATCTTATTACATCATAGTGATAGAGTTTACAACACATAGGGAAGCCACATCAAATGATAAAATGGTAGAAAATCATACAATACTGGGAATCATGACCTAGCCAAGTTGGCAGATATTTTTGGAGGAAATAATTCAGTCCATGACAAACACCAAAGACACAGGGAAAATATTAGCCCAAGAGACAGAAAGGGCCAAATAAACCAGAGAATCCATCAGCCTGAGATCAGAATTACTAGATGGTGCCCAGCTACCACCAATGACTGCGCTGACAGGGAACACAACAGAGAGTCCCTGACAGAGCAGGAGAAAAGTGGGGTGCAGAACTCAAATTCTAATTTAAAAAAAACATATTTAATTGTCTGACTGAGACTGGAGGGACCCCGGAAGACATAGCCCCCAGACTCTTTGTTAGCCCAGAACTGAAACCGTTCCCGAAGCCAACTCTTCAGACAAATGATACTTGTGAAGAGAGTGCTTTTTAGCTCAAGTAGATACATGAGACTAAATGGCAGCTCATGTCTGGAGGAGAGATGAAGGGCAAAATGGGACAGGAGCTGGTTGAATGGACACAGGAAATCCGGGGTGTAAAGGAGGAGCGTGCCGTCACAGTATAGGGAGAGCAACTTGGGTCACATAACAATGTGTGTATAAATTTTTGTATGAGAAACTAACTTGAACTGTAAACTTTCACTTAAACACAATAAAAAAAAAAAGAAATATTGGAGCAGGCAGGAGGGAGTGTGGAGGGAGAATGAAATGCTTAGGGGATACTGAGCTTTTGTTAAGGGTGATGGAAAATGTGGAAAAGGATAAGGGTGATGGTTGAACAACATGATGAACATAATTAATATCACTGAACAGTACATGTGAAGATGTTGAAATAGCAAATGTTTTGTTACATATATATTCAACACAATTAAAAAAATGTTGACAATTAATAAAAAAAAACAAAACCCTAGGAAGCAGTTCTACTCTGCACGTATGGGGTTATCATGAGTCAGAACTGACTCTCAAGCAACTAACAACAATATCCTAGTTTATATTCCCTTTTACAAGCAAAATTCTTCTTTTTCATGATTTATCACACTGTGATAATCTGTTCGGGACTGTATTTCCCACTAAACTATATGCTCTTGTAAAATAGAAATCATATTTTCCTTGCTCTACTTCCAAAGCTGAGCTAAGCAAGTTAAAAACAAGGAATAAAATAAAGCAAGTAAATACTCAGCAGTGAATAAAAGACTTGCATTCTAGATTCTATTCCTTGTTTGTTTAAGTATGTTAGAGATCACCAATAGGTCAGTTTGGGACTAAAACAAAAGAAAAAAATAAAAGCGGGTCTTCTCACTTCCAAATAAATCACATGGATCCAGGGCAAATGTATTCATTTTATTAAACAAAAGGTGTTTTGAATACCAAATATGCATTGGATCCCATACCTGCAGAGTTTAAATTTCATCAAGGGGATATAGACTCACATGAAGATAATTGTAGATTTCTGTTATTGGACATGCTGGAGCAACAGACTGAATTAATCTTCTTGTTTCAAAAAATGTTTTTAAAAAAACCTGGACAAAATATGTAACAGTTTTCAATCATTGAACATATGCAGTCCAGGAGACAGACCATGAGAGAATAGAAACAAAGTGGGTCAATATGTCACTTGTCCAGTTTAATGCCTGGAGGGTATTTTTAGGCAACAGAATACAGTGGGGAATCCAAACATGGCCCAGTGATATCCTTAAGTTGAGAAGGAAAAGTTTACAAACATTGGAGGCCAAAGAAGCTATAATTCCCAGGACAGAGCACAGAACAACAGAGAGAGAGAGAGGGAATGACTTAGAGAAACCCTGCCAAGTCTTAAGCTGAATAGTGATCAGTATGGGTGTGAGGAAACTATCTAAGGCTGGGAAAGGAAACACCAAACAAAAAGTACAGGTGGAACAATCACCAGAGTTTCACACATGTCATTGGGAATAGTTCGTGTTCCCAATAACCAGAGTGGAAAACCTCTCAACTCATGTGGAATTGAGTATTCAGAAAGGTCCTCTTACTAGTGAAGACAAAAACACTAATTATAAAAGAAAGAAAAATGGATATATTGTACTTTATCAAAATTAAAAATGTTTTCTCTTTAAATGTTGCTGTTATGAAAACGAAAAGGTAAGCCAGAGAGTAGAAGAAAATATTTTCCGAATACCCCATAAAGGACATGTATCTAGTGTGTTTGTGTGTATACATATATATGTGTATATATATATATATGTATATATACCTTATAATACAATAACGAAAGATGAATGTCTTAGTTAACTAGCGGTGCTGTAACAGAAATACCACAAGTGGGTGGCTTTAAGAAACAGAAATTTATTCTCACAGTTTAGGAGACTAAAAGTCTGCATTCAGGCTGCCAGCATCAGAGGAAGGCTTTCTCTCTCTGTTGGTTTGGGGAAAGGTCCTTGTCATCAATCTTCACATGGTCTAGGAGTTTCTCAGCACAGGGACCCTGGGTCCAAAGGACACAAGCCTCTGACTCTTCTTGCTTGATGGTAATGGGTCCCCCTGTCTTTCTTCTCACTTCTCTCTTTTATATCTCAAGATACAACCTAAGCTGCTTCATTAACATCATAGAGGTAGAATTTACAACACACAGGAAAATCACACCAGATGAGAAAATGGTGGACAATCACATAATACTGGGAATCATGGCCTAGCCAAGTTGACACACATTTTTTGGGGACACAATTCAATACATAACAATGAAGAACCATCTCCCTCAATGGGGTAAACATTTGAACATCTCCCCAAAGTTATATGGATATCAAATGAGTGCATGAAAATATGCTCGGCATAATTTGTTATTAGGAAAACGAAAATGAAAACCACAATGAGATACCCCTGTCTATTATAATAGTTAAAATTATAAAGGTTATTCTTCCAAGTGTTGATGTGAATGTAGAGAAACTGGAACTCTCGTATACTTCTGGTGAAAATGTGCATGGTATTACTACTTTGTTAAAAAGATTGGAGATTTCTTAAAAATTTAAACACATATGAGTATAACGATCTAGCCGTTCCACTCCCTTGCAAAGGAAATTAAAGCATTTGTTGACATAAAAACTCATATGCAAATGTTGACTACAGTTTTATTTGCAAACCAAATTCCATCAACAGATGACTGAATAAAAAACTTGGGGTATATCCATACAGTAGAATTCTACTCAGCAATGATAAGGAACTATTACTGATGCATGTAGGAACATGCATGAATCTCAAAATAATTGTAGTGATTGAAGTCATCCAGAAAATAAAAAAATTAGAGTTCATTTGCATAAATGTTTAGAAAATATAAAAATATCTATTGTGACAGAAAGTAGATCAGTAGTTGTCTGGAAAGGGAGGTGGGATAGAGGGATGGAAATGTGGATGACATAGGAGCATGAGGAATATTTAGGGGCTGATGGGTATGTTCATGGAAACCCTGGTGGTGTAGTAGTTAAGAGCTACTGCTGCTAACCAAAAAGTTGGCAGTTTGAATCCACCAGGCACTCCCTGGAAACTCTATGGGGCAGTTCTACTCTATCCTATAGGGTTGCTGTGAGTTGGAATCGACTTGCTGGCAACGGTTTTGTTTTTTGGTTTTTGAGTACGTTCATTATCTCAGTTTGTGATGATGATTTCATAGATGTATACATATGCCAAAACTTACCAAATTTTTACACATTAAATATGTACAATCTATTGTAAATAAACTATGCTTTGAAAAAGATGTTTAAAAATTTATTATAAAGCAAAAGAGTCAGATGTTCAGATAGTGTTATAGAAAAAAACTTAAATTCTGTTTCAATTTAAAACAGACAGGTTTATTAAGGGTTTAAAACAGTTGCAATTGGGGAACTACATACTCCATTGAAAATGGAACCAGGTAGCCTGGGGCGGTTTTGTTATACAAATATTCTTTTGAGGAAAAAGAAGAACCAAATCATAGGGAGGGCAATTACAGCAAAATCAATGAGTATTATAACAATCACACGCTGATTGGTTACTGATTATTAATAGTTACAGTTAATGATTACAGATCATTTCACAAGATGCTTAGATCATGGTCACAAGATGGTTGCATATGTTTTCTTTGTCTATCTTGCTAACCATAAAAAGGTTGGCAGTTCAAATCCACCAGGCGCTCCTTGGAGTTTCCAAGTTCTACTCTGTCCTATAGGGTCACTATGAGTTGGAATTGACTTGACGGCAACGCGTCTGGTTTTTTGTTTTTGCTTTTTTTTTTGGATCTTGCAAAAAGACCTTGTTGGCAACAGCACCTAGATAGCAGTCTTCCTGAGTACGTGTATTTTGAGGGGCTGCAGACAGTCACTTGGTCAAGACCCCTCGGGGCATATGATTTCACATCTTGGTTTTGACCACTGAGGAAAATCATGTTTTTCTCAAAAACGTAGCTGTTAGCCTAGAATCCAGATTAAAATTAGACAGCATGGTCAGCATATTATGTCTATGTCTCACTGACTGCGCTGAAAGTAATCTTTTCCTGAGACAATAGTGAATATATGCTTTTGGGGGACTCTAACCACAGTGATGTCAGGGATATTTTTATGGAGTAGGGGAGCTTCTAATATAAGCCTTTAATGGTAAATATGGCATAGTGATGTAAAGCAATAGGAGAAGCATTTCTAAAAATGGGCCATGTACAAGGTCACTAATGGAGTAAACTTCGAGTAATATGTGTGCAACTATATCTAGTTGTGTTGCTAGAGCCTCAATTATAAACAGCAAAATGAGGGTGAAGTGGTAAACCACATCTAGTTCACTGAGGGTTTTGTATGTCCTGTAAGTAGTTTGTAGATGATAATAGCCCACTGAAGTTCCTTAAGCATCAAACAGCCTTATCAGATTTCCATTTTAGAAAGGCCATTGTGGTAGCAATCTGGAACAGTGATATACGGAGGAGACTAAAAGAATTAGAATGCCTTCAAGGAAGCATGGTATAGAGTGAATGATCTTCTGATCTGTAGCAGTGAAAGTGGGTTTAGGGAAAATGCCCTTCTTTACTAAATATTGTGATGGAGTGAGATTGGAGGACAAAGAAAAAGAAGAAGGTAAGTAAGAAGGAGGAGTCTGAATAAATTGTTCTCTGAAAAGTGTCCTTTATATTATTTCTTTTTATATTCTGGGGCTCCAATGTCTCCTTCTCTCCTTGCAATTCTCTAAATTATAAAATTTAAAAAAAAAATTTGCACATGTGGAGATCAGTTTACTGGTCACCACCCATTTTCATTTATGTCTTTATAAATTCTAACAAAATATTATTGAGCATAATCAGTTTTTAGCTTATATTATTAACTCTTTCGAATGAAGTTATTTGAGCGCAGTAATGGTGACAGTTTCAGCTTTCAATTCCCGGCAAATCTTTCTTCTCCAAATTAAATTTTCAATAAAAATTTTGATTCTTTGGAAACAGCATAAGTCAGTTATTTGTGATCTTTGATTTCAGTTACTTTTCTTCCTTGTGAACATTCTTATTTCATTGATTTCTCCTCCACTTAATAAAATCATTTTTATAGTAATCTTCATTCACCATTTTTACCTTCAACAATGTGAGGTATTTTCATCCAAATCAACCTAATGAAATTAATGACCTCAGTTATAATATTCTGCATTACAACAAGCAGAAAATATATAACTAAATTTACAGAAAATCTGTGATGTTTAACACATCGCTGCATAGGATTGGGTAAGCAAGTGATTGGGTTACCTTAAGTAGCGGCTAATTTTCAGATATAAAAAGAAGTTCAAAACTATTAAGAAATAAGCCTGCAAGGAATTATTATAAATTAAAACATAAATTAAAGCATTATTACTCCATTATATATTAACCATCATAAGCAATAGATATTTATTTGTAGATGAATACTTTTTTTTCCCCTGAAAACAATATCTGTATCCGTCTTATTAAAAACACTGTTGTTTTTACTGGGTGCCACTGAGATAACTCTGACTTATAGTGAACTTATGCGTAACAGAACGAAACATTGCCTGGTCCTGCACCATCCTCACAATCATTGCTATGGTTAAGCTCATTCTTTTATTTTTATTTTTTTAATTTTTTTTATTGTACTTTAGATGAAGATTTACAGAACAAATAGTTTCTCATTAAACAGTTAGTACACATACTGTTTTATGACAATGGTTAACAACCACACAAGTCAACACTGTCCCTTCTCAACCTTGGGTTTCCTATTACCAGCTTTCCTATCACCTCCTGCCTTCTAGTCCTTGTCCCTGGACTGTTGTGCCCCATTAGTCTGGTTTTATTTTATGGGGCTGTCTAATCTTTAGCTGCATGGTGAACCTTGGGAGTGATTTCATTACTGAGTTAAAAGGCTGTCCAGGGGCCGTATTCTCAGGGTTTTTCCAGTCTCTGTCAGGCCAGTAAGTCTGGTCTTTTCTTGTGAGTTAGAATTTTGTTCTACATTTTTCTCCAGCTCTGTCCAGGACCCTCTGTTGTGATCCCAGTCAGAGCTGTCAGTGGTGGTACCGGGCTCCATCTAGTTGTACTGGACTCAGTCTGGTGGAGGCCGTAGTAGTTGTGGTCCATTAGTCCTTTGGACTAATCTTTCCCTTGTATATTGTTTTCTTCATTCTCCCTTGCTGCAGAAAGGGTGAGATCAGTGGAGTATCTTAGATGGCTGCTCACAGGCTGTTAAGACCCCTGACGCTACTCACCAAGGTAGAATGTAAACATTCTGTTTATTAACTGAGTTATGCCAATTGAGCTAGATGTTCCCAGAGACCATGGTCCCCACAGCCCTCCGCCCAGCAATTCGGTCCCTCAGGAAGTTTGGATGTGACTACAGAGCTTCCATAACTTTGCCTTTACAAGTTGTGTTGGCTTCCCCAGTATTGCATAGTATCTTACCCTTCACCAAAGTTACCATTTATCTACTGTCTATTTGGTATCCCCCCCACACCCCTCTCATCCCTCGTAACCAAAGATTGTTTCCTTTCGTGTGTAAACTTTTTCATGAGTTCTTATAATAGAGGTCTCATACAATGTTCGTCCTTTTGTGATTGACTTACTTCACTCAACATAATGTCCTCCAGTTTCAGCCATGTTATGAGATGCTTCACAAATTCATCATTGTTCTTTATCTTTGCATAATACTCCATTGTGTGTATGTACCATAGTTTATTTATCCACTCATCTGTTGATGGGCATCTATGTTGTTTCCATCTTTTTGCTATTGTGAACAATGCTGCCATGAACATGGGTGTGCATATGTCTGTTCATGTGGCGGCTCTTATTATTCTGGGATATATTTCCAGCAGTGAGATTGCTGGATCGTATGGTATTTCTATTCCTAGCTTTCTAAGGAAGCGCCATATCATTTTCCAAAATGACTGTATCATTTTGCATTCCCACCAGGAGTGCATAAGAGTTCTGATCTCCTCGCAGCCCCTCCAACATTTGTTATTTCCATTGTTTTTGATTCGTGCCAGTAATGCCGGGGTGAGATGGTATCTCATTGTGGTTTTAATTTGCATTTCTCTAATGGCTAGTGATCACAAGCATTTCCTCACGTGTCTCTTGGCCACTTGAATGTCTTCTTTGGTGAAGTGTCTGTTCATTTCCTTTGCCCATTTTTTAATAGGATTATTTGTCTTTTTGTTGTAGAGGTATTGGAATCTCTTGTACATTATAGAGATTAGACCTTTCTCTGACTTGTAATGTCCAAAAATTTTTTCACAGTCTTGGTTCTCTTTTTACTCTTTTGGTGAAGTCTTTTGATGAGCATAAATGTTTGACTTTTAGAAGACCCCAGTTATCTAGCTTATCTTCTGGAGTTTGTGTGTTGTTGGTTATGGTTTATATCCTCTGGTTAATGCCATGTATTAGAGCCTCTAGCATTGATCCTATTTTTTCTTCTATGAACTTTATAGTTTTTGGCTTTATCTTTAGGTCTTTGATCCATTTTGAATTAGTTTTTGTATATGGTGTGAGATATAGGTCCTGTTACATTTTTTTTACAGATGGACATCCAGTTTTGCCAGCACCATTTGTTAAAAAGACTGTCCTTTCCCCATTTGATGGACTTTGGGCCCTTGTTGAAGCTCAGGTGACTGTAGGTGAATGGATTTACATATCTGGGTTCTCAATTCTCTTCCATAGGTCAATGCATCTGTCGTTGTATCAGTACCAGGCTCTTTAACTACCTACTTTATTCTTCTTCTGCAGTAGTGCTTTACTTATTCAGGGCTTCTTCCCTTTCCATATAAAGGTAAGGATTAGTTTTTCCATCTGTTTAAAGAATGTTGTTGGTATTTGCATTGGTATTGCATTCTTTTTGTAAACTGCTGTGGGTAGAATTGTCATTTTCACAATGTTGAGTTTACCTATCCAGGAGCATGGTGTGTTTTTCCATTTATGTAGATCCTTTTGGGTTTCTTGAAGTAGTGTTTTGTAGTTTTCTTTGTATAGGTCTTTTACATCCCTGGTTAGATTTATTCCTAAGTATTTTATTTTTTTAGGGACTATTATAAATGGTATTATTTTCCTGATTTCCTTTTCATCATTCTCTTTATTGGTGTATAGGAATCTAACTGATTTTTGTATGTTTAGCTTGTATCCTGCTACTGTGCTGAATCTTTCTATTAGTTACAGTAGTCTTTAGGGTTTTCTATGTATAGTATCATATCATCCACAAACAGGGACAGTTTAACTTCTTCATTACCAATTTGGATGCCATTTACTTCTTTTTCTTGCCTTATGGCTCTAGCTAGGAATTCCAGCACAACGTTATATAGGAGTGGTGAAAAAGGGAATTCTTGTCTTTTTCCTGTTCTCAAGGGGAATGTTTTCAGTCTCTCTCTATTAAGAATGATGTTGGCTGTTGATTTTGCATAGATGCCCTTTATTGTGTTGAGAAATTTCCCTTCTATACCGATTTTATTGAGAGTTTTTATCAGGAATTGGTGTTGGATTTTGTGAAATGCCTTTTATGCATCAGTTGAGATGATCACGTGACTCTTTTCTTTCCTTTTGTTTATGTGGTGGATTATGTTGAACCACCCTTGCATACCTCGTATGAATCCTACTTGGTCGTGGTGTATTATTTTTTGATATGATGCTGAATTCCGTTGGCTAGAATTTTGTTGAGAATTTTTGTGTCTATATTCCTGAGAGATAATGGTCTGTAATTTTCTTTTTTTATGGCATCTTTGCCTGGTTTTGGTATCAGGGTTATGCTGGCTTCATACAATGAATTTGGAAGTATCCCTTCTTTTTCTATGTTCTAAAATATTTTGAGTAGTACTGGTATAAGCTCTTCTCTGAATGTTTGGTAGAATTCTCCAGTGAAGCCATCTGGGCCAGGGCTTTTTTTTTGGTTGGGAGTTTTTTATTACCTTTTCAATCTCTTCTCTTGTTATAGATCTGTTCTGATTTTCAACATCATTTTGTGATAGTTTGGATAGGTAGTGTGTTTCTAGAAGTTTATCCATTTTCTCTAGGTTTTCAATTTTGTTGGAGTATAGTTTTCAGTAATACTTGGTTAGGATCTTTTTTTATTTCAGTTGGGTCTGTTGTAACGCCCCCCATTTCATTTCTTATTTATGTTATATGCATCTTCTCCTGTTTTTCTTTTGTCAGTGTGGCCAGTGGTTTGTAGATTTTGTTGATTCTTTCAAAGAACAAACTTTTTAAAAAAAAATTTTTATTGTACTTCAGGTGAAGGTTTACATAAAAAATAGTTTCTCGTTAAACACTAGTACACATATTGTTTTATGACATTGGTTAACAACCCCACGACATGTCAACCCTCTCCCTTCTTGATCTTTTTTTTTTTTGGTGAAAATATACATAGACAAAGATAAACCATTTCAAAAATTTCTACATGCACAGTTCAGTGACATCGACTATGCTGTTCCAGTTGTGCTGCTATTCTCACTTTAGATGAAGGTTTACAGTACAAAATAGCTTCTCATTAAACGTTAGTACACGTGTTGCCCTATGACAACGGTTAACAACCTCACTACATGTCAACACCGTCCTTACTCAACCTTGGGTTCCCTATCACCAGCTTTCCTGTCCCCTTCTGCCTTCTAGTCGTTGTCCCTGAACTGCTGTGCCTCATTAGTCCCATTTTGTTTTATGGGGCTGTCCAATACCGGGTTGGTGAACATTGGAAGTGACTTCGCCACTAGCTAAAATGGTGTCTGGGGGCCATACTCTCGGGGTTTCTCCAGTCTCCTTTAGGCCAGTAAATCTCGTCTTTTTTGTGTGAATTAGAATTTTGTCCTACATCCTTCTCCAGCTCTGTCCAGAACCCTCTGTTGTGATCCCAGTCAGAGCAGTCAGTGGTGGTAGCCAGGCACCATCTAGCTGTACTGGACTCAGTCTGGTGGAGGCCGTGGTAGCTGTGGTCCATCAATCCTTTGGACTAATCTTTTCCTTGTATCCTGTTCTCTTCATTCTCACTTGCTCCCAAAGGGGTGAGACCAGTGGAGTATCTTAGATGGCCGCTCAGAGGCTTTTAAGACCCCAGATACTACTACTCACCAAGGAAGAATGTAGAACGTTGTCTTTATAAACTGTGTTATGCCAAATGAGCTAGATGTTCCCCGAGACCATGGTCCCCACAGCCCTCTGCCCAGCAATTCAGTCCTTTAGGGAGTTTGGATGTGTCTATGGAGCTTCCATGACCTTTCCTTGTACAAGTAGTGCTGGTTTCCCCAGTATTTTGTACTGTCTCACCCTTCACCAAAGATACCACTTATCTATTACAAAGAACCAACTTTTGGTTTTGTTGATTCTTTCTATTGTTTTTCTACTCTCTATTTCATTTATTTCAGCTCTCATCTTTATTATTTCCTTTCTTCTGGTGGCTGTGGGCTTTTTTTGCTGTTCTCTTTTTATTTGTTTGAGTTCTGTAATTAATGTTTTGATTTTGTCTCTTTCTTCTTTTTTGATTTGTTTATCTATTGCTATAAACTGTCCTCTGAGGACTGCCTTTGCTGTGTCTCATAGGTTTTGGTATGATGTGTTTTCATTTTCATTTGATTCCAGGTATTTTTTGATTCCATCTTTGATCTCTTCTATTACCCATTGATGTGTAAGCATGGTGTTACTCAGTTCCTATGTAATTTATTTATTTTTTTCCTTGCTCTTTTGTTAATTTCTACCTTGTTGGCACTGTGGTCAGACAAGATACTTTGAATTATCTCAGTGTTTTTTATCTCATTGGGGATTGCTCTGTGGGCTAAGATGTGATCTATTCTGGAGAACGTTCCATGTGCACTGGAAAAGAATGTTTACTTTGCAGCTGTAGGGTGGAGTGTACTATAAATGTCATTGAGTTCAAGTTGGCTGATTGTGCCCTTTAGGTCTTCTGTATCCTTGTTGAGTTTCTTTTTAGATGTTGTGTTCTTTATCCAGAGTGGTATGTTGAAGTCTCCTACTATTATCACGGAACTTTCAATTTCTCTTTTCGGTGCCGTTAGAGTTTTTTTATGTATTTTGGAGCCCTGTCATTGGGTGCTTAGATGTTTATTATGGTTATGTTTTCTTGAGAGATGGTCCCCTTAATCATTATATAGTGTCCTTCTTTGTCATTTATGGTGGATTTTGTTTTAAAGTCTATTTTATCTGAAATTAGTATTGCTACTCCAGATCCTTTTTGGTAGTTGTTAGCTTGATATATTTTTTTCCATCCTTGGATTTTTAATAAATTTACATGTTTGTTTTTAAGGTGTGTTTCTTGTAGACAGCATATTGATGGATCCTACTTTTTTATCCATTCTGTCACTCTCTGTCTCTTTATGGGTGCATTGAGGCCATTTACATTCTGTGTAATTATTGACAGGTGTGTGTTTATTGTTATCATTTTGTACTGCTTTTTTTTGTGATGCAGATGTTTTCTCTGTTCCTCATACTCTCCTGTGCTGAATTACTTATGTTTGTGGATTTTTTTTTTTCATTTCTTTTTTTTTTGTTTTTACTGAGACTTTATGTTTTTCCTCTTTGTTTTGATGAGTAGGTTGGTTAACTTTCTTTGTGGTTACCTTGAAATTTACTATTATCTTCCTAAGTATGAAGCAGTATATTATTACTTGGTAACCCCTTGCCTTCCTCTCCATTAGAAGGTTCTATACCTACAGCATTTATTCTCTCTTCTATTGTTCTGATGTTGTTGTCATTTACAGATTAACTTCTCTGATTCTCTGTTGTATTTCTTTTAGTTTTGGATAATCCTTGAGAGTTCATTTCCTAAATTGGTTTCTGGCTGGTACTATCCTGCCTCCCAGATTCAGCCTGTGAGCTGATGTTTCTGTTCTCTATTGGGAGGACTCCCTTTAATAATTCTTGTAAGTTTGGTTTCATTTTTACATATTCCCTTATTTTCTGTTTATCTGGAAATGTCCTAATTTCACCATCATATTTGAACGAGAGTTTTGCAGGATATATTATTCTTGGCTGGCAAGTTTCTTTCTTTCAAGGTTTTATATATGTCATCCCATTGCCTTCTTTCCTACACGGTTTCTGCCGAATAATCCGAGCTTAGTCTTATTTTTCAGCTCTGTATGTGACTTTTTGTTTTTGTTGAGCTGCCCTCAGTATTCTTTGTTTGTCTTTGGTTTTTTCGAGTGTGATTATGGTGATTTTCTCTTGGGGTCTATCCTATATGGGGTTCATTGAGCTTCTTGGATGGCCAGCTTTTCATCTTTCATGATATTGAGGAAATTTTCTGTCAGCAGTTCTTCAGTGATCCTCTCTGTGGTTTCTATTTTTTCTGCCTGTTCTGGAACTCAGATCGCTTGCATATTTTGCTTTTGATTGTATCCCACATAATTCTCAGGTTCTCTTCATTTTTCTTTGTTCTTTTTTCTGATTTTTCCTCAAACAGAGTTGTAACCAAGTGTTTGTCTTCAATTTCACTGATCCTGTCTTCCACCATTTCAAATCTGCTCCTCAGGCCTTTTATGACACTGTCCATTTCTGAAATCTTGTTGTTTATCTTCTGGATTTCTAATTGTTGTTTTTGTATGATTTCTAGTTGTGAATTTATTTTAGCATTTTGTTCCTGCATTATTTTCCTGAATTCTTCCGATTTTTTGTCTTTATTTTCCATGATTTTGTCTATTTTTTCCTCATTTTTGTCTGCTTTTTGCTTCAACTCTTGGGTAGCTCTGAATATTAGAGATTTAAATTCCCTATCAGGTAGTTCTAGTGCCTTTTATTCTACTGGAAAGTCATCTGGTGTTCTTTGTTGTTTTTTGTCTGTATTTTCCATGAATTTGTCTGCCTTTTCCATGAATTTGTCTATTTTTTCCTCATTTTTGTCTGCTTTTTGCTTCAACTCTTGCATAGCTCTGAATATTAGAGATTTGAATTCCCTATTATGTAGTTTTAGTGCCTTTTCTTCTATTGAAATGTCATCTGTGTGTTCTTTGTTGTTTCCTCATCTGTGTGCATGATACTTTTTGTCTCCTTCTCCAATTGTCAGGGTCAGTCTCTCAGATATGGTACAGCAGGGCAGGTCTAGCTGAAGAAGAGTTGTTGGGATGGGTTGTTTGTGGCACATACTAGGGCCAATAGGCTTGCCGGGAATCAGTGCAGGGCAAGTTCCAGTTGGCCATGCCTGTGCTGCTTGGGGATGTGATGTTCAGCGCACGGTGCAGGTATATAAGAAAGCAGGTGAGATTGTGATGTGAGGAGCAAAGATGTGTTTGGGAAAGGGGAGAGAGAGGAGAGAGGAACAGGAGCAAAAAACATACAAACAAACAAAAAAGAGTGCTAAAAGAGCTTGCTATTGGAGTGGAAAGATGAGAGACTGAGAAATGGAGAAAAACAAAAAGGAGAAGAAGAAGATGAAGAAATAAAGAAATAAAAATTAGGAAGAAAAAAGAAAAGCAAACCCCCAGGGATCACACCCATGTGGCTACGAGGTCTGGGGAATTTGCTCCCAGGCTGTGAAGTACATCCTGGCTAGAAGGGGTTACAGGTGTCACTCAGTGCCAGGTATTCAGGAGACAGATCGTGAAGGTAAGTATAGAGAGATGAGAAACTGAGTAATGGATAAAGACAAAAAGGGAAAAAGAGAGAAAAGAAAATACAACAAGTAAAAAAAAGAACCAGAAAACAAGAAAAAAAAAAAAAAGAAAAACAAGAAAAAACTAATGCCCTCAGGGATTCTTCTGTGTGTCTGCACAAACTGAGTTGGTAGGTCCCAAGCTGCACAGTACTGTCCAGCTAGAACGGGCTCCCAATTCGAGAAAAGAAAAAGAAAAAATAAAAAAGATCAAAACCAAAAACAAACAACAGCCTCAGGATCCCACTAGAGTGGCAGCATGGGTCAGGAAGCAGTTTCACATTCGAGTGGCATTTTACAGCCTTTCAGGAAGAAGCAAAGATGGTGAACGCAGCCAGGTGTTTGAGAGAAGGAGGGGAAGGTGGAGAGAGGTAAGGAAGAAATCAACAGAAGTGGAAAAAAGCAATACCAGTGGCCAACAAATGGTACTCAGGGAGCCGGCCAGTGTGGGTGGGTGGAATCCATGTAGCACTGGAGTGAAGCCGCTGCTTCCCGGCCAAGAGACTGTGGCCGCAGGAAGCAGAGGAGACCGAGTGGGGTTGAAGAAGAGGGGGGTGGTAAAGCATATATTGCTGGTTACCAGTTGTTCTGTCTCCTGCTGGAAGCTCCATAAAGCTGCTTTCCCATACCCTCTGTTCACCAATCTCCGATAGGAGTCCAAGATGGCGGATTTGTGCTGCGTTAGCTGATAAGGGACTTCTGCATGTATATCTCCTCCCTCTCTGTTCTCTGTCAGTTTCTTATTCCATTCAGTGCTTGGCTGGGTTCTTTATCTCTTCATTTGATGCTTAGGGTTTCAGGATTGACGTTTTCTCTGTTTGGCTTAGTTTTTCAGATCTTTGCTGTGGAAGGACAGTGTGGTGCTTCTGTCTATAGCGCCATGTTGCCTGGAAGTTTGGTTAAGCCCATTCTTGCAGCCATTGTATCAATCTGTCTCATTGAAGCTCTTCCTTTTTTTCATTTATCCTCTACTTTACCAAGCACGATGTTTTTCCCCAACGATTGGGGACATGTCCAAAGTAAGCGATATAAAGTCTCTCTATCCTTGCTTCTGAGGAGAATTCTGGCTTTACTTCCTCTAAGACACATCTGTTCGTTCTTCTGGCTGTCAATGGTATATCAATATTTTTCACCAACACAGTTCGAATGCATCAATTTTTCTTTTGTCTTCCTTATTCATTGTCCAGCTTTCACGTGCATATGAGGCAATTGAAAATATCTTGGCTTGCGTCAGGTGCACCTTAATCATCAAATTGATATCTTTCCTTTTGAACACTTTCAAGAGGTCTTTTATAGCAGATTTTCCCAATGAAATAAGTCAGTTGATTTTTTGACTACTACTTCCATGGACATAGATGGTTGATTCTATAAAAATGAAATCATTGACAACTTCAATTTCTTTGCCATTTATCATTATGTTGTGTATTGATCCCATTGTAAAGATTTTTGTTTTCTTTATGTTCAGATGTGATCTATATTTTATATCAGACAATGTGTGTTGTTTTTCATAAGGTTTTCATTGGCTAATTTTCTGAAGCCGATCACCAGGCCTTTTCCAAGACAATCTTAGTCTGGAAGCTCTGCTGAGACCTGTCCACCATGGATGGCCCTACTCTATTTAAGATACAGACGGCATAGCTTCCAGCATCATAGCAACATGCAAGTCATCACAGTATGATAAACCAACAGATTTAAAAATATTAGATACTTTTTATATGTCAAAATTAATTTATCACTTTCTCTACATGTATGTGTATAGATATAGATGTATATGTAGATATAGATATAAATGTGTATATATACATGTCTGAATCTGTCTCTATCTATTGATCATCCATCATAAAACTAGACAAATTATTGATATAAAAACAAATAGCCTTTGCTGAAAGTTATCTGGAAAGTTCAGGCAAGAGGGTTTAGTTAGGATTGGCTCTCCCAGTTATGTACTGTCATCTCCATATTTTGTGTGTGGGTTCTGTTTTAGAATTCGGAAGAGCCAGTGGGAATCTATATCTTTAGCCTCACTTGGTAGTTCCTCCCTTGCTTTGAATGTTATAACCTTTTATTTGCTATGTCTGGATTAATAGCTCTGTTTCAATAACCAACTAAGATGTTCTCTAGGCAACTTCAATATCCTAAGGAAAACATGGTCCAAGTCAATCTATTCTCTGACACTCATTTAGACTTTTCCATCCACAGTGATGAAAAAACTGACATGGTATAGATCTGTGACAGATTCCCAGCCAGTTCTGTTTCCTCAGCCCCAACATCACGCAGCAACTCAGACCAAAGAATTTGCTTATGGGGTCTTCTACATATAGACACAGGCTCAACTTAAACACATTTTGTAAAAATCAAAATGACACAAATGTCCTGGGAATCCACACATGAATAAAAGACCCCTGGAACACAGCAAAATATAAAGGGTAACTCTCACAAATCTTATACAATCTGATGTGTCTGCTTGTCTGAGCTAAATAAGGTGAGTTCTATTACCTATCTCTTGTCATCTCATGTACTGAAACACATCCATGAAATCAGAAAGATGCCAGAAAGAGACATCAAATGCAATTCAAACCAGGAGGTAATCAGTGAATTGATAAGAATCAAGTTAGGCAATTCTGTAGCAAGTATATGATGGAAGATTGTAAGACAGTGATAATAGACTCAGATGACAATAACTGATTAAAGTAAACAAGTTAATATTTTCAGAATAATTTGTTTAGCAGTGTTACACAAATCTCTGAACTAGAAAAGACAAAGCATCTTCATAATCTAATTACTCCAAAAATTCCATTAACATAACAATTCAATCCTGTTGTTTGCATGGTATCCTTATTAAGAGCTTCAGTTGCCATGACAGCAATGTCATCACAGAAAGTAGCTGTTCATTTTTATAAAAATGTTTTGGGGTATCACAAATAAATGAAACAGTTTGATGGAATAAAAATGGTTGCTATAATATATTAGTGTGAAAAAGAAATATTCTACAAACAATCTCAAGGGGGAAGAAAAACTTTTAAGTAATGAATTGCTTGATATGTATGTTGTTGTTGTTAGGTGCCCTTAAGTAGATTCCTACTCATAGGGACCCCCTAGGTACAACAGAAGAAAACGCTGCCCGGTCCTGCACCATCCTCACAATCGCTGCTATGTTTGAACCCATTGTTGCAGCCACTGTGTCAATTCGTCTTGTTGAGGGTCTTCCTCTTTTTTTGTTGATCCTCTACTTTACCAATGATATGTGTAGTGGAGTAAAATATATTAAGAACCCTATATGACTGAAAAACAAAATACCAAACAAAGGGAAACTGTAGTGTCATTTGTAAAAATTTCTGGTTTTTTAGTTTGCTATTTAATTTGATAGCATGCTATATGTGCATTGTTGTACATATGGTAGATAATAAATTTTCATAGAAAGAATGGAAGAAAAATATCCATTTAGATCCTAATAAATCTAGAATTTATGTTTCCTATTATTCTCATTGCTATTGAGTTTCTGAATGGATTTGTGCTGTCAAGTATATTTCCACATAATCTAATAGAAGTTGAGACTAAGTGCTTATTTTTTAATAAATATATTGAATGAAATATTGAAGTGGATAATTTTAAAAATGAAATGTCTTCAAGGAATATAATTAACATATTGCAAATTTAAAGTTTGTTGTTAGAGATCAGTAGGGTCCAATTCTGAGCTAAATCTATTTTATTAGCTAAAGGCAAATATTGATTAAAACTCCAAGCAGAACAGTAGGAATGAAAGTTACATAATGTTAAGATTAAAGAAGTCACTCACAAATCACATGGTACCGGAAAGCATACACTTTACAAAAACTTTACAGATAAGGAATTTTAATAAAATAAAAAATTGTTTTAAACAATAATAGAGGCTTCTGAGCAAAACTGCATAATTCTCTGTCCAAAAGAGAGAGAATTAACATTTGTTGGATGCTTTCTATTTGCTAAACAATATTCTACATATCATGTATATATAATAAACTCCTTAAAATGCACAACAATGCTAGACATTCTCCCCATTTTCTAGATAGGAGAAAAATCATGCCAAGATCTAAGCTAATATTTTTGGCAGAGATTTTTTTCATATATTTTTCACTTTCCAATGGGCAAAAAACTGTAAGCTTTTTATTTTTTTGTAATGCAATTCCTGTATATTACCTCTGTATTTTAATATTCCTATAACGTATAATTTGAGGCATTTTAAAAAGCATTATTAAGTGATAGAAATATAATTCAGTTTGAGGCATGGATATTTTCCATAGCATCTCTGGGAGACATCATGTGCTCATTAGAGGGCAAATATTCTGACATCAATACCTTTAGGCAGTTTGGTAGAGAGAGAAATGCATTTGAATATGAGTCCCACAATATAGACAATCATAGTTGCATTTCAAGTTCAGAAAGAATGAACGACTCTACTACTAAATAAAAATAGAGATTTGTCAGAAGCTTTAAAAATCTACGATCTACCAAGCTTAAGAAAAGCTACGATTTTCAGAAACTTAGAAAAATAATCTGATATAATCCAAATAAACACTTCTGTCTGCCACATAACCTTTAATTATAATATGGCAACTGTAATTTCACCTAATTAGAAAAGGTGAACCAATTTTGAATTGCAAATTATCCCTTTTATGAAAGCCTCAAAGTAAAATGTCCTCAGACTGACAGGCTCAGTCAGTACGGTGTAAGGTGCCCTATGATGTGACGTTTTTGATTAACCAGAGAGCCATTCCAAAAGGCTCCTACATGGAACCATCCATTAATTTTAGTGCTAGTAGATATAGCTTTACCCTCAAGACTTGCATTACAATATATGAAGGTAAGCACTCTAACTCTTTCCAGTCTCCCTGAGCTTTTGTTTTCTTTCTCATTTGTAAAATGGGGATAAGAATACTCAAATTTCTATTAAATAGTAAGGATTAAATGAGAAATCACAGGAAAATTTATGGACACTCAATGCATTTTAACTGAATTAATTGCAGTTAATTTAGGGATTGTATACTTTGGGACAGCCTTGGAAACCCTGTGAGGCAGTTCTACTCTGTCCTGTAGGGTTGCTATAGTCAGATTCAACTCCACAGCAGTGGGTTTGGGTTTTTGTTTGTTTGTTTGTTTTCTACTTTGAGAGGTACACAATTCTATAAAGAGTGAATTAAAGTCTTTATTAAAAATAAAGCCTAGACCATTCTTACAGTTTTAGGATCTACAGAGATTAAGCTCCCATTGATTGACTATGTGATTTTACTCAACAAAAAGAAGCTAAGCAAAATAGTAGAAGTGTTAAGTCTCTAAGAGCTTTAAAATGGCTAGCTATATCTAGTTTACTTTGGTTGAACAAAATATTGTTAAAATTGTGGATGTAAATAGAGCTGTCCATGTTTTACTCAGTACAGCAAGAATATTTTTGAGAAATGTTTCACTGAATAAAACCATATATATGAGTGGAAAATTTTAAGGTTCTCTATAAAAGAGAAAGAATGGAAACCTTGGTGGTGTAGTGGTTAAGAGTTAAGCTATTAACCAAAAGGTCAGCAGTTCAAATCCACCAGGTTCTCCTTGGAAGTCCTATGGGGCAGTTCTACTCTGTCCTATAGGATCACTATGAGTTGGAATTGACCCAGCAAAAGTGGGTTTATACTTAAAGAATAGTCCAGGATTCAGGTTTAAGCCATTCCAAAATCTATCAGATAATGTTGACCTAAAATTAACGTTATTTCTTTAAAAATATGAGTACTAATCAAACTCTCAGAAACTCTGCAAAATAAAAAAAAAGCAAAAAGACTTTTAAAGCAAAATAGATATATATATGAGTGCTTTCCTACAGTATACAAAAACAAACAAAAAAGACTTTTCATAACTTCAAAAAGTTATCAGTGCAAAGGTCCTTAGATGTTCATGCCTAAATAATGTAAACAAGGGCATTGGTGGTTCAGTGGTAGAATTCTTGCCTTCCATATGGAAGACTTGGGCTTGATTATTGCCAACGCACCTCGAGTACAACCACCACTGCTCTGTCAGTGGAGGCTCCTATGTTGCTGTGATGCTGAACGAGTCTCAGGGGAGGAAGGCCTGGAGATCTACTTCTGAAAATCAGTCAACAAAATCCCTATGGATCATAACCGTCCGATCCCACTGAGCATGGGATCCCATGACTTGACTTGATAGCAGCTAACAATAACAACAAATAACATAGAGAAGTGGACATTATTAAGAGTCATCATCTTATAATGTATTATTTTTTATGGTTCTAATATGTAGTGAGAATAAGACATACAAGAAAACAAGGCAGGAGGCAAGATGATCTACCTACAAATTTTGTAGCAGTGGAGATATTTGATCCCACAGAATAGAGAGCAAACCTAGAGAAAAAGGATTTTTCTTTTTGAGAGTCTTTCAGCATAACTCAGCTCACTATGTTACTTTTTAAACACAATTTTATGAAAATTTGTAAAACTTTTTACCACAAATGTTTTTCAGAAAATTCACAAATGTGAACATTGTGCAAGGGGAATATGGGAGCATTTTAATATTTAAAGAGTATTACTAGTTTTAAATTTTCCATTTTGCATTGATTTGGACAATGACAAGGATGAAAAATTGTGCAGTATAAATACAGTTGATTTGCTCTATAGGGAAGATAGAAAACTAGTGAAAGCTGAAGCTTAAACAACTACCAACAGACATGATTAACTCTAACATTCACATGTAGAATACTGTACAGTTACGTAAAGAATCAGTGCGATATAGGAAGAAACTCTTCTGGTGGCAGACACAAATTATAAAGGAACAAGTAAATAGATAGGTCAGGAAATGGTAAGTTCCAGGGAAACATATAAAGCAGGGAAAAGATAAGAATCATGGTGGGACCAGGAGAGGGAAGTTCTACATAATACAGAGTGGTCAGAGCAGGCCTCCCTGGTAAGATGATAGCTGAGCAAAGACTGAAAGCAGTGAGCAAGTGGGCTGTTTGCATTTGTGGGAGAAGAGCACTCCAGACAGCGAAAACAATAACTGTAGAAATTCTGAAGCAGAAGCACGCTTAGCCTATTCCAGGAAGACAAAGGAGGACAGTGAGGCTGGAGGGGAATGAGCAAGACAGAGGGAGTCAAGGTATGGGGTTAGAGAGCAGTTAGGGGAGCAAACCTTTCAGCAATTTTAGATGTCACTGTTTCCTCTTTATATCAAATATTACATTTATATGTATAGTTGTAATGGACTTTTGTCAGTACTGACTGCCTAAAATATTTATAATCAGAATCCAAAATACAACTTCTCTTTGGTCATTTTATTCAAAATGTATATATTATAAGAAAGTCATATATAGGCTAAATACTCTTTGTAGGAAGTGTTTTGTTTTTTAAATATTTATTTTACGTATTCTAGATGAAAGGGCTATTTTTCCTGTGATTTATCTGCTGAAAAGGCAACAATAGAAGCACAAACCAGCTCTTCTCATATGCATTGTATTATTTATTCTTTCTCTTTCATTTCTGTCTGCATTCATTATATCATTTACATTTCTCTTCCTTTGAATCCACTTTTCCTTCTGTATACATATACAGTAGATTTGCAGATCAGATGTTAATCAAGACTTCAGTGATAGCAGAAATTATGGTAAATATTCACACTATTGGAGTTTACTCGTTCTTTCTCCAAAACTCTATGTAAGAGAAGAATTCGACTAGTACAAATAAGTCTATAGACTGAGATGGGAAGAAATGCTATTTACAAGGGAAGTGGGGGTGGGGGGGCAGCTCTTGGTTACTGGCCCCACAACTGAGTTGTCTCAAAGTTCTTCAATTTTGGAGATTTCCAGAATTGTTAATAATCCAGCTGCTTATGTAACCCAACGTATAAGAGATACATGAATAACTATTTTTTAAATTAAAAATATTTTTCTATGATATAGAAAATAATGACATAGAATGTATACACAGGTTGGATATATGATGTTGTTCTTAGATGCTGTTCAGTCAATTCCGACTTATAACCACCCTATGTGACACAGCAGAACTGCCCCCCAGGCTTTTCTATGCTGAATCTTTAGGGGAGCCGATCATCAGGTCTTTGCCTGTGGAGCCGCTTGGCGGGTTTGAACAGCCAACCTTTTAGTTACCAGCCAAGCACTTAACCAGTGTGCCACCAAGCTCTTTAGACAGATGATAGCTGATAGACAGATAGATAGACAGACAGACAGAGAGACAGATTGATTGATTGATAGGATAGACGTAGATTAGTTTTGTGTGTAAAAATATAAAGAACATGTTTCAACAATATCTATGTTTCAACAATACCTGTATACATGAATATTTACCAACTATATCTTGAAAGCACTAAACAAAATCAGTCATTCTTGAGATTTTATTATCTAGGACCATGATGATTTATTTAATATCCACTAGTATATAGTCAAAATGGAAGTTTTTACAAAGGGTCAAAATCGAAGCAAAATTTAACCTTCCACCATCAACACAAGGCCAAGTATAGATGGAAACATTAAACTTAAGCTAACATATGAATTCATTTTGTCCCACTAATAACAATAAGAAGTTGGTTTAATTTTTCTAATTATTAAGAAAAGGGCCATTTTTTTAGTATTATGTTAATATGTATAAATAAATACTCTTAGATATTGATAAGTTTGGAGCTGACGACTTTGAGGGATTTCATTCTTGCCTATAATGTTAAGTAGTAGAATCAATTTTTCTCATGTTATTTTGCAGGATTAAATATCATGGGTTGCATTAACAATCCCAATAATTCTGTTTCAGTTCTTATTAGCCACTATCTTATCTTAATCGACTCTGCTGAAATTATTTGCATAAGGATTAAAAAAGGTCTGACAGCTATTTTGAGGAGCACTTGCAGTCAAGATAAAAAAACTCATAAAATTAGCTTACTTGTACAGGCTGCCACTATATGTCCCCCGCCCCCAACCCCTGGGATGACAAGATTTCCACGATTTCCACATAATATATTCTTCATTTTCTCCCTGAGTATATTACACAGTTTCTCTCACATGAAATGAAAAACATATTCATGGAAGTCAAGAAGAGGCACATTTTTCTACTGTACAGCTAACTTATGGTTTTTTCTTGTTTTGCAACACTTAAACATATTCTTGTTTGGAATTACATGACTAGATCTTTATGACAACCAATTGGTAAGAAAAATAAATTTAGGTTTGGTTTTGTTACCTTCCCCCATGCACCCATACTAAACATAAAGAAATGAAACAAAATAATACAAAAATTAGAAACACACTCACAGAAATTGTCCATATCTCTGTGTTTGCCTTATTATCTTACTCTAAACCACAGAGATCTCAGGAGCATATATTTATATGTGTCTTTTAGTGCAATCAGATTCACTATCAAACTGTAAGTCTCTTAGATCAGATTGCCTAGGTTCAAATCTTGGCTCTACGCTTATTATTTGTGCACACTTGACAAAATTATTTGACCTCTCCGATTCTTTTATCTTCGCAGTCTGTAAAGGGGTAGGGGATGTAATTATATCTACCTAATAGAGCTTTTGTGCTGTATAAATTAACTAACACACAAGAAATTGTTAGAAGTTTACCTGGTATATAGTATATTCTCAGTAAATATAAGCAACTATTATTATGTATATTGGATCTCTCAAAAAGACTAGAAGTCACTTTTTCTCAGTGGCAAGGGATATATCTATTACCAGTCCAGTATCCTTAGTGCCGATAAAGAATACTAGCTATTTCATAGCAATGATGATATTGATAATAGCAACAATATTGTTGCTTGGCCATAAGGAAAAGTCCCATGCTCTTAAATATAAACAAACATGTTAGTCAAACTTTATTTGAAGATTGGGATGGCATTATATATGTATTCAGTGGGGGGAAATTAACAGTGAATACAAACAAAATGAAATAATGAAAACTGAAAAAATACGTGAGACAATAAATGGCAATAGGATTTAAGAAGAGAGAGAGAAAACAATGACAGGAAATGGCAGGTGTTTTTGCAGTTGATGCCTTCCCGTCTAACATAATCAAAAGTAAATACAAATTTTCCCCCTAGAGACAAAACTGAATTATAAATAATGCAATGATATTCATCCTAAAATATCATTTTCCTGAAAAAAGGTATTCGCTTGCATTTGACACTTTTATTATATGTAAACTTTATGATTAAAAAAGAAAGGCAAATAGTTTTTTAAAAGTTATGGTTGCGGTGCAGACATCAAAAAAATAATATTCTAGGGAACAGTGGGACAAATTCTAAAGAAGTTTGAAGACTGCATCTTTAATTTGCCCCCACTGATGGGAATTTTTAAGAAATCTCAACCCAGTAAATTTTAGTTTGGATAAATTGGTAGTCGCAACTAAGGGGGTCTTTTCATGCCAAAAACAATCCAATTATCATCATCCACTAGAAATATTTTTGAGCAGCTACCATGTAAGAGCCATATTGGAAGTGACAGTGGTATAAAAAGATATGATTCAGGCTCTGCCTGTAAGAGGATGATAAAGATTATACATGAAATGCAATAAATAATACAAATTAGCAAACCTGTTACAGGAGTTCTATATACAGAGCAGAAGCTATACTGGTGTTATTGCAGAAAGTTTCCTTTATATTGGGTTGTCAACAAGTATATTCCTTTCTCATAGCCACAAGAATATTACCAATCTACAAATGGGAGGTGATGAAATCAAAGGATTCTAAAATGTAGAATGTTAATGTTTATAATCTCTGCTCTGCTGCCGTGATGAAGCCACACGGTAAAATACTCACTTCTGAGATTTTGCTCTGGTTTTGCAGCTAAGCTAAAGTAGTCTCTAATTCAATTTTATAGATACGTAGAATTCCTTTTATACAGGAGTACTGATACCCCAAAGTTAATCTGCAATGTTTAGCTAGTTTATCTTCTGTTGGGACAGAAGCAGTCACACATGCTTTTGAGGATATAGGCTTCAAAGCAACTTTTGAAAACAGTGCCTTAATGAAAATAAAATTATCTGACATCATGTAACATGGCTTACCCAAGCATTCTCAGAAGACTCAGGGAAAAACAAGTCGGGATGATGAGTTCTAGAAAGAAAAAATATATATGTCTCAAACTATACATTTGTCATGCCAAACGGTCCCACACTTGACTGTCAGGCAAAATACTATAAAATAATAGAGCAGGAAACACAAATGATATAAAGCTACCTTTTTAGTTCTTAAAACCCCAAATTGCTAACAGAGGCAACAAATACCAAAGCTTTTGCAATAATCGTACAAATATAAGCAAATTCATGGACGTCACCAGAAAAATAGGAGCAATCAGACTATATCTCAGTTGTGGTTCTTGCTTCTCAACATGTCTTTTTCCTCAAATCAAATCTCATGAATAATTCGGGAGTCTGATTTAATACAATCCTGATTTCTAACATTTAGGACGTTAAAGTATGCTGTTGTCTAGCCTGTGCTTTACTCAGACTAATAAAACAAAGGTGCTTTACCATTTTTACCCTCATTTTCTTGTTTCTTATTCCATAGATTGTATTATATGACATGTTAGAAGCAAAAGTTTGAAAAATGTCTAACAACTTCTTTTCTTGCATTCAAATATAAAAATCAGATGTATTTGAATTAAATAAAAATGTTTTATTTTGTTTAGGCTTTCTTTAGTAACTTAATTCAAGTATAAAGCAACTAAAAGCAATATGAGAATTGAATAAGTGGAAATAAATATATACTTAATTAATTAGGGTGCAGTTTAGAAAGCAGAAACCGTGCTAGCTATTTAACAAAGATAATTTAATATAAATTATCAGAAACTAGGGATTTAAGAACTGAGAAGACAAACTGGAAACAACCCTAAGGTATCATGGAGGAAACAACTGCAGGAAGAAGCTACCAGCCCTGTGGCTGAGACAACAAAGGGAAGGGTTTGGAATTTTTTTAATTTAGAGGCTTAAAGAAGGGTTCTCTGGAGCTGAAGTCCAGACCTTTGAGAAAACGGCTGAGATTGGTGTCTCTGAGATCATAAGAGGGGCCCTATTGATTTCCAGACATCTGAGGAGTGGACACCAGCCAGCTGGTACTGATGTTCTGAGGAGCTTTAAAAAGCCTAGTTCCATAAGTATTGAGGAAAAATGTAAGCTGGAATTAATTGCCACTACTGTTGGGAAAAAGACCCGGTGATCAGCTTCCATAAAGATTACAGCCAAGAAAATCCTGTGCGGCAGTTCTACTCTGTCACATAGGTTGCTATGAGTCAGAATCGACTGGACGGCAGTCAACAACTGGGTGAAGAGGTGTTACTGAGGTCTTACCCATGGAAACAGAAAGTAAGCAGAAAGCAAATCATTAGAGCAAGGCCCTTTTTCCTGTAGCTCGTATTCTCTTTCTAGCACCGCCTATTGGCAGAGCCTAACAGGAAGACCAGCTAGCAAAGAGCAGATGAGGTTTGCAGTCTCAGATCCACAATTGCAAAGCAGATTTTACAGGGGTAAATTTGAAGCTGAGTGAGGGGGAGTACTAAGTTGGCACACTTAGTTAATTTTTACAACCAAACAAAATAAAACTCCAGGCAAAAGTGAGTAAGCTTCTTTAAAAAACAATCATCCTGAGCTTTATTAGAAGCCCTTACTTGCGGAGAAATCCAGGACCTGTGTATGTATGACTTCTACAAACTAACTACCAAAAACTCCCAAATAGGATATATTAATAGCTGGGAAAAGCAGTATCTCACGGAAAGATACAGGGGTTATAAAGTTGGCATGAATGTGAAAGCCCTTATATTTTATACCTGTTAAACAATTTAGAAAGGTAACTAAATATACAGAATATACATTTTTATTTTTGTATGGTAACTTGGCAATGTGAAAATTACAAATAATTTTAATTTTCTATTGTATGTACTGTATACATTTTTCAAGATCACCCTTCATTTGCTTAAAAGTGAGATGCATACTTCTTTTCCTTGTGATATTTTTAAAAAGTAAATACTAAGAGGTATTTCACTGTGTCTTTTCCTCCAACCACTTATGTGTTGCTTTCTTTCTCCATGATTTAGAGTTGACTTGAATTGTTGACCTAGTTTCCAAATTAAGAAACTAGAAAAAGAAGAACAGATTAAATCCAAACTAAGAAGAAAACAGAAAGTATTGAAGATTTAAAGTGGAAATCAATGAAATACAAAATAGAAAAACAACAAAGAAAAATAAATGTAACACAAAAGGTAGTTCTTTGAAAAGATCAATATAATTGATATATTTCTAGCCAAACTGATAACAAAAGACAGAAGTCATGAATGAGAGAGGTGATGTAACTACAGTTTCTGTAAATATTAAAAATACCATTACTGAACATTTTCATCAAAGATTCTGTAGAAGAATTCTGAACAGAAGTAGGAAAATACAGAACAGGATTTCAAAGTCTTATATAATCCAGAATTTCTGGAGCCATGGAGGCTGGATGAACCCCTGAAACTATTGCCCTGAGATAAACTTTAAAGCTTAAACAAAAAATATCCTCCAAGTCTTCTTAAAACCAAACAGTAATTTAGCTTAACTAGTAAAAAATGTCTGCCTTGAGCATTGTGCTCTTTTAAGATCTATCTATATGGGGTCAAATTGACAACAGCAGCCAGAAAGATTAGACAGGCACCTTAGGTGCCTTAGGAGGGACAACTCAGAAATAGAAGGTGAGAATGGTTGCACAGTTCGAAGAATGTAATCAATGTCACTGAATTATACATGTAAAAACAGTTGAATTGGTGTATGTTTTGCTGTGTATATTCTTAATAACAGCGACAAAAAAAAATTATAAAAAAAGTTAATAGAGAATATTATGACCAATTTTATGCCAATATTCAACAACTGATGGACGTTATAGAGGCTTATTTGCATTATCCAGAATCTGGAAAGAAGCCATGGATAAACAAATTGTGGCATATCCATATAATGGAACATATTCAACAACAAAAAAGAATGAACAAGTGATAAACACAAAAGCATGGACAAATCTCAGATGAATTGTGATGACTGAAAGAAGCCAGAGTGCATACTATATAATGTCATTTTTATAAAATTCTGGAAAATAGAATCTAATATATAATGACACAAAACAAATAAGTGGTTGCCTGTGGAGGAGGGGCACAGAGGGACAGTAGGGGGAAATACAAAGGGCCATGCGGTAATGAATTGGAGGTGGAGGTGATGAATATGTTCATTATCTTGATTGTGTTGATGTGTGATGTGTTTTATGCAGGTATACATATGTCAAAACTTATCAAATTCTACAATCTAAATATATGCAGTTTATTAGTGTATCGATTATACCTCTAAAATATTTAAGTGATACATTTATATCGGATTTTCAAAACACTGACTAGTGTTAGTGTGGAAGATGAATGGGAAGAAAACAGTAAAGACAGGAAGGTGTATTATATAGTATAATATGTTTCTAAACCTGTAATCGTTTTCTGCGGGGAGAGGGAGGTTCTTTATGATTAAATAGAAACTGAGCCACTAACCCTAAGAGTCTATGTCAGTAATTATGGTGTGGGGCCTGAGATCTGTATGTTTACAAACTTTCATCTTGACTCTTAGGTTGAGACAGATTTGTAAATCACTTATCCAGAAAACCCTGCTCTCCTTAATTACAGAATACTGAGAACTGCACATGCAGACAGCTGACTAGACCAAGTAACTCAATGGGATTCACCCTGTTTTTAAGGTTCTCTCTCTTTGACCAGCTAGAACTTTTCAAATTCTTAGGTATTCATTAAGTGGAAAAAAAAGTAAAAAATGCATGGAAAAAAATTATAGAAATAATTTATGTCATAAAACATTTCCTGTTCCAACATTTCTTAGCCTTACACTATTCTGATGGTTGTCTTTGTTTAGATATCTACTTTCCAACTGAACGGGACTGACGTGTCTTCTAAGACCCTTGGAATCAGTGTCTTAGTTCTTAGCTCCTGATCTATCTCCATTAAAAAACTCTTATTTCCCAAGGTAAAGTGTAAGAATCTCCCGGAGCACAGATGATGGTCAAATTGCATTCCTATTGCAAAAATATATGAGAAGAAAATTTTGAGGTTTGTATGGAAGAGCATTTATTTATTCAGTCAATATACAAATATCTGTTGAGCGATAGCTACACTGCAGACAAGTGTTCGGGCTAGCGATACCATGCCACTCACACACCACACCCATTGAGTGGATTCCAACTCATAGAGACCCCATAGGGTTTCCGAGGCTATAAATCTCTACGGAAGCAGACTGCCACATCCTTCTCCTGTGGAGCCGATAGTGGTTTCAGACCACAAACCTTTGGTTTAACCACTGCGCCACCAGGGCTCCTTAGCGATACCATGCAACACAGCATAAATATTCACCTTCCTGCAATAGGTGAGGATTCCAGGTGGAGCAGATAAGTCTAGCATTTAAGTAGGCTTGCCATGTAATTCTAATCCACAGACAAGCAGACAATGCTTCAAAAAATTAAACATAGAGGGCTCAGAATCAACAGCCCACTACATAGAAGGTGTCTCTTAGGCATCTTGATACTTCATGGAATTCTCTCAGAAAACTTGAGAGGGAAGCCTTAGGACATTTTCTCTTTCCCTGAAAGCTAAATATGAGCTCAATGTCATTAAAAAAAAAAGTTCTTCTTGTATAAATAAGATACAGTATACACACTATAATGGCTTGCGCATTGAATAATACTATCTGGACCCGATTGGTATATTTAACTCTCTGAACTCATCTGGTACATATGCCATAGTGATTTTTCCATTTATTAGAAATATTTTAACATCTTTACTATTTTATTCAAAAAATACTTTTCATTTGACCTAGTTTCCACAACTCATACTTTTCTCACATGCTTTCTTTGAAGTCTAACATAGTTTTTTATTGTCATGTATATACCTCATTTCCTTTTTTCAAAAAATCAAAATGTTTTTCTTCTAATAATAAGTTTTCTACTGTTGTTTTAATTCAGAATGCATGTAGATTTTTAAGCCTTATATTGATTTTGTGTTATGAATATGGCAGGAGATGTAGAATGGATTTGAGAATTTCTATTATATGTGCTTTTAGTACTATACTTTTGACTTAGTATTTTTCTTAAAGTTTATATT
>NW_004443939.1:20422671-20428478 GCF_000243295.1 Trichechus manatus latirostris | reverse complement strand
CAACTATTATTTCATTCCTCACATGAAAAGAAGATAGAGTCAGACTATTTGAATTATGTTTCCTCTTATACTCTGGCAATGATACAAATGAAAAGGAAGAAACTAGTATAAATACAAGTGCTGTGTTCCTTTCTTTTTCCCTCCTCCCCACCCCCCCAAGCCCATCTTATACATGCCGGGACATACACCTCTTCAATCACTCTGTAACCAGTCTATCACTTTGAAAGCTCAAATTCACTCCCCTGCTTTTCCGTGCTATTCACACCCTGCCTAAGTCAATCATAGGGAATCACGCGGTCCACAACGCAACAATATCCCTTACATCAGTCCAAAGAACAAGAGAAAATAGGACTGCATGTCCTGGGACAGACTCAAGTTAAGGTCAAAATCATTCAGTATCACTTGCACTAGCTTATTATTAAACTCCCTTTGAACATGTAAAGTCAAGTGTGTCCACGAGGTAGACAAGCTTCCTATTAACTCCCAAACACAACGCTAGAGTCATGCTCCGGAGTGGACAAAAATACTTTACTTTTCTTATTATGAGCTCATATGAAAAGATTTGTAGATAGGAGGTTAAACTCTTCCATCCCCACCAAATGAAAAGCACTTTTTAAAACAGTGTTTAATACTATGTATAACTATTAGTGAAACAATTACTGACAAAGGCAGACACCTGAGGTTGTCAGTAATCTGAAATACATCATTTAAAAGATTAGTTGTATTTTGTATAGAAAATTTAAATGAACATCTTATAAAATTGCTAGGGAAACACAAACAAAATTTTGTAAATAAAATTTTGAAATTTGGTGAAACAACAAGTAGTCATTGCTTTTTAAAAAAAAATCCTGAAGTGGTTAATCTCAATTTGCATTATTTTCAGAATGATTTTTTAATAGATACAGCCTAGCCAAATCATGCAGGTCCAAGGTCCATAGGCTCTGTTCTTGATTTCTATTAATATGTGTATATTATTTTATTTCCAGTTTCTTATCTCAGTTGGGTTTGGGATAGAGATGCCTTCTATAAATCTCAGAGGAAGAATTCCCCTCCCCTGCAATTTTCACCATCTGTATATGCAAGTCCTTTGTAAAAATCTACAATTTATAAAGTTTGCTATAATAGATATCTTGGTATGATTGTCTTTATGCATGTATTACTCTAAGTTGGTGACTAAATTGCCAGGACAAAACATTTTAAAACAGTTAAGTTAGTAAAATAATGAATTTCTTTTTTTTTTAAATTGAGTTGTTTTGTCCCAGAATTTGTTAGTTTCTAAACTTTTGGGGGATAATCCACTGCGTTGAGTATCTGATGAATACTCTGGTTCATCTTCACAAGAAGAACCTATGTGTTGCATACACTGAATGCTAACATAATTTCAGGATGTGTATAGAACACTGTAACTTGGTCCATGGAACCCAGGTTAACTACCTCCAAGACTGCCACATCCAGACATCTAAGTTATGCCCTACACAAGGTAACTCAGATATGGAGGTGCTAAAGTGTGTGTGTGTGTGTGTGTGTGTGTGTGTGTATGTGTTGGTGGGGAGGAGTGGTTAGTTGGGGGCTGAAATCTAGCCTGCATTAAGCTCAGCTTACCAATACTTATGAGGATGAAAAATCTTTATAGTGGAAAAAAATCCAATTTCTATTTCACAGAAAGGCACAATATATGCTAGGAGAGGGTTTAACTATCTCTATAATAACTTGCTTAATCAGTATAGCTTGTTTCCATTTACTTATAATATTAAAATTACATCATGAACCAGACAAGAATTAAAGTAATACAAACAGGAAGTTAGTCAAAACAGTCATTGCTTTCTTGACGGTCAAGTACATGCATACTTTAGCTCTGTATCTCAGCATAATGCCACTGCATCATTGGTAGTAAAAACCTCCATTTGAGTAAACTAACTAATTGTGACTCTGTTTGTGTGTGTGTGTACATGAGTGTATACATATATGTATTAATAACCAAAAAACCAATCCCACTCCCATCGAGTCGATTACAACTCCTGGTAGATCAACCCAATCCAAAACAAATCTTTCCCTTTGTAAAATCCAGATCTCTTCTATGTGATATTTAAGTTTCTTTTTTTTATCTGCCAACATACTTGTGTATTTTATCACATATCTACTGTTCTCCATTATCTTAAATAAAAATATACAAATAAGAATACAGAACCTATAAATTCAGCATATTTGCCTTTAATTCCATAAAAAATGAAAGTAAGCTTTGGAATTCCTTTTTCTTGCTTTTTTAAATTATTGTAATTAGGGTTTGCAATATTATAGTATACAGATTAAGTTTAGTCATTTCCACAAAAACAAATTTTACCATGTTCCATGTGACTAGGTCCATGAGATACTGGGTAATGGAAATGGAATATAAAAATAATTACCATTGGCGAAGTTTTGCTTTCACGCTACAGGATATAATTGCCCATAAATGCAATTCTTTTGCTACTGATACCAAAAGAAAACTTTAGTTCAATACAAAAATTCATGCGCAAACTTTTTCTTTCTGTATACAAAATTCTGTCTAGCATATTGCTGAGCTTAAAAAAGATATATCAGTGAAGTACTTCGTACCCAAATAGTAAATGAAAGATCAACTGTATGTCAGAAATGAAATGTGAAACAGATTAAAAAGGTAAGTAATAATGAGGTGATTACAATTTAAAGGAAAGAATAGCTCTGTGGAAAATTATAAAAATTGACATCTAATGTCTTAAAATTAGTACATTGCCTATTTCCATAAAGAAATTGTGCTACAAAATCTGAGGTGAGATAGTAATATAGGGAGAAATAGCATTTCTTTGTCTTTTTTTCCTTGTTACACTGCCATAATCCTCCCAACTACAGGTATCCTTTAAAGCTTTGTTCTTAGTCCTCTGTTTTATTAATAAATCATTTTTAATAGGTATCTGTTGGTTTTGCTACCCAGCATCAATTCACTTTATGCTCAGTAGGATGATCTTAAACATTCTCAGAGAAATTGTTCTTCCGCACTCTAAATCTCTATTACCTTTGGGTGGGAACTCCACTCCTAGCACCACAAATGTCAAAAGTGACCTGAGTCCAAGCAAATCAGCATTTCATTTTTCTAGCCACATTGGTGTGGGTGGATGTATGGCACAGTCTGAACCACTAGTACACTATGATCATTTATCAGTATTTTTTTATTGTTGTAATTAAATGAAGTTTACATTTCAAGTTAGTCTCCCATACAAAATTTTTTTTTTACATACATTGTTATGAGACCATAATTGCTCATCCCATTCTGCAACAGCACACTCCTCCTTTCCACCCCTGAGTCCCCATGACCATTCAACCAGCTCCTAACTCTCTCTGCCTTCCCATCTCACCTCTGGACAGAAGCTTCACCTTTGGTCTCTTGTATCTACTTGACTAAGAGGCACACTCTTCACGAGTATCACGTTATATCCCACTGTCCAGTCCAATTCCTATCTGAAGAGTTGGCCTCAGAAATTATTTTAGCTCTGGGCTGATAGAGTCCAGGGGCCATGCTTTCCAGGGTTCCTCCAGTCTCAGTCAGACCATTAAGTCTGGTCTTCTTACTAGAATTTGAGTTCTGTACCCCATCCTTCTACTGCTCCATCAGGGACCCTGTGTTGTATTCCGTCAGGACGTTCGTTGGTGGTAGACGGGCACCATCTAGTTCTTCTGGTCTCAGGCTGATGAAGTCTCTGGTTTATATGGCCCATTCTGTCTCTTGGGCTAATACTTTCCTAGTGTCTTAGGTATTCTTTGTTCTCCTTTACTCCAAGTGGTTGGGACCAATTGATGCATCTTAGATGGTTGCTTGCAAGCTTTTAAGACCACAGATGCCAGTCACCAAAGTAGGTTGCAGAACATTGTCTTAATAAGCTTTGTTATGCCAATTGACCTAGATGTCCTCTGAAAGCATGGTCCCCAGACTCCCCATTACTGCTACTCTGTCTCTCAAAGTATTTGATTGTATTGAGGAAACTTCTTAGCTTTGGTTTAGTCCAGTTGTGCTGACATCCCCTATAGTGTGTGCTGTCCTTCCCTTCACCTCAGATGATTCTTATCTACTACCTAGTTAGTGAATAACCCTCACCTTCCCTCCCCACACCCGTAACCATCAAAGAATGTTTTCTTCTGTGTTTAAACCTTTTCTTGAATTCTTAGAATAGTGGTCTTATGCAGTGTTTGTCCTTCTGTGACTGACTAAATTCACTCAGCATAATCAGTTCCAGCTTCCACCAAGTTATACGATGTTTCACAGTTTCATCATTGTTCTTTATAGTTGCACAATATTCCATTGTGTGGTTATACCATAATTTGTTTATCATTTCATCCATTGATGGGCACCTAGGTTGTTTCCATCTTTTTGCTATTGTGAACAGTGCTGCAATGAACACGGGTGTGCATATATCTATTCATGTGATGGCTCTTGTTTCTCTAAGATATATTCCAAGGAGCAGGATAGCTGAATCGTATAGTACTTCTATTTCTAGCTTTTTAAGAAGGCGCCAAATTCATTTCCAAAGTGGTTTGTACCATTTTACATTCCCACTAACAGTGTAGAAGCATTCCAGTCTCTCCACAACCTCTCCAGCATTTATTATTTTGTGTTTTTTGGATTAATGCTAGCCTTGTTGGGGTCAGATGTTATCTCATTGTAGTTTTGATTTGCATTTCTCTAATGGCTAATGATTGTGAGCATTTCTTCATGTGTCTGTTAGCCACCTGAGTATCTTCTTTGGTGAAGTGCCTATTCATATCCTTTGCCTATTTTTTAATTGGGTTGTTTGTCTTTTTGTTGTTGAGGTTTTGCTGCATCCTGTAGATTTAAGAGATTAAACGCTGATTGGATTTGTCATAGCCAAAATTTTTTTCCCAGTCTGTAGGTTGTCTTTTTACTCTTCTGGTGAAGTCTTTTGATTAGCGTAAGTGTTTAATTTTTAGGAGCTCCCATTTATCTAGTCTCTCTTCTGGTGTTTGTGAGTTGTTACTTATGGCTTGTATTGTGTTTATGCCATGAATTAGGGCTCCTAGCATTGTCTGTATTTTTTCTTCCATAATCTTTATAGTTTTTGATTTTATATTTAAGTCTTTGATCCATTTTGAGTTAGTTTTTGTACATGGTGTGAGATATGGGTCTTGTTTCAGTTTTTTGCATATAGATACCCAGTTATGCCAGCACCATTTGTTAAAGAGACTGTCTTTTCCCCAATTAATGGACTTCGGGCCTTTGTCAAATATTAGCTGTCCATAGGTGGATGAGCTTATATCTGGATTCTCGACTCTGTTCCATTGGTCTATGTACCTGTTGTTATACCAGTATCAGGCTGTCTTGACTACCATTGTAGTATAATAGGTCCTAAAATCGGGTAGTGTAAGGCCTCCAACTTTGTTCTTCTTCTTGAGTAATGCTTTATTTATTCAGGGCCTCTTCCCTTTCCAAATGAAGTTGGTGATTTGTTTCTCCACCTCATTAAAAAATGCTGCTGGAATTTGGATCGGGATTGCATTGTATCTGTAGATTGCTTTCGGTAGGATTGACATTTTCACTATGTGTTGAGTCTACCTATCCATGAGCAAGGTATATTTTTCCACTTATGCAGGTGTCTTTTGGTTTCTTGCAGTAGTGTCTTGTAGTTTTCTCTGTATAGATCTTTTATGTCTCCGGTTAGATTTATTCCTAAGTATTTTATCTTCTTGGGGGCTATTGTAGATGGTATTGATTTGGTGATATCTTCTTCAAGGTTCTCTTTGTTGGTGTAAAGGAATCCAATTGATTTTTGTATGTATAT
>NW_004443939.1:20388692-20421767 GCF_000243295.1 Trichechus manatus latirostris | reverse complement strand
TGATTCTTTTAATTTCAGTTGGGTCTGTTGTGATATCACCCATCTCATTTCTTATATGGGTTATCTGCTTCCTCTCCTGTTTTTCTTTTGTCAGTTTGGTCAATGGTTTATAAATTTTGTTGATCTTTTCAAAGAACCAGCTCTTGGACTTGTTAAGTCTTTCAATTGTTTTTCTCTTCTCTATTTCATTTAATTCTGCTTAAATTCTTATTATTTCCTTCCTTCTGACAGCCGTGGGCTTCTTTTGCTGCTCTCTTTCTATTTGTACCAGTTGTAGGGTTAATGCTTTGATTATGACCCTTTCTTCTTTTTGGATGTGTGCATTTATTGCTATAAAATGACCTCTCTGAGCACTGCTTTTGCTGTGTCGCAAAGGTTCTGGTAGAATGTGTTTTCATTCTCGTTTGATTCTGTGAATTTCTTCATTCCACCTTTAATTTCTTCTATAACTCCGTAGTTTTTGAGCAAGGTGTTGTTCAGTTTCCATGTGTTTGATTTTTTTTCCTTGCTTTTTCTGTTGTTGATTTCCACTTTTACAGCTTTATGGTCAGAAGAGATGCTTTGTAATATTTCAATGCTTTGGATTTTATTAAGGCTTGCTTTATGGCCTAATATGTGGTCTGTTCTGGAGAATGTTCCGTGTGCGTTGGAAAAGAAAGTATACTTGGCTGCTGTTGGGTGCAGTGTTCAGTATATGTCTAGGCGATCAAGTTGGTTGATTGTAGCATTTAGCTCTTCCATGTCTTTGTTCAGCTTCTTTCTGGATATTCTGTCCTTCACCAAAAGTGGTGTGTTGAAGTCTTGTACTACTATTGTGGAGCTGTCTATCTCTCTCTTCAGAGCTGTTTGAGTTTGTTTTCTGTATTTTGGAGCCCTGTTGTTGGGTGCATAAATATTTATTATAGTTATGTCCTCCTGGTGTATTGACCCTTTATAGTGCCCTTCCTTATCCTTTGTGGTGGATTTTACTTTAAAGTCTATTTTGTCGGAGATTAATATTGCCACTCCTACTCTTTTTTGAGTGCTGTTTGTTTGATTTTTTTTTTTCCATCCTTTGAGTTTTAGCCTGTTTGTGTCTTTAAGTCTAAGGTGTGCCTCTTGTAGGCAGCATATAGATGGATCATGCTTTTTTATCCAATCTGCCACTCTCCATCTCTTTATTGGTGCATTAAGTCCATTTTCATTCAGTGTAATTATTGATGGGTATGAGTTTAGTGCTGTCATCCTGATATCTCTTTTTGTGTGTTGTTCATAATTTCTTTGTTCTCCTCAATTTTCTGTGCTAAGTTGTTTTTCTCTATGTATTTTTTTCATCTTTTTCATTGTTGTAGATTTTGTGTTTGCTGGGTCTTTATGTTTTTCTTCTTTTTTATTTTGATTTGTTGGATTGTTAGATTCCTTTGTGGTTACCTTAACATTTACCCCTATTTTCTAAGTTTATACCAGTCTTTTATTACTTGATATCGCCTCAACTTCCCCTCCATATGAAAATTCAATGTCTGCACTTTTAAGTCCCTTTTTTGTTTTAATATTGTCCTTTTTTACATATTGATATCTGTTTCCCTATTTTCAATATTTTAGCTATGATGTATTTTCAGTTTCCCTATCGGAGTCAATATCCAGTTGCTCTGTCCTGTGTTCTAGTCTTGTGTTGTTAGCTGGTGTTATTGATTATTTAACCATAGGACTCCCTTTAGTATTTCTTGTAATTTTGGTTTGGTTTTTGAAAATTCCCTGAACTTTTGTTTATCTGGAAATGCCCTAATTTCACCATCATATTTGAGAGACAGTTTTGCTGGATATATAATTCTTGGCTGGCAGTTTTTTTCCTTCAAGGCTTTTTATATATGTCATCACATTGCCTTCTGGCCTGCATGATTTCTGCTGAGTAGTCCGAGCTTACTCTAATTGACTTTACTTTGTAGATGACTTTTCTTTTATCCCTAGCCACTCTTAAAATTCTCTGTTTATCTTTGGTTTTGTTAAGTTTGGTTATAATATGTCTTGGTGACTTTCTTTTAGGAGCTACTTTATGTGGGGTTCGATGAGCATCTTGCATAGATATCTTCTCATCTTTCATGATATCAGGGAAGTTTTCTGTCAACAAATCTTCAACAATTTCCTCTGTATTTTCTGTTATCTCCCCCTGTTCTGGTACTCCAATCACTCGTAGGTTATTTCCCTTGATAGAGTCCCACATGACTCTTAGAGTTTCCTCATTCTTTTTAATTCTTTTATCTGATTTTTCCTCAAATAATTTGGAGTCAAGAGCTTTATCTTCAATGTCACTAATTTTAACTTCCACTGCCTCAATTCTGCTTATGACTTTCTATTGAGTTGTCTAATTCTGAAATTTTATTGTTAATCTTCTGGATTTCTGATTGCTGTCTCTCTATGGATTCTTGCAGCCTATTAAATTTGTCATTAGGTTGTTGAGTAACTTTTTTAAGTTCCGCTACTACTTTGTCTGTATGTTCCCTGGCTGTTTCTATATTTTGTAGAATTTCCTTTCTAATTTCTAGGACAGTTCTGTATATTAATCTTTTGTATTGCCTCTGGTAATTCCAAGAAATTCTCTTCCTCCAGAGAATTTATTGATTCTTTATTTTGAGAGCTGGCTGAAGCCATCATAGACTGCCTGTTTATATGATTTGATATTAACTGTTGTCTCTGAGCCATCAATAAGTTATTATAATTTTATTTTATATTTGTTTAGTGAGTCCTAGCTTCTTGTTTTGTTTTGCTTTGATATGCCCCAATAGGCTGCTCGTGTGTGCTCGTTTGATTATTGACACCTTTGAAGTTCCAACGTCCTGTCACCAGGTAGTTAGTTCTGTAACTAAGTATGTCCCTACAGGAGTCCATTAAATTTTCTTATATGGGTTCAGCTCAGGTGACCAGGCAGTCAGTCACCAAGTAGTGGTGCAGGCTCTCACCTACAGTCCTAGAGAAGCATGGGTGATTGGTGCAGGCACTGGACTCTGGCTGTGGTAGGGGATCACTTGCTGAACCAGGTAGGGGGCTGACAGCTGCCCCTGAGAGTCTGAAAGGAAAGCGTGTCCCTATTCTCTAGGGTGAGGTAGGTAAGTTTTGCAGCCGGATTATGAGCACCCCACTCTGTTGGCTGTAAAGACTCAAGGGCACCACTTTTTCTTTGACTCCTGTAGCAGGTGACTAGGAGGTTTAGGTGATGCCACCAGTCCTCAAGCCCCTGTTGCAGATCGATAAAAATGCCTACTTAAGAGGAAGGGCTGTTTCCAGGATCACAAATCTGCCACTTCACAGCTGAAACAGTTGAAGTTAAACTTCAGTTGTTTGCTTTGTTGTACTGTGGTAGTGAGGGCTACCGCTGTTGAGATGGGTCCCCACAAGTCTATACAGGGGTGTAAGGCACTCAGAGTCTGTGGACCCCTTATGCCTGTGCCGAGCAAAGGAGCTGTGCTGACCCTGTGTTCCTGGCTTAGGGTAGCCAGTAGCTTATTTGTTCCTTCTCCAGTGCCAGGAGAATGGGTCAGGGTGCCTTCTGGGATCTACTTCCATACCAGTGGACTCCCAGTGCAGAGCATGGAGGGAGGAGGTGAAAGGGAGAGAGGTTTTTCCCAAATGGGCTTTTATTTATTTTTTTTAATTCCCGCGAAAGGCTGCATGCATGTACTTTTCTTCAGCCACTTGGGAGCTGCTTTTCACTGGTTCAGAGTGTCCACGTAAAATCTCTGCTGCCAAGTCTCTCTCGATGTGGAAACTGCTTCCCGAGCACATGCACAGCCTGCTTCACTGAGGACCCGGTGTGGCTGAAGAGCTGCAGCTTTACCGCCACCACTCTGGCACTCTTCGCTTCTTCCAGACTGTCTCCTTCTCTCTCCCCCCCCACCCCGTCACTCAATCTGATTCCTCAACTTTGCCTTGTTCAGGTCTCCTAGATATTCATATACAATCAAATCACTTGTTTTTCGAGGTCTTTGTTGTAAGAGAGATATAGAAATCGTCTGACTACACCACCATATTGGCCACGCCCCCATCAGTATTTTTTAACATTAAACATTTTATTTCAACTTAAAATGAAATAAACATTTATTCAATAATGAATCTATATCTGACAGATGTAATACCAAGTTATCTTTCTTGCATCCCACTATTCCAAATTATTAATATTTTTTAAAGTGGAGAGAGAAGCTAAGGATAATTGTAAACCAATCGGAATATACAAGCCTTCTGTAGTGGATTGATTGCAATTGTGTTGTCATTTGTCAAAATCTCCTTGAATATTCACTGACTCTGGGCTTGGCCATGTGAATTGCTTCAGCAATGAGCAAACTTGGTGGTTTAAGACAACATAAATTTATTTTCTCACATTTCTGGAGGCCAGAAGTTCTGAATCAGTTTCACTGGGCTCACATCAAGGCATTGGTTAGGGTGTGATCTCTCCAGATGCTCTAGTGGAGAATCCGTTCTTGCCTCTTTCAGCTTCTGGTGGCAGCTATCATTGCTTAGTTTGCTACCACTTTACTCTGTTCTCTACCTCTGTGATTACATTGTTTTCTCCTCTTCTCTCTGAAATATCCTGCTGACTCCCTCTTATAAAGACTTGTGTTTGCATTTAGGGCTCACCAGGATAATCCAGGATAACCTTCCCATCTCAAGATAGTTAATCACACCTACAAAATAGATGTAGAAAATTATTTCATAAAATCCAAAAGTCATTCAGATAAAAACATTTTTCCAAGAAAATAGAATAAAATTTTGTAATTGTAATAAAGAATATAGTTGTTTATACAACAAATATCATACATAATAGTGAATATTTGAAAGTCTTATCCCTCAGATAAACATGTAAAAGGATGCTGAAGTAGACTGAAAATGTATCCCAAAAGATGTCTGTATCTCAATCACTGGAACCTGTGACTGTATTTTTGTGGTGAGTAGAATTGATTAATTATCAAATATTTAACCACTCTGGAATTCCTAAAATACATGCCAATCAGTCATGATGGATTATTCTTTTATATATTTCTAAATTTGATTTGCTAACATTTTGTGTAGATTTTTTAAATTATTTTCACGTGAGAGATTTGTTTCGAATTACCCTTTCTGTAATGTCATTTTCAGTTTTTAGTATGAAGGTTTTTCTGTTAACGATAAATTAATTGGGGAGTGCTTCCACTTTGTCACTGTTTTAGAAGAATTTGTGTGAGGTTGGTGTAAATTTTTCCTTAAATATTTATGAGAATTCCACTTTAAAACCAGTCTGAGGAGTTTTCACTGTAAAAAAGTATAGGTAGTCCCCAACTTAAGATGGGATTCCATTCTGATGATTCCGTTGTAAGTCCATTCTGATGTAAGTTGAATACCTCTTTTATAAGTTTTTGTTATTGCCTGCTATATGGCAGTGTTTTGAAAAGTAAATCATAACATTGAACATCTGTGAGTTAACATCTGAAAATGATAACATTAGCAAATTACACGCTACAACATTGTATGCATCACATATTACTAGAATAAGATGTACCAAAAAGGAAGAAACAGACATTTGTAAGTGCAGTTCATTGTAACTGGAATACTTCATAAGTCAGGGACTACCTGTACTTGTAATGAATCTTATATTTTTAATAGACAAAGAATTCTTAAATTTTTAAATTTTCTTTTACTTTCTGTATCAAAATTTTATTATTTTTATTTAAAATTTCAAGTTTAATAGCATATATTTGTTATAATATGGTTAATAATCTCTTCAACTCCAGATATTTGTGTTTTATTTTTTTTCTTTTTCTTTTTTTTCTTGTTAAATAACTAACATTAGCTGTACTGATTTTTATAGTATGTTATCTATTTCCTTGATTTCTGCTCTTGTCTTTACTATTTGCTTCCTTCTAATTTTCTTAGGATTGATTTGGATTTATTTTTCTATCACCTTGAGCTAGGAGCGTAGGTCAATTGACCTCCAAACTTACTTTCTTTTCATAATACATATACTTAAAGATAAACATTTTCCTTAAAACACTGGTTTATTAACATCCCTGAAGTTTGATATGATGTTATCATCATTCTATTCAAAGTATTTTCTACCATCTATTGTGAATTATTTGTTGCCCAGTGGATAGTTTCTAATTGTCATTTTGTTATTAATTTTAACATACTTGTTATAATGGGAAAATTAATTCATTTACATTTACCATAGTTACATAAAATGGTTTGTGTTTATGATTTTTTTTGAAAACCTGTTCTATATTCTTTTTCTTTTTTTACATTATTTTGGATTATAACGGCTCTGGAATGGACAGAATACCAAGTGAAATGCTTTAACAAACAGATGCAACACCAGAAGCACTTAATAAACCAAATATTTTCCTTTATTGTTATTATTTTCTTTTAATAATTTATATGCTATTTCACTTTTTAAAAGTTTACGGTAGAGATCACAACTTGAATCATTGATGTGTTACAGCTTAGTAAAACTATTATTATTAGTTTTAGGATATTAAATTTCTGGAAGATCTTTACCACAACTATCTGTCTATCCTTTGGTTTATTTTTGACATGAGTCCAAATTTTACACAATTAAACTCCACAAAAATTATTATTATCACTTTGTATAGTTAATATTCATTTATAATGATAAGCTTTAAATCTGTGGCTCCATTTGGTATTATTATTATACAGTACTCTTTAATTCAGATGTGTTATTAAGTAATTCAGTTTATTTTTTATTTTTTAATGTCATCTTATTTCATCTGTTTTGAAGTCTTTTTTTTTTTTTGGCTATGTATAGACACCTCATTTAATTTAGAGACCATCTGAAAAATAGATTTGACACACGCTGAACACTAATGACTGAAGACCAGAAGAGGTGTGTAAAGACATCATACATGAAAACCAGAAAAAATATCAAAAACATGAGAAAGAAGGAAAAGACCTAAATGGATATCAGAAGAGACTGAAACGTGATCTTAGGCACAGTGTAGCTAAAGCAAATAGCAGATGTGATGAAGTAAAAGAGTTAAACAGAATTTTTTTTTAGATTTTTTAAAATTGTAGTTTAAGTGAAACTTTACAATTCAAGTTAGTTTCTCATACAAAAATTTCTACATACATTGTTATGTGACCCTTGCTACTCTCCCTATACTGTGACAGCACACTCCTCTTTTCCACCCCTTATTTCCCGTGTCCATTCAACCAGCTCCTGACCCTCTCTGCCTTCTCATCTCACCTCTGGACAGGGGCTGCCCATTTAGTCTCATGAATCTACTTGAGCTAAGAAGCACACTCTTCATGAGTATCATTTTATGTCCCATAGTCCTGCCTAATCTTTGTCTGAAGAGTTGGCCTCCGGAATGGTTTTAGTTCTGGGTTGACAGAGAGTCCAGGGGCCATGCTTTCTGGGGTTCCTGCAGTCTCAGTCAGACTGTTAAGTCTGGTCTTTTTACTAGAATTTGAGTTCTGCATCCCACTTTTCTTCTGCTCCATCAGGGACTTTCTGTTGTGTTCCCTGTCAGGGCGGTCATTGGTGGTAGACGGGCACCATCTAGTTCTTCTGGTCTCAGGCTGATGGAGTCTCTGGTTTATGTGGCCCTTTCTGTCTCTTTGGCTAATACTTTCCTTGTGTCATTGGTGTTCTTCATTCTCCTTTATTCCAGGTGAGTTGGGACCAATTGATGCATCTTAGATGGCTGCTCGCTGGCTTTTAAGACCCCAGACGCCACTCACCAAAGTAGGATACAGAAAATTTTCTTAATAAACTTTTGAACAGGACATTTTAACGGGTGGCTTGAGGAGATAAGGTAAAGTAGTACAACGAAATGTACAAAGACCTGGAGTTAGAAAATCAAGAGGGAAGAGCACCTCTGAAGATTTAGACAAGAGCTTAAATGGGAATTGTCATCTTTGAGTTTTGAAGCTAGGAAATTTGGAAGCAAGTTAAGATGAAGGAAGTAAAATAGATTAGACTAAGGATGTGTATTATCATTTCATGAGATGTAGATATATGACTGGTAGATAAACCACAATAAAAAAAAATGGGCTTATGAAGTGAATATTAGTTTTGTGACACAAGTTTTGTACAACTCCAATACATTCTGCATTCTGCTACTGGATTCAACTTTAAGCATTGTTTCCCTGTTAAAATCTCATACATTTTCCTTCATTTTGTCTTTGAAAAGGACTTATAATTAGGATTTAATTTTTTAAGACTTACATTCCAACTGTTTCCAATATTTTCAATTTAATCAGTTAGCACAAACTCATTACTTCTTTCCTATTCAAAACATTTTAGTCAGAAGTCTTTTTTGTGCCCTCTCTCAACATCTGCACAAATACAACTATGAAGATGTTGCAGGGAGAAAACAACACCAAAAATAACAGTAACAGAAATGAGGAAATGTCTAATGATGAACAATGTGACTAAATTGACAAAAAAAAGTGGCCCCCAAACTTTACTTCAATAAACAGAGGAATCTCACTTACCTGGATGAACAAAATAATAATTCACCTAACCCCTGATGTCTGCCAGTGGAGATCCAGGCTCTATACCCAAAAGAAAACTCTTTAACAGGTGACATTTTGTGAAATGGCCAGTATAATGCTGCCAACCTCCTTCTATTTTATAACTGTAGGTTCCAGAGGGGGAAAACACACGCGTGCACACACACACACAATACAGCACAACAAAACACAACAATGAAAGAACAGGCAGTAGATATGCTGCATTCAGGGATGCATACTCCCCAGAGGTAAAGGGAAATAAGTAGGCAGAGAGAAGGACTCTAATAGTGCAAAGGACTGTAATTATCACTGCATTTCACCTGTTTCGTGTTAAATAGGTAGGCAGGAGAGCTAGGAAAATATACCAGCCACCACAGAGAGATGAATACTGATAGATAACATGGATTAGACTTGTGCAATTACTATAGACCTAAAAATAGATGTTTATATATACACAGACAAGCTGCCCATCATTAATAAAGACAAAGATCTTTGCAGAACTGCAAGGGATCGTCCATTAATCTGTTAAATTATGCTTCTTAAAAAGCAATTGCTTAGAAACATACTTCAGTTCACTGAGAAATTAATCAAAACTAATACTCAGCAATCCAATTTTTTAATATTAAGTCATATATTCATTCATGCAACTACATATATTTATTGGGCAAAAATTATTAAATGTAGATTAGTAATACATATAAAATTACTGATTTCTGGGTAATAAAATCAAAGTGAGAGGCAATACCAACAAAATTAACTAACAAACATTTCTTGTATTGCAGGACATCTGGTGATAAATTCCAGCTATTATATGTGAGAAAAAGAATATTCCCTTTCATTTTTGCAAGACGTTTTGACCTGTTTTTATATTCTAGGATGATAGATTTTTTTTTTCTATTCCTTCCTTTGTTTTCTTCAATTTTCAGAATTTTCTGTAATGGACATGTACTATTTTTGTTAGTTAAAAAAAGCTATATCACGTTTTTGTCAAAATAAATAAGCACAGTAAAACTGTTTATACCCTTGTTTTTAGCTTCTGTTGTCAGTATGTAGATGTTAAGACAGAAAAATGCAATTCTGAGACCAGTTTTGTAGTAGGTTTTCTTGCTGTGTCTTACAACAAAGATTTTCTGGCATATTAGAAACACTTCTGAACACGTAAGTTTGAGATAAGTAAATTGATCAATGCACCTGCTTATTATCATTTGTTTTCTCCGTTCATTGTTCTAGAATAATATTTGAACATCCTTGTATATATTAAACTATGACTGATATGTTAGCAAACAGCTGAAATCAATCTAAAATCAATCTAACTCAACAGCAGCAGGAAGTGTAGTCTTCTTTTGTACTGATAATTAATGCAATTATTTAATTAAATAATGATTAACGCTATTTTATTGCTGTCATTTTGAGTATTAATAATTATAATTTCTAAATTTTTAACATGTAATTTATAGCTTTCATGGTATGAAATGGTCAATATGACCTGCTATCAAAATCATTACCAGTTGATTCAGACTATTGGAGAGTATGGTCATCCATTTTCATCACTTCACAGGAAAGATATTAATCTTTTGTCTTGTAGTTTATTGACAGAGGTTCAGCAATATAATTTGGTTAGTATCAATGCAACCTGGTGGTATCAATGCATTATAGACTGGTTTTACTATAAATAAATATTTCTTTCATTCACTCATATATTCATTTTTTTTAATGTCATTTCTGAAAGTTAGTCTAATTCCAAATTATTCAAGGAATTGAAGATAAAAAAGATAAACAGGCCATTATTTCATAGTCTAGAAAGGGAGAAAAAATAGTAGATAATTAAAAATTAGTATGTTGTGTACTGTTGTTCTTTATCAAACTAGAATTGTAGAGTATATGTCATTTTCATTAAAAATCAACCCATATTGGCACAAATGGATTAGGTATTGGACAATTCTAAAGGAAAACTGCCTAACATAATGCAACTAACACACATACAATCGAAAACGCGCTAGCCCCGTTTACATCTTATATTTTACAAGTGAAGTAAACAAAAATATGTGATGCACACATACAAAGCAGAAATACTCATAACAATTACAGTACCCGTTTCTGCAACTGGTCACGTGGCTGTAACCGGTATTTAGAACTCCCTTCTTCCACCACTCATTCCATATTCCTTTTGCCCTTAGCAAGCACTTCAGCTGGTCTTTGTTCTTTACCTGGTGGGGTGATCCAAACCTTCATTCCCAAAGGGTCTGGGTTATTAGTAGCCATGTTGGAATTAGGTTGCTGTAGTTTTCCATTGACTTTAATCACGGGGCATGGTAGTACTAAGAGACACCCTAAGGAATCTCCTGCATTCCAGACATACTCTTCTTTACTTCTATTATGTAATATCAATCCGATTTTCTCTTGGTAATCAGGATCAATCACACCAGCCAGTATGGTAACTCCCTTCTTTGCCTGTTGATCCAGAGGCATAAGGAGCCCAAAGTGGCCAGGTGGCATTCTTAACTTCCAGTTCAAGGGAATCAGTGATGTGTCTCCAGATGGGAGCATTCCTCCCTTTGGAACTAAGACCTCTAGGCCTGCAGAGCATAAGGTTGAGGGGACAGGAAGCAAAAATCTTGCCAGTGGGTCACTAGGGGTAATAGTGAGTGGTGCCACTCCCATTTCCACCCCTTGATTCCTGGACCCATGAATCCTGGCTATGGGAGAAACAGCATCATATATTGGACACTGGTTTAGAGCATATACAGACTCCTGGAGAACATTGCCCCAACCCTGCAAGGTATTGCCTCCTAGCTGGCACCGTAATTGTGTCTTTAGAAGGCCATTCCATTGTTCTATCAAGCCAACTGCTTCAGGATGATGGGGAACATGGTAAGACCAGTGAATTCCACAAACATGGGCCCACTGCCGCACTTCATTTGCTGTGAAGTGAGTCCCTTGATCTGAGGCAATGCTGTGTGGGATACCACGACAGTGGATAAGGCATTCTGTAAGTCCACAGATGGTAGTTTTGGCAGAAGCATTGCATGCAGGGAAGGCAAATCCATATCCAGAGTAAGTGTCTATTCCAGTAAGGACAAAACACTGCCCTTTCCATGATGGAAGTGGTCCAGTGTAATCAGCTTGCCACCGGGTTGCTGGCTTATCGTCTTGAGGGATAGTGCCATATTGGGGACTCAGTGTTGGTCTCTGCTGCTGGCAGATTAGGCACTCAGCAGTGGCTGTAACCAAGTCAGCCTTGGTGAGTGGAAGTCCATGCTGCTGGGCCCGTGCATAACCTCCATCCCGGCCACCATGGCCACAATTTTCATGAGCCCATTGAGCAATGATGGGATAAGCTGAGGAAAGAGGATGACTGGTTTCCACAGAACACATCATCCTATCCACTTGATTGTTAAAATCACCCTCTGCTGAGGTAACCCTTTGGTGAACATTCACATGAGACACAAATATCTTCACTTCTTTGGCCAATTCAGAGAGTTCTATCTACAAACCTCTTCCCCATGAATTCTTGTCTCTAATTTTCCAATAATATTCCTTCCAAGTCCCTGACCACCCATCCAAACCATTGGCCACAGCCCATGAATCAACATATAATCGCACATCTGGCCATTTCTCCTTCCAAGCAAAGTAAAAATACAGGTGCACTGCTCAAAGTTCTGCCCATTGAGAGGATTTCCCTTCACCACTGTCCTTCAGGGAAGTCCCAGAAAGGGGCTGTAGTGCTGCCGCAGTCAACTTTCGAGTGGTGCCTGCATATCCCACAGAACCATCTGTAAACCAGGCACAAGTTTTCTGTTCTTCAGTCAACTGATCATAAGGAACTGCCCATGAGGCCATAGGTGCAGACTGGGAGATGGAAGGTAATGTGACAGAAGTGGAGACCATGGGCAATTGGGCCACTTCCTCATGCAACTTACTTGTGCCTTCGGGTCCTTCTCAGGCCCGATCTTGAATATTCCACTTCCATTTAATGATGGAGTGCTGCTGTGCATGTCCAACTTTATGACTTTGTGGGTCAGACAGCACCCAGTTCATGATGGGCAGCTCAGGCCGCATGGTCAGTCTCTACTAAAGCCCAGAAACAAAACAAAAGTTGTTTCTCAAAAGGTAAGTAGTTATCTGCAGAGAGTGGAAGAGCTTTGCTCCAAAATCCTAAGGGTCTGTGCTGTAACTCACTAATAGAGGCCTGCCAAAGACTCCAAACAGCATCTTTATCTGCCACTGACACTTCAAGCACCATTGGATCAGCTGGATCATATGGTCCAAGTGGCAGAGCGGCTTGCACAGCACCCTGAAACTGTTGCAGAGCCTTCTCTTGTTCTGGTCCCTACTCAAAACTAGCAGCTTTTTGAGTCACTTGATAAATAGACTGGAGTAGCACACTCAAATGAGGAATATGTTGCCTCCAAAATCCAAAGAGGCCCACTAGGCATTGTGTCTCCTTTTTAGTTGTGGGAGCAGCAAGATGCAATAACTTATCCTTCACTTTAAAAGGAATGTCTTGACATGCCCCACACCACTGGACCCCTAGAAATTTCACTGAAGTGGAAGGTGCCTGAAATTTTTTGGGATTAACTTCCCACCCTCTAGCACACTAATGTTTTACCAATAAGACCAGAGTCATTGACACTTCTTTCTTACTAGGTCCAATTAGCATAATGCCGTCAATATAATGGACCAATGTGATGTCTTGTGGAAGGGAAAGGCAATCAAGGTCAGTGAGGACTAAATTATGACATAGAGCTGGAGGGTTGATGTAGGCTGAGGTAGGCAAGTGAAGGTGTATTGTTGGCCTTGTCAGCTGAAGGCAAACTGCTTCTGGTGGTCCTTTGAAACAGGTATGGAGAAAAAGGCATTAGCCAGATCAATAGCTGCATACCAGGTACCAGGAGATGTATTAATTTGCTCAAGCAGTGAAACTACATCTGGAACAGCAGCTGCAATTTGAATCACCACCTGGTTAAGTTTTCAATAATCTACTGTCATTCTCCAAGATCCATCTGTTTTTTGCACAGGCCAAATAGGCGAGGTGAATGGGGATGTGGTGGGAATCACCACCCCTTCATCCTTCAAATTCTTGATAGTGGCAGTAATCTCTGAAATCCCTCCAGGAATGCAGTATTGCTTTAGGTTTACTATTTTCCTATGTAGGGGCAGCTCTAATGGCTTCCGTTTGGCTTTTCTTACCATAATAGCCCTTACTCCATTTGTCAGGGATCCAATGTGGGGTTTCTGCCAGTTGCTGAGTATATCTATTCAAATTATGTATTCTGGAACTGGGTAACTCACTACAGGATGGGTTTGGAGACCCACTGGACCTACTGTGAAACAGATATGAGCTAAGACACCATTAATAACCTGACTTCCATGTTCCCCCACTCTGACTGGTGGGCCACAGTGATGTTTTGGGTCTCCTGGAATAAGTGTCAATTCAGAGCCAGTATTCAGTAATCTCCGAAAAGTCTGATTATTTCCTTTTCCCCAACGAACACTCACTCTCGTAAAAGGCCATAGATCCCTTTGTGGAAGGCTTGGAGAAAGATTAATAGTAAAAATTATTAGCAGTGTATTGGAGTCCTTCCTCAAGGGGACTCAGCTTCATTCAAGGGGTTGTGGGTCTTTAAACTCGCTCAAATCTGGGAATTGATTGAGGGACCGTGACTCTCTATTCTGGCGATTCGAGTTAGACTACTGTTCACCTGACCTAGAATTTATCTGTTTGTATAGATCAAGTAAATATTTAGTAGCTTTCCTATCTATTTCACTCCTAGGGACACCATGACTAAGTAGCCAATGCCATAAGTCCATACGAGTCAGACTATTCTGATTACTGCTTTGACTCCTCTTTCCATTACTGTAACCACACCCACCTTGTCTTTGTCAACTGAGTGCAGCCACTTGGTCCCTACTACCATGAGGTCCAATCAGTTCCATTGTAGTTAAGTGTCTTAATTCAGTTAGGGCAGTTCCCACTGTCAAATCTGACTTACATAAAATAGCAATCACAGCAGTCTTCAAGGATGCTGGAGTTCCCTTCACAAATTTGTTCCTCACAGTTGTGGTAAAAGCTGTGTCCTCTGGGTGTTCCATGTGTGGGTCTGTGGGTTTTAACTTGATAAATCCACTCTAGCATGCCAATTTCCCTAAGTCTTTGGATACCTTCTTCTACAGTATACCAAGGCAGGTCTGGTATTTCAACTTGATTTAGTGTAGGCCACCTCATAATCCATGCTTCAGCAACCCAACCAAATAAACTATTAGATCCTTTCCTAAGTTCTCTAGCTGAAACTTTGAATGAACAATCTGTGCTTAGTGGATTCATATCAATAAACTCAGACTGATCCATCTTTATGTTCCTTGCACCATTATCCCACACCCTTAATAGACATTCCCACACATATTCCCCAAGTTTCTGTTTGTGCATGTTAGAAAAGTCAAGTAGTTCTTTTGGAGTGTAGTGTACCTCCTCCTGTGTCACACTTTGTACTTCACCTTTTGGGGCTCGCTGGGACTTAAGCCTAGTTATAGGTCTAGAAGCCAGAATCAGTAGTGTGGAATTGTTTTGAGAACATTCAGCATTGTCTTGTAAAGCATCTGCCTCAGGCAATGCCCCAGGCAATGACTCAGGCAAGGGCTCTTTAGAGGCAGCTGGGCTTGGGCTAATCTCATTAGACAGGAGTGGAAGGGCTAATGTTTTTTCTGGGCAGGGTGGTTTAGCAGACAAACGTGAAGTAATCTCTTCAGGTAGGACTTGTTCTGCTGGCAGGAGTGATTCAACAGAATTTACAGGCTCAGTGTCCCCAGCTTCCTGATTATCTGCCCATATGTCCCCATCCCAAGTTTCAGAATCCCATTTCCTCTCAATCAATGCCCTTACGTTAACTTCAAATGCCTCTCGAGGTTGGCAGTTGAGCTTACATTGTAATTCAGCCACTCTTACAATAAGACTCTGGGTTTGGTTTTCAGCAATTTCAGCTGTTACTACAAGAAATGAGGCTTTCTTTCAAAGCACAAGTGGAAGCCTTGAGGTCATGTATGCAGCACATGAGCTTTGACTCTGAAGCCCTGAGTACATCTCTTTCTTTCACCAGTTTGTCTAGCGAAAGTAGAACAAACCAACCAGCTTCCTTATACTTCTCACTCTGATGAAGCTATAGAAAGATATCTCGCCTTTCACCAATACCTGATGTACTGGTGGTGATATTTTGTGTATTTGTATCACCACCTCACTCTGTGAACTAGCAGTGGCCTCTTTACAACTGGAAGCAGAGTCATCAACACCTTTAAGACTAACCAGACTTGAGAACTGGTTTAGAAAACTCATCCTTACAATTTTGTTTCTCTAGAACCACTCTAGGTACCAAATGTCTTAAGCTGGGTTCTCTAGAGAAGCAAAACCAGTAAAGCATATAAATATATATATAGAGAGAGGTTTATATCAAGGAAACTGCTCACACAATTTTAGAGGCTAGAAAGTCCCAAGTCCCTGGATCAGGGTAGAGGTCTCTGAAAAGTCACACAGCCGCAGAAGCTGGCGAGCCCAAGATCGGCAGGTCAGAGAGCAGGGCTCCGCTCACAGGCTGCACAGATTGACAAATCCCAAGTTTGGCAGATAAGCTGACAGCTCAAGTCCCAAGAACCAAAGATGAGATGACAGGAGGCAGCCGCAGGATCCAGAGTGAGCAAAAAGCCAGTACATCTGCTGATATTCAGATGCAGGCCACCCCCCCAAGGAGACTCCCTTTCGTCTGATTGGCTACTCACAGTATATTCAATCATGGAAGTGATCACATTAAAACACTGAGAATCATGGCCGAGCCAAGTTGACACACAATCTTAACCATCACAATGGGGGAGTTTAATCTTAAATTCCATTTTAAATCCTTGTCATGTAATTACTAAGGACACACTTGATGTTGATATGTTCAGATCTTCAAATCTTTGATTTTAAAAAGAAAAAAAGACCTTTTATTTTCTGTCAGAAAATGAAATTTTGAAAAAAACAGAATAAATCACCAAAAAAAGTTTATAAACAGAATCCCTAAAAATCTGCCTTTATGCTAATTTTGGTTCCCCATTTCAAAGTTATAGTCACTTAGGCATGCAAAGCTTATATATGCAAAATATCCCAAACCTCACAAATCAACAAAAATGACTGCATTATCAAATGAAAGATTAGAAATGAGAGTACTTCTTGTAAGGAATAATTCTTGCCTTGAATCATACATGAAGTAAAAATCAATGAAATAATATGAGACAACCATGCAAGACTTCTTTTAATAGATTGTGTCTTAATAAATACCACATTCATTAAAAACCTTCATCCAAATATATTATCTACACCTTCACCATGCCACTTTACTCTGATTAGAAAATTTCACCTCACTAAAGCATGAAAAATGAATGTGAAAGGGATAGAATATAAAAGTATTAGTTATTGTCTATAAACTAGCAAATTCTTAACTCTGCTTTAGGACATCTAAAGATTAGGAGAATATTTTAATAGCATTGAATTTTCTTTAGAAAAGTTTCCAAATTTTGATTTGGGTTTATGTTCAGCAAATGTAAGTAATAAATATTTAGTAAATATACATAATGGATGACACAGGACCAGGTAGCATTTTGTTCTGCTGTACATAGGGTTACCATGAATCATAACTGACTCAAAGGCACCTAACAACAATAATATAGATATGATATACATATAAATAATATAGGTATATGTATAAATCATAATATTATGAATATGTAAATCTCTCCTTCAGTGAGAATTTTTCCCCCCTTAGGAATTAGAATTAAATAATAAAATATATATTTTGGTGTTGTTGGGTGCCGTCGAGTCAATTCTGACTCACAAAAGCCCCATGTGACAGAGTAGTACTATCCCCTAGGGATTTCTTGGCTGTAATCTTTATGGAAGCAGATCATCAGGTCTTTTTCACATAGAGCCACTGGGTGGATTTGAACCACCAACCTTTCTGCTAGCAGCCAAGTGCTTAACTGATGTTGCATCAGGGCTCCAAATACATATATATACATATATATACACATACACATATATATATACAAATTATATACACATATGTATATACATAGATATATATATGTATATATGATTCTTTGTTTAGTTCATTACTTGGTTCATTATTTAGTCCTTAAGAGGGGAAAATATCTCATTACGAGAAAATAAGAGAAAATTCAGTCTCTAGGTTCCTGGCTCCTACTCCATTACAAGGATTTTTTCTTCTTCTTCTTCTTCTTTTTTTTTTTTTAATGAGGATATTACTTAGAGCTGCATTTTAAAAATTTCTGAAATTTTTGTGCAATTTACTAACATTCTTGTCATCAATAAAGAGATTATCTTGTTAAGTAGGGGGAAAAAAGTAAAACAAATTTTAAAATAATCTAAACAAATTAAAATATCACTAAACATCTGGTTCATAATAGATTTTGATCAATTAGGTAATTTTTCTAGTTAAAACTGGCTTAAAATTAGAAAAACACCTGATAAGAGAAAAAAAATATGAAGAGTTCCAATACCTGCAGTCAGTACTCAGCTGACAAATTCAGATGTGGCAAGTCTTTGTTGTTATATGATTGCTCTGAAACTCGTTGCCATCTCCTACTCATAGAACTGCCCCATAGGGTTCCCAAGGAACACTGGTGGATTTGAACTGCTGTTTGGTCAGCAACTGTAGCTCTTAACCACTGTACTACCATGGCTCCATAATTGCTCTAGAAGGAATCAAAACCAAATGCCTTCAGGGGGCAGACAAAAAATGTAAAGAGGTATGCCAGGCATACAAGAGTATAGGAAACACCGTGGATTTATTTGCATATTATAGAGTTAAAACTCCACACAAAGAAATTTAATTTGAGTATAAATAGATAAATAAGAAAAGTACTATATTAGTCAATAGAAGCCCCCTTGAACACAGCTGAAGCCCAGAGAGTCCTGGTCATCTCTGCTACTGGGACAAATATGGGACAAAGTAAGTTCAGATATTAAACAGTTGGAATTAAAGACTTGGATGGTAACCCTGTTGAGTCCGATACAAAACCAAAAACCAAACCTGATGCCATCGAGTCAATTCTGACTCATAGTGACCCTATAGGACAGAAACTGTCCCATAGGTTTTCCAAGGAGCAGCTGGTGGATTTGAACTGCCCACCTTTTCGTTAGCAGCCAAGCTCTTACAGCGTACTTCAAAATAGAATGTCTTGGGGAAAACAGTTAATGAGTAAATAAATTGTGTTTGTTATTAATTAATTATATGGGAACTGGTAAGCTATATAAGCATAATTAAAACATTGCTTTTTAAAATATTTACTATTCTTTGCAAAAGGAGCCCTGGTAGTGGTTAAGCATTTGGCGGCTAACTGAAAGGTGGGCAGTGTGAACCCACCAGCTGCTCTGCGGGGGAAAGATATGACAGTCTGCTTGCATAAAGATTTACAGCCTTGGAAACCCTATAGGGCAGTTCTACTCTGTCCTATATGGTTGCTATGAGTTGGAATCTACTCGACGGCAACGGATTTATTCTCTCCAAACATTTTATATCTATGTGAACATTGACTAATGAAGAAAAGTTTTCTAAACAAATGTTACCTTTAGTCTAGATTATCCTTGAGTTATCACAAATTACCAAAATAAAGAGATTGTGCTTTGTGCTGGAATTACTTACACCCTCATAATTACTTTGTGGCCCGGATTAGGAACATGAATTGACACCAAAAAAATTAAATGACTAATTTTACAAATCAAAGATTATAGTTTAAAATAATGATTGCATAATTTTATAGGTATTTGTAGTTATCACTTACAACATTTATTATCATTGTATTCTATTTATAATAAAACTAAACTAGTAATTATTTAAAAATTCATATACATGCAGTATGCTAAATTCAGGAATAAAATACAAGTATAAACAAGGCTTACATTTTTTACAAAGTGCCCAGTTTGACTGCATAGATACAATGGTTCCAAAAGAGTAAAAGTGCAGGAAGTATGTAAGTATTGACTTTGAGAGATAAACTAGAGAAGTTCAGATGTATTCTTTTATTTTTTTTAAGTAACAAATTCAAGAGATAATATTGTATTAAGTATCAAAAATACAGAAATTAGCAAATTAAATCAAGTCCCTGCCCTTCTGCTGGGTTAAGAAAAATAATAAGGAAACAAAGTATTATATTAATATGTTAAGGATAATGAATGTTATGAAAAAAAAACCGGGTAGCATTCACCGGGGAAGAGGCTAGTCTCTCTAAGAAGGTGATATTTATGCAGAGACCAGAATGAAATGAGGAAGGTAACTATGAGAATATTTGGAACAAGACCCTTCTAGCCAAAGAGAAATGTAAGTATTTACACACGTCTGGAAGGATTTTGAGGAATAACAAGGTGGTCTATAATGCTGTATTATTGGTAGTAGAATGAATAACCGGGAGAATGTTAAAAAATGTTTTCAGACATGCCAAGTGCCAACATATACTTTAGAAGAAGCACTCTGATGACTGTGGAAAGAAACTATGGAACAATAGAAACAGATCAATTACGAGATGATTGCTTGAACTAACTACTATTGGTGGAGTTATGAGAAACAGTGAAACTTGGAATATACTTTTAAGTAGTCCCAAGAGAATTTGCTGATAGACTGGGTGTGGGGTGTGACAAAAAGAGAATTGGATAAGACTCAGAGTTGGGCCTGAACAAATAATATAATAGAATTGATATACATTAAGGCAGAAAAAAATCTGGAGACACAAGTGTGGGGATTGCAGAGAAATCAAGAGTTTTATTTGGGATATAATATGTTTGAAATGCCTATTAAACATCCATGTTGTGGTATCAAGCAGATAGGAAGACATACAAGTCTGAATTTCAGTGGAATGGGTAAGGCTAGAGGCTAGAATAAGTCAGTTATTGACCTGTCAGTGTTATTTAAAGCTATGTGGCTGGAAATTATCAAACAATATCATTAATATCACACACAAGTAAAATTTTGCTGAAGATCATTACAAAAGTGACTACAGCAGTTTATGGACAGAGAGAGAACTGCCGGAAATTCAAGCCAGATTCAGAAGAGGACGTGGAACAAGGGATATTATTGCTGATGTCAGAAGGATCCTGGTTGAAAGCAGAGAATAACAGAAACACGTTTACCTGTGTTTTATTGACTATGTAAAGGCATTCGACAGTGTGGATCTTAACAAATTATGGATAACGTTGCGAGGAATGGGGATTCCAGAACAATTAATTGTGCTCATGAGGAACCTATACACAGATCAGGAGGCAGTACTTCAAACAGGACAAGAGAATACTGCGTTGGTTTAAAGTCAGGAAAGGTGTGTGTCAGGGTTGTATGCTTTCACCATACATATTCAGTCTGTATGCTGAGTAAATAATCTGACAAACTGGAGTATATGAAGAAGAACACAACATCAGGATTGGAGGAAGACTCATTAACAACCTGTGTTATGCAGATGACATAACCTTGCTTGCTGAAAGTGAAGAGGACTTGAAGCACTTACTGATAAAGATCAAAGACCACTACCTTCAGTATGGATTACACCTCAACATAAGGAAAACAAAAATCTTCACAACTGGACCAATAAGCAACATCACGATAAACAGAGAAAAGATTGAAGTTGTCAAGGATTTCATTTTACGTGGACCCATAATCAACAGTCATGGAAGTAGTAGTCAAGAAACCAAAAGACTCATCGCATTGGACAAATCTGCTGCAAAAGACCTCTTTAAAGTATTGGAAAGCAAAGATATCACCCTGAGGACTAAAGTGTGCCTGACCCAAGCCATGGGGTTTTAAATGGCCTCATATGTGTGTGAAAGCTGGACAATGAATAAGGAAGAACGAAGGAGAATTGGGGCGTTGGCGAAGAATATTGAATATTGAATATACCATGTGCAGTGAAAAGAACAGACAAATCTGTCTTGGAAGAAGTACAACCAGAATGCTTCTTAGAAACAATGATGGCAAGACGAAGTCTCACATACTTTGGACATGTTATTGGGGGAATCAGTCCCTGGAAAAGGACTTTATGCTTGATAAAGTAAAGGGTCAGAGAAAAAGAGGAAGACCCTCAACAAAATGGATTGACACAATGGCTGCAACGATGGGCCCAAATATAACAAAGGTTGTGAGGATGGCGCAGGACCTGGCAGTGTTCTGTTGTACATAGGGTCACTATGAGTCGAAATCGACTCCAAGAACCTAACAACAACAAGGATCTCCCACCTCATTAACATCATAGACGTAGGATTTACAACACATAGGAAAATCACATCAGATGACAAAATGGTGGAAAATCACACGATACTGGGAATCATGGCCTAGCTTAATTGATGCACATTTTTTTGGGGACATAATTCAATCCATGACAATACCACAGTTTGTTTTTGCATTCTTCAGTTAATGGACTTTTGAGTTGTTTCCGTTTCTTTGGCTATGATTAATAATTCTGACATGAACATTCATGAACAAGATTTTGAGTGAATATACATATTTTCAATTATTTTGTGTAACTCTATGTTTAGTATTTTGAAGAACTTCCAAACTGTTGCCCAAAGTAGTTGCAAAATTTTACGTTTCTACAAGCAATGCATGAGGGGTTCCAATTTCTCCACAACCATGCCAACACTTGTTATTGCCCATCTATTTTGCTATTATCATCCTAGAGGGTGTGAAATTGTGGTGTTTATTTGCATTCCTCTAATAATTAGTGATTCTGAGCATCTTTTCATGTGCTTAGTGCATATCATCTTTGGAGAAATGGCTGTTCAAATATTTTCCCATTTTTAATTATTTGTCTTTTTTACTGTTGAGTTATATGAATTATTTATATAATGTAGATAAAATCCATTACCAGATATGTTATTTATATTTTCTTCCATTCTGTGAATTATCTTTTCACTTTCTTCATAGAATACTTTAAAGCACAAAAGTTTGTGTGTGTATGTGTGTGTTTTAAGTTTTGATGAAGTCCAATTTATCGTCTTTTTTCCTTTGTCACTTGTGCTTTTGGTGTAATAGCTGTTTGGTCTAGGAGTTACTTACAAGAGTTTTGTAGTTTTATGTCATACAAGATGGTTTTGACTCTTCTGGGTCCCTTGCATTTATTTCCATATGAATTTTGGATCAGCTTGGCAATTTCTGCAAAAAGGAACCTGGCATCTTGATAAGGGATTGTGTTAAATCTGTAATCAATATGGAGAGTATTAACATCGTAATAATATTGAGTCTTATGATCCATGGACATTGGATGTCTTTCCATTTATTTAAATCTTTAATTTTTCTCATGTTTTGTAGTTTTCAGGCTGGAAGTCTTTTTTTGTTGTTGTTAAGTTTATTCCCAAGTATTTCATTATTTTGATACTACTGTAAATTGAATTATTTTCTTAATTTCACTTAAGGATTGTTTATTACTAGCTTATAGAAACAGTTTTTTTTTAATTGAGCTTGTATTCTGCAACCCGGCTGAGCTAGTTCAATAGTTCAATAATTTTTTAATGGATTCTTAGGATTTTCTATATACAAGATCATGCCATCTGACGGTAGGAATAGTTTTATTACTTCCTTTAAAATCTGGATACTTTTTTTCTGTCTCTTGCCTAGTTGTCCTGACTAGAACCTCCAACGCCATGTTGAACAGAAATTATGAGGACAGACATTATCTTTTTTTCCTGATCTTAGGAGAAAAGCATCCAGTTTTTCACCTTTAAGATGTTAGCTGTGGGTTAGCTGGGTGCCCTCTATCAGTTTGTCAATATTCCCTTCTATTCCTTATATGTTTAATATATTTATTAGGAAAATTTTCTTTTCTTTTCCAAATCTTTTTCTGCATCTATTAAGATTAACATGTGGTTTTAGTCTTTTATTCTATTAATATCGTGTATTACATTGACCGATGTTCATATGTGAAGCCAACCTTGTGTTACTTAGATAAATCCCGGTTGGTCATAGTTATACGATCCTTCATATATGTTACTGGAATAAGTTTGCTAGCAGTTTGTTGAGGATGTTTACATCTATACTAATAAGGGATATTTGTCTTTAGTTTGTTTTGTTTTGTTTTCTTGTGAAGTATTTGGGGATTTTTTTATTTTTTTTTTAATTACTAAGTCAATCTCATTAATTGTTACAGCGGTATATTTAGATTTCTCTCTCTATGTATCTATGTGTGTGTGTATATATATATATAGTAGTCATTTTCATTAGCTTCTGTATTTCTGGGAATTTGTATATTTCCTCTAGGTTATTGGCATACAATCATCCATAATGTTATTTTCCTTTTTTTTTTCTGTAAATGTGGTACTGATCTCTCTTCTTTCATTCCTAATTTTAGTAATTTGAGACTTTTTTTTTTCTTTTAGTCAGTCTAGCTAAAGATCTAACAATTTTGTTGATCTTTTTAAAGAACCAACTTTTGATTTTATTGACTTTATCTGTTGTTTTCCTATTCTCTATTTCATTAATTTCAGCTCTAATCTTTATAATTATGTACCTTCTATTTGTTTTTGGTTTATTTTTCACTTTTTTTCAGGTGGAAGGTTAACTTATTGATTTTGGATCTTCCTTCTTCCTTCTTTTATAATAAAGGTGTTTGCAGTTTTTACTTTTCTCTAAGCATTGCATTTGCTGAATTCCGTAAGTTCTGATGTTATATTTTTGTTTTCATTTAGCTCTAAGTTTTTCTAATTTCCCTTGTGATTTCCTTTTTTACCTATTTGTCATTTGGGCATCTGCTACTAAACGTCCACGTATTTGTGAATATTCCAATTTTGTTGCTATAATTGATTTATATATTTTTTTCCATTTTGGTTGGAGAGCATACTTTATATTATTTCAATTGTTTTAAATTTACTAGGGCTTGTTTTATGGCTCGTTAATATGTCTAACTGATGATTGTTTTATGTGAAATTGAGAAGAATATATATTGTGCTGCTGTAGGGTTTAATGTTCTATATATGTCTGTCAGGTGTAGTTTATCTATAGTGATGTTCAAGTCTTCTAATATCTTTGTTGATCTTCTGTCCAGTTGTTCTACCCACTGCTGAGTATAGGATATTGACATCTCCAACAATTACTGTTGAATTGTCTATCTTTCCAGTTCTGCTAGTTTTCTTACATATATATAAATTTTGGGCGTAACAATATTTTGCTAGACACATATATATTATAATTGTATGTTTTATTGTTGTACTGACACTTCTATCATTATAAAATATCCTATGTTGTCTCTAGTAAAATTTTTATCTTAAGTCCGTTTTGTCTGATATTAATATATTCACCCTAGCTCTCTTTTGATTACTGTTTGAATGAAATATCCTTCTCTACTCTTTTACCATCAATCTAATTGTGTCTTTGAATGTGAAGTGTGACTCTTGTAGAGAGCAACAAGTTTGGCCCATTCTCCCAATCTCTGCCTTTTGATTAAAGTGTTTAGTCGATTTAAATTTAATGTAATTAGTGATAAAGTAGAATTGACCCCTGATATTTTGTTATTTTTTAATGTCTTAAATACTTCTTGTTCTTCTATTCATTCAGAGGATAATTTATTGTTGATTTTATTTTTCTATTTCTCAAGATATCTTCTTAGTGGTTTACTTAGTGATTAAAAAAGAAATAATCTTAACTTAAAAAAAATTTTAGTTCAGATTAATTCCATTTTCATTTAAATAGATTACAAATTTTTCTCCAATGTATTTTTGCTTCATAATTTGTGCCTTAGTGTCATGCAAATTACATATCTACACATCATAAATAAATCAAAATAATTTTATAATCATTGCTTTATGCATATGTCTTTTAAATCAGATGGAAGAATAAAGCTAAAAATAAAAATACATTTATATTGTCTTTTATATATACCCATGTAGTTACAATTACTGGTGCTCTTTATTTCTCTACATGGATTCAATTTACTGTCTGGTGCCCTAAAAGGAAGATTTGGACAATTATCATCAAAACAGAATGTTTTTAGTTTCAGAACAAAGTCCAAGGCTCTATACATAAAACCAAACAATAATCAAACTTTTATAAAAGAAGTTAAATAATAAACTAATATGGCATACAGCTCAATGTTCTGTACAGAAGTATGCTGGATAAGCTTAGCAAATACAATTACCAAAAAAAAAAAAAATTAGGAACCATTTGAGAAATATGTATTTTGGTACAGTTTTTTTAATTAATTAGATACATACAAAATGTTCTAAAGAGTCCTCTGAACAATTCTGTCTTGGAAAAAGTACCAGCAGAATGCTCCTTAGAAGAGAGAATGACAAGACTTTGTCTTACATATTTTGGATATGTTATCAGGAGGGACAAGTCCCTAGAGAAGGACATCATGTTTGGTAAAGTAGAGGGTCAACAAAAAAGAGGAAGACCCTCAATGAGATGGACTGACACAGTGGTTGAAACAATGGGCTCAAACATACTAATGATTCTGAAGATGGCACAGGACTAGGCAGCATTTCACTCTGTTGTATATGGGGTCCTTTTGCATCTGAACTGACTTTGGGGACCTAACAACAACAACAACACTGGTATCACTGCCCCAAGCAGATGCAATATTAAATAATTGCCCATGATTGTTTTTGATAAGTGCCCTAGGGACAGGACTATTTGTATTTCCTTATCTCTGAGTCAGGTCAAATAAAAACAGAGCTGATAATGGAATTTTTAGTGTACTGCCAGAAAGGTCAAGGAGTGACAGTTCTCTGGGATATGGATATTGTGGTGCTTCAAATCTGTTTTGTCCCCTGAAAAGCTGCTAGGCTACTGATTTTCAGTTACAATAGTTTTGAGGTTGTTGGTTTTCAAGGATACTAAAGTGGAGTTGTTGAGAGTGTGATGGGAATACGAGATGTTAAAATGCCACGAAGCTTGCCTTTTGAAAGAGATTCATTCATAACCAGGTTATCGCCATCCTGTGGTTAATTTCTAGAGTTCTGAAAAAGTTGATTTTGCCAATTTTCACCAGTGTTCTGCAATTTTATGTAGGAGTGGATTTTCAATACTCATTACTTTGTTATTCCAAAAATTGATATAACTCAGCTTTTAAGCAATGAAAAAGCAACCACAGATGAAAATATTTTTCAAGGTTTTACTTAATGCTATATCCATAATCATGGTGATATCTAGCATAAAATGAAGATTTGGACAATCACCATTAAAAAAAGAATATTTTTAGTTTCAGCACAAAGTCCAAAGCACTATATATAAAATTAAACAATAATCAAGTTTTTAAAAATATTTTAAACAATAAACCAATAAGGCATATGAATCAATGTTCTTTACAAAAGTATGCTGGATAAGCTTAGCAAATACAATTACCAAAAAAATAAGGAACTATTTAAGAACTATGTATTTTGGTATAGTTCTTTATTAATTAGGTACATACCAAATATTCTAAAGAGTCCTCTGAATCAAACCACTGGCAATGGTTTAGTTTCCAATTCAGTCCAATTATCATCATCTTCAGTCTTGCAATTAGTGAGCTAACTCATTGACCAGCCACATTTCTTCCTTTAAAACTTTGTTAGGACTTCCATGCAACATGGTGCTATAGTCAGAAGCACCACACTGTCCCTCTGCAGCAAAGATCTGAAAAACTAAGTCAAACAGAGTCACATGTCAATCCTGAAACACTAAGCATCAAATGAAGAGATAAAGAACTCAGTCAAGCACCAAACGGAATAAGAAACTGACTGAGAACAGAGAGCCAGGAGTGATACATGCAAAGGTCTCCTATCAGCTACCGCAGCATGGGTCCACCATCTTGGACTCCTATTGTAGATCAGTGAACAGCAGGTATGGGAAAGCAGCTTCACGGAGCTTCCAGCAGGAGACAGAACAACCACTAACCAGTGATATACATTTTCCCACCCCCAGCCCTTCTTCACCACCACCCCCCCCCCAGCCTCCTCTGCTTCCTGCAGCCACAGTCTCTAGGGCGGGAAGCACTGGCTTCACCACAGTGTTGCTTGGATTCCACCTACCTGCACTGGTCGGCTCCCTGAGTGCCATTTGTTAGCTGCTGGTATTGCTGTTTTCAGCTTCTTTTGATTTCTTCTTTACCCCTCGCCACCTCCGCCTCCTTTCTCTCAAATACTTGGCTTCATGTGCCATCTTTGCTTCTTCCTGAAAGGCTGCGAAACACAGCTCGCCTGTGAAACTGCTTCCCAGCCCGTGCCGCCATGCTAGTGGGACCCCCGGGGCTTTTTTGTTTGTTTGTTTACTTGCTCTGATTTGTTCTGTTTTGATTTGTTTGTTTTCTTTTTCTTTTCTCAGCTTGGGAGCCACTTCTAGCCAGGCAGTACCACGCAGCTTGGAAGCTATTCCCTTACTCTGTGCAGAAGCACAGGGACCTCCCTGGGGGCATTCTTTTTTTTCTTTTCTTTTTTTTTCGTTTCTTTTTTTGTTTTCTTCTCTCTCTTATTCCCTTTTTTCTTTCTTCTTTTCCAGCTTCTCAATTTATTCATTTTTTTATTTTACCCTTTTTCTTTTTTTTCATTTTTGTTTTTCCCCATTTCTCAGTCTATCATCTCTCCACTCCAACAGCAAGCTCCCTTAGCACTCTTTTTTGTCTGTGTGTATGATTTTGGCTCCTGCTCCTCTCTCCTCTCTCTCCTCTTTCTCATACCCATCTTTGCTCTACACATCACAATCTACCCCCTCCTTCCTGTCTACCTGCACTGTGCACTAAACATCAAACTCCCAAGCAGCACAAGCACGGCCTACTGTAACCTGCCTTGTACTGATAGCCGGACTGCACTGTCAGCCCTGGTACATGCCACAAACAACCCATCCTAGAAACTCCCCTTCAGCTGGACCTGCCCTGCTGTACCATACTTGAGTGACTGACCCTGCCCATTGGAGAAGAAACTGAACAGTATCATGCCCACAGATGAGCAAACAACAAAGAATGCACAGCCTGCCTGTTCAGACTTAACCAAATAAAACAAAAAAGCAGGAAAAAACAAACAAATCTACAATCCATAAACAAGGACAACAACTACTGAATGCCCTGAAGACAGCAGACAATATCAAAATCTATACAAAAACAGGACAGGATGGTTCCAGTAAGCATCCAAAATAAAACACCAGATGACTTTCCAGTGGAAGAAAACACACTAGAACTACCTGATAGGGAATTCAAATCACTAATAAAATTATCCAAGAGTTGAAGCAAAAAGCAGACAAAAATGAGGAAAAAATAGACAAATTCATGGAAAAGAGAGACAAATTCATGGAAAATGCAGACAAAAAATTGGGAGAATTCAAGAAAATAATACAGGAACAAAATGCTAAATTAAATTCACAACTAGAAATCATACAAAAATAATTAGAAATCCAAAAGATAAACAACAAGATTTCAGAAATTACAGTGTCATAGAAGAGCTGAGGAACAGGTTTGAAATGAAGGAAGATAGGATCAGCAAAACTGAAGACAAACACTTGGACACAATTCTGAGGAAAAATCAGAAAAATGAAGAAAACCTGAAAATTATGTGGGATACAGTCAAAAGCAAAAATCTGCAAGTGATTGGAGTTCCAGAACAGGGGAGACAACAGAAAAAACAGAGAGGATCATTGAAGAATTGCTGACAGAAAACTTCCCCAATATTGTGAAAGATGAAAAACTGACCATCCAAGAAATTCAACAACCCCATATAGGATAGACCCCAAAAGAAAATCACCAAGGCATATCATAATCACACTTGTTAAAACCAAAGACAAACAAAGAATCCTGAGAGTAGCTCAAGAAAACCAAAAAGTCACATACGGAGGAGAAACAATAAGACTAAGCTTGGATTATTCAGCAGAAACCATGCAGGTAAGAAGACAATGGTATGACATACATAAAACCATGAAAGAAAAAAATTCCCAACCAAGAATAATATATCCTGAAAAACTCTCATTTAAATATGATGGTGAAATTAGGTCATTTCTAGATAAACAGAAATTAAGGGACTATGTAAAAACCAAACGAAACTTACAAGACTTATTAAAGGGAGTTCTTTGATCTGAGAGCTAACATCAGACAACAGGCTGAATATACAACACACCATTGTACTAGCCAGATACTAACCTAGGAAATAAACTCTTAAAGACTACCCAAAACCAAAAGAATTACAACAGGGAATCAGAGAGGTTAATCTGTAAAAGACAACAGCATCAGAACAATAAAAGTGGTAATAAAATGTGTATGGATAGAACCTTTAATGAAGAGGAAGGCAAGGCAATACCAAGTAATAATAGACTGGTTCAAACCTAGGAAGATAAGGGTAAATTTCAAGGTAACCACAAAGAAATTTAACAAACCTGTTCATCAAAGTAAAGAGGAAAAACATAAATCTCAGTAAAAACAAAACCTACAAAAACAAAAGAAGTGAAAAAAAAAAAACCCACAAACAAAAGGAACTCACCACAGGAGAGTAGGAAGAATGAAGAAAGCATCACCACCAAAAACAAAAAAGCTCTACAAAATGACAGCAATGAACTCATACCTATCAATAATTACACTGAATGTAAATGGCCTAAATGTATCAGTAAAGTGATGGAGAGTGACAGAATGGATACAAAATCAAGATCCATCCATATGCTGTCTACAAGAGACACACCTTAGAAAGAAAGATATAAATTTATTAAAAATCAAAGCATGGGAAAAATATATCAAGCAAACAGCTACCAAAAAAGGACACTATATAATGATAAAGGGGACAATCCATCATGAAGACATAACCATAATAAATATCTAGGTAGCTAATGACAGGGCTCCAAAATACGTAAAACAAACTCTAACATCACTGAAAAGAGAAATCGACAGTTCCACAATAATAATAGGAGACTTCAACACACTACAGTCACTAAAGGACAGAACATCTAGAAAGAAACTCAACAAAGCTACAGACATCCTAAAGGGCACGATCAGCCAACTTGACTTCATAGATCCATATAAAACACTCCAACAAACAGCTGCAAAGTACAAATTCTTTTCCAAGGCACATGGAACGTTCTCCAGAATAGACCACATCTTAGACCACAGAACAATCCTCAACAAGATCCAAAACACTGAGATAATTCAAAGTATCATCTCTGACCATAATGCCATCAAGGTAGAAATTAACAACAGAAAGAGCAAGGAAAAAAAATCAATTACGTGGAAACTGAATAACACCCTGCTTACAAATCACTGCATAATAGAAATCAGAGAAGGAATCAAAAAAATTCCTAGAATCAAACAAGAATGAAAACACATCATATCAAAACTATTGGGACATAGCCAAGGCAGTCATCAGAGGACAATTTATAGCAATAGATGCACACATCAAAAAAGAATAAAGGGATAAAATCAAAACATTAACTACAGATATCAAACAAATAGAAAGGGAACAGCAAAAAAAAGTCCACAGCCACTAAAAGAAAGCAGATAATAAAGATCAGAGCAGAAATAAATGAAATAGAGAATAAAAAAAGAAAAGAAAGAATTAACAAAACCAAAAGTTAGTTCTTTGAAAGGATCAACAAAATCGACAAACCATTGGCCAGACAGAAAAAAGAAAAACAGGAGAGGACACAAATAACCCAAATAACAAATAAAATGGGCAACATTACAACAGACCCAACCAAACTAAAAAGGATTATAACAGAGCATTATGAAACATTATACTCCAACAAATTTGAAAACCTAGAGGAAATAGACAAATTTCTAGAAACACACTACCTACCCAAACTAACACAAAGTGATGTTGAAAATCTGAGCAGACCCATAACACGAGAAGAACTTGAAAAGGTAATAAAAAAAACTCCCATCAAAAAAAAGCCCTGACCCAGAAGGCTTCACTGTAAAATTCTACCAAACATTCAGAGAAGAGCTTATACCAATACTACTGAAACTATTTCAGAACATAGAAAAGGAAGGGATACTTCTAAATTCATTTTATGAAGCCAGCATAACACTGATACCAAAACCAGGCTAAGACGCCACAAAGAAAGAAAATTACAGACCAATATTTCTCATGAATATAGATGCAAAAATTCTCAACAAAATTCTAGCCAACGGAATTCAGCATCATATCAAAAAAATAATATGTCACAACCAAGTAGGATTCATACCAGGTATGCAAGGATAGTTCAACGTCAGAAAATCAGTCACCATAATCCACCACATAAATGAAAGGAAAGAAAAGAATCACATGATCAACTCAATTGATGCAGAAAAGGCATTTGTCAAAGTCCAACACCCATTCCTAGTTAAAAAACTCTCAATAAAATAGGTATAGAAGGGAAATTTCTCAACATAGTAAAAGACATCTATGCAAAACCAACAGCCAACATCATTCTTAATGGAGAGAAGCTGAAAACATTCCCCTTGAGAACAGGAATAAGACAAGGATGCCCTTTATCTCCATTCTTATTTAACATTGTGGTGGAAGTCCTAGCTAGAGCAATAAGGCAAGGTAAAGAAACAAAGGGCATCCAAATTGGTAATGAAGAAGTTAAACTGTCCCTGTTTGTGGATGATATGATACTATACATAGAAAACCCTAAAGACTCTATGCGAAATCTACTGGAATTAATAGAAAGATTCAGCAGAGTAACAGGATACAAGCTAAACATACAAAAACCAGTTGGATTCCTATACACCAATAAAGAGAATGATGGAAAGGAAATCAGGAAAAGAATACCATTTATAATAGCCCCTAAAAAAATAAAATACTTGGGAATAAATCTAACCAGGGATGTAAAAGACCTATACTAAGAAAACTACAAAACACTACTGCAAGAAACCCAAAGGGATCTACACAATAGAAAAAACATACCATGCTCATGGAAACATAGACTCAACATTGTGAAAATGACAATTCTAACCAAAGCAATTTACAAATACAATGCAATCCTGATCCAAACACCGAAAACATTCTTTAAAGAGATGGAAAAACTAATCATTAACTTTATATGGAAAGGGAAGAAGCCCCGAATAAATAAAGCACTACTGAAGGAGAATAATAACGTAGGAGGACTCGCACCACCTGACTTCAGAACCTACTGTATAGCTACGGTAGTCAAAACTGCCTGGTACTGGTACAATGACAGATACATTGATCAATGGAACAGAATTGAGAACCCATATGCAAATCCATCCACCTATGGTCACCTGATCTTTGACAAGGGCCCAAAGTCCATTAGATGGGGAAAAGATAGTCTTTTTAACAAATGGTACTGGCAAAATTGGGTGTCCATCTGCAAAAAAGATGAAACAGGACCCCTACTTTACACCATACACAAAAACTAATTCAATTTGGATCAAAGACCTAAATATAAAGCCAAAAACTATAAAGTTCATAGAAGAAAAATTAGGAACAACGCTAGAGACCCTAATGGACGGCATTAAAAGGATACAAACCATAACCAACAACACACAAACCCCAGAAGATAAGCTAGATTACTTGGATCTTCTAAAAATCAAATACTTATGCTTATCAAAAGACTTCACCAAAAGAGTAAAAAGAGAACCTACAGACTGGGTAAAAATTTTTGCACATTACAGGTCAAATATAGGTCTAATCTC
>NW_004443939.1:20355791-20388592 GCF_000243295.1 Trichechus manatus latirostris | reverse complement strand
GAAATGCAAATTAAAACCACAATGAGATACCATCTCACCCCGGCATTACTGGCACGAATCAAAAACACTGGAAATAACAAATGTTGGAGAGACTGCAGGGAGATTGGAACTCTTATGTACTTCTGGTGCGAAAGCAAAACGATACAACCATTTTGGAAAATGATACGATGCTTCCTTAGAAAGCTATAAATAGAAATACCATACGATCCAGCAATCCCACTCCTAAGAATATATCCTAGAGAAATAAGAGTCGTCACTCAAATTGACATATGCACACCTACGTTCATGACAGCATTGTTCACAATAGCAAAAAGATGGAAACAACCTAGATGCCCATCAACAGATGAGTGGATAAACAAACTATGGTATGTACACACAATGCAAGGGTAAAGAACAATGATGAATCTGTGAAGCATCTCATAACATGGATGAAACTGGAGGACATTATGCGAGTGAAATAAGTCAATCATAAAAGGAGAAATATTGTATGAGACCTCTACTGTAAAAACTCATGTAAAAGTTTACACACCAAAAGAAATAATCTTCGTTGGTTACAAGGGATGGGGGCGGGGACTAAATAGACAATAGATAAGTGGTAAGTTTGGTGAAGGATAAGACAGTACACAATACAGGGGAAGCCAGCACAACTTTTACAATGAAAGGTCATGGAAGCTCCATTAGACACATTCAAACTCCCCGAGGGACCGAATTGCTATGCGGAGGGCTGTGAAGATCATAATCTTGGGGAAAATCTAGTTCAGCTGGCATAACACAGTTTATAAAGACAATGTTCTACATTCTGCCTTGTTGAGTAGCATCTGGGGTCTTAAAAGCCTGTGAACAGCCATCTAAGATATTCCATTTGTCTCACCCCTTCAGGACAAGGGAGAATGAAGAGAACAGGATACAAGGAAAAGATTAGTCCAAAAGACTAATGGACCACAGCTACCAAGGCCTCCACCAGACTGAGTGCAATACAGTTAGATGGTGCCCAGTACCAACACTGACTGCTCTGACCGGGATCACAATAGAGGGTCCTGGACAGAGCTGGAAAAGGATGTAGAACAAAATTGTAACTCACAAAAAAGACCAGATTTACTGGCCTGACAGACTGGAGAAACCCCGGGAGTATGGCCCCTGGACACCCTTTTAGCTCAGTAATGAAGTCACTCCCAAAGTTCACCATTCAGCCAGGGATTGGACAGCCTTATAAAACAAACGGGACTAATGATGCACAGCAGTCCAGCGACAAGGACTAGTAGGCAGGAGGAGACAAGAAACCTGATGATAGGGAACCCAAAGTTGAGAAGGGACAGTGTTGATATGTCGTGGGTTTGTTAACCATTATCATAGAACAATATGTGTACTGTTTAATGGGAAACTATTTGTTCTACAAACCTTCATCTAAGGTACAAAAGAAAATTATCTATGTGGGATCAAACTGATAACAACAATTCAAAAGGTTTGATGGGAAGCCTAGGGGGCAGTGAGTTGAAGAGAAAGGTGATGGAATCATTTGGAAAAGGATAGTGAGTATAGCAGCACAACTGGAAGAATGTAATCGATGTCACTGAATTGTACAGGTATGTCATGGATTGAGTTGTGTCCCCCAAAAATATCTGTCAGCTTGGCTGGGTCATGATTCCTAGTGTTGTATGATTGTGTAATCTGATGCGATTTCCTTATGTGTTGTAAATTCTATCACAGTGATGAGGTTACACAGATGAGGTTGACAAGATTAGTTAATGTCTTAATGCAATCTCTTTGGAGATATAAAAGAGAGAAGCGAGCAGAGACACATGGGAACCTCATACCACCAAGAAAATGTGCTGCGAGCAGAGTGCATCCTTTGAACCTGAGGTTCCTGCACAGAGATGTTCCCAGAGCAAGGGAAGACTGATGACATGGACCTTCCTTCAGAGCCGATGGAGAAAGCATTCCCCTGGAGCTGAGGCCCTGGATTTGGACTTGTAGCCTACTGGACTGTGAGAGAATAAACTTCTCTTGGCTAAATCCATCTACTTGTGGTACTTCTGTTAGAGCAGCATCAGATGACAAAGACAAGGTAGAAACTTTGGAAGTGATGTAACTTTGGCTATGTATATTTTCACCAAAAAAAAAAAAAAAAAGGTCCTCCAAGGTCTACAAGGGAGAGTGTTGACATGTTGTGGGGTTGTTAGCCAATGTCATAAAACTATATGTGTACTGACTGTTTAATGAGAAACTATTTGTTCTGTAAACCTTCATCTAAAGTGCTATATATATATATATAACTTTGTTAGGCTGCTAGCACTGCAAGGTAAATATCTCTAACAACAGTATAATTGAAAAGACTCATTTCAAGAACATAATACCTATAAGAAAATATATTCTTTAAAAATGAATAATACCATACACCCCCTTTGTTTATCACCTTCAACATGCCAATTCTAATGATCTTTTAATCATTTGCAGCTTGGGCGGTGGGGATTTTGTACTTTCAGTCATTTGTTATTACACCAAATGAAACTTATCCTAATGTCTATTAATATCCAATATATCCATTATCACATATACTGAATTTTTTTTTAATTTAATTCTTAATTTACACTTTTCTTAGTGCACATTAGTAACTAATTTTGTAACTGGCCCCATACTTGTTGAATGATTGAGTAATGTGTCATTATATCTCAGTTTACATGTTTTATTTTTCATGACTACATTAACTTAATTTTTTTTCAGATTACCTAAAATATTAATTAATATTCCCTTTGGGGCAGTTCTACTCTGTCCTATAGGGTCACTATGAGTCAGAATCTACTCAATAGTAACGAGTTGTTTTTTTCGGTATTTTAGTACATAAATTGTCACCTAAGATGCTTAACATATAACATTTCAGTTTGACTGGTAACAATATATGAAACCAATACTAAATATACTTATGCACATTCTATTTTATCTGGCTTTCATTTATTCATTTAATGGTTCTTTATTGAGAATTTAATATGTAGAGGGACTCATTCTTGAGAAGGGCAAATAAAAGTCTCAAAGCCAGAAATATGTTTGATGTGCTCAGGCAACTGAGAAATGACTAGGGTATCAATAGTCATTGCAAGTTGCAAGATACTAGATGAGGTTAAGAAGGTCGGCAGTGAAAAATAGATAGAGCCCTTGTACACCAAGTAAAGGGTTATAATTGTATTCACAGTGCATTTGGCATGCTATTGGAGGATTTCCAGTAGCAAACTGCCATATCTAATTAACATTTCAGAACAATCACTGCTATCTGGGGACTTGGTTACAGGGAAAAAGGTGCTCGGTTACAGGGAAAAGGGTGCATACAAGCAGACTTTATAGGAGGAGTTTATTGCACAAGATAAATTGTCATCCTTCTCTATCTCTATCTCCCTGAATCTTTCACTATCAAAATAAAAAGTATAAAATTGTATTGTTTATTTCTATTGCCTGAACATTTTTACAGCATATGTACATGCAGTCAAAGTGAATATAATCAGTATTTAGTGATACGTGGTATCATAAATTGAACTTGCATAGCTTAGCTCTGACTACACAGATAAGATGAGTTATTTTGGATGGCAACTGAGAGGACAGCCAAAACCTCTTCATTTATTAATTCATACATTTATTCAGATAATATTTATTTAGTATCCACAAGTTGATCACCACTGAGGCTTGGACAGTAGTCTATTTTTGTCTTTCCATTGATCATAAAAATTAATTCTCACATCATAAACATAAGTTGGGCTTTATACTCGTGGATCTAAAGCCCTCAATATTAGTTTCTTAGCATTTCTGTAACAATGTGCCACAGAGTGGATGGCTTTCAACAACAGAAATTTGTTTTCTCATGGTTCGGGTGGCCAGAAGTCTGAACTCAGAGTGTCAGCAGGATTATGCTGTCTCCAAAAAATCTAAAGGAAGATTCTTTCTTGTTTCTCTCAGCTTCTGGTAACCCTAGATGTTCCTTGACTTGCAAATGTATCTTCATAAGTCCATAGTTCCTCTCTGTCTCCCTGTATCTCTTCTCTTTTATAAGGACACCACCCAGATTGGATTAGCACCCACTGTACTCCAGTATGACCTCATAATAATTTAACTGATAACTTCTTCAAAGACCTTATTTCCCAACAAGGTCATGTTCACAGGTACCAGGGTTTAGAACTTCAACATATCCTTTTTGGGGACACAATTCAGTCCATAACACCCTACTAACCAAAAACTGAATTTACTAAGAAAGCACATTTTAAGGAATGTTTCTGGTACTTCTTTCTGTCTGTACCTCCTATTAAAGAAGGAAAAAAAAAGGCAAATGAAAAGAAATTTTCTATCATCTTATTTTATCCTTCAGTAAAAATGAAAACTTAGTGTAACAAATCCAATAAAAAAGTAAAAGAAAATAAAGTTTAAGCAAATTATCTTGAAATTTGACCACAAAGGGGCGGGGACAAAATAGCAGAGTAGTCAGACGCTTCTGGTGTTCCCTCTCACAACAAAGACCAGAAAGAAAAACAAATGAATTGATTATATATGACAGTCTAGGAGCCCTGAACATCAAAGACAAAGTTGAGGAACTGGACTGAGTGGCGGGGGGAGGGAAAGACAGTTCTGAAGCTGCAAGGAGTTGCCAGACCTGAACCAGTGAGAGCCTGAGCCCTTCAGGCTGGATCAGCTCCTGGTGTGTGGTGAGGCAGGCGAGCAGTGGTGCTCAGGAGGCATTTTCCACACCAGGTGAGACCAAGCAGCAGAGAGTCTACTCAGCCTTCCAGAACCAGTGAGAAGCAGCCCTCAGTCGAGAAAAGATACATACTTGCATCTGGCCTACTGCTCGGATCAAAAACAACCCCCTTTAGGAAACAACTCTCTCCCATTTATCTCCCCGCTCCCTGCTCTGCACTGCATCCTGGACCAGGCTTCAGCAACTGCCGAGTCCCCTGGGCCAGAAACAGAACCCATCACATGCCTTGATCCATTCTCTCAGCCTTGCAGAGTGAACAAATTAACAAACAGGGGAAAAAATAATCTGCTGGCTCCCCTAAGCCAGGAATTCAGGGTAGACATGGCTCCTTTGTCTAGGTACAGGCATAAGGGATCCATGGACTTTGGGTGTCTTTCCCCCTGCACAGACTTGTGCCGGCCCTTCTCAACATGGTAGGCCTTCATTACCACAGTACAACAGGGTATATACCTGAAGTCTAACTTCAATTGTTTCAGCTTTGAAGTAGCAGGTTAGTGACATTTGACACTGCTCTACCCATTAAGCAGCGTCTTCACCTACCCACATCAAGGGCCTGAGGACTGGTGGCTCCACCCATGCCACCTCGCCACCTACAACAGGGGCCCAAGAATAGGAGATGCTCCCCAGTCCTTACAGCCAATGCATTGGGTGCTCATAGTCTGGCTACAAAGTCACCCACCTACGTGCTCTAGGGAACAGTGACATGCTTTCCTCCTGGACATTCGGGGGCAGCTGTTGGCCCCTTACCTTGTTCAGTGTGTGTCTCCCTGCTGCAGCCAGATGCCTGTGCCTACACCAATCATCCATGCCTGTCTGCAACTGTAGGTGAGAGCCTGTACCACACACTTGGTGGCTGACTACCTGGACATCTGAGCTAAATCCATACAGGAGGAGTGGGCGGACTCCTGGGCTCATATACTTAGTAGCAGTTCTGGCCACACTGTGGCAGGACGTTGGAGGTTCAGGGGCACCAGTTATTGGGGTAGTTCACACGAGCAGCCTATTTCGGCATATCAAAACAAAACAAAACAAGAAGCTAGGAAACAAAAAGCTAGGACACAGTAAGCAAACATAAAACAAATAAATACAATAACTTATTGATGGCTCAAAGACAACAGTCAATATCAAATCATATAAACAGGTAGACCATGATGGCTTCAGCAATCTCCCAAATTAAAGACTCTACAAATTTTCTGGAGGAAGAAAATTTCTTAGAATTACAGGAGTCAGAACACAAAAGATTAATATACAGAACTCTTCAAGATATAAGGAAGGAAATTAGGCAAAATGCAGAATAGGAACATGCAATAGAGGAACTTAAGAAGATTAAGGAAGAGCAAAATGACAAATTTAACAGGATACTAGAATTCATAGAGAGACAGCAATCAGAAATACAGAAAATTAACAATAAAATTTCAAAATAAGACAACTCAATACAAAGTCATAGAAGCAGAATTCAGGCAATGGAAATCAGAATTAGTGAGACTGAAGAAAAAGCACTTGACACCAATTTATTTGAGGAAAAATCAGATAAACGGATTTAAAAAATGAAGAAACCCTAAGAATTATGTGGGATTCTATCAAGAGGAATAACCTACGAGTGATAGGATTACCAGAAAGAGGGGGATAACATAAAATACAGAGAGAATTGTTGAAGATTTGTTGGTAGAAAACTTCCCTGATATCATGAAAGATGACAAAATATCTATCCAAGATGCTCATCGAACCCCACATAAGGTAGATCCCAAAAGACAGTCACCAAGACATATTATAATCAAACTTGCCCAAACCAAAGATAAAGAGAGAATTTTAAGAGCTGCTAGGGATAAACGGAAAGTCATCTACAAAAGAGAGTCAATAAGAACAACTCAGCAGAAACCATGCAGGCAAGAAGGCAATGGGATGACATATACAGAGACCTGAAGGAAAAAAAACTTCCAGTCAAGAATTATATATCCAGCAAAACTCTCTCTCAAATATGATGGTGAAATTAGGGCATTTTCTGATAAACAGAAGTTTAGGAAATTTGCAAAAACCAAACCAAAATTACAAGAAAATCAATAACATCAGATAACCACCCAAGACTAGAATACAGGACAGAGCAACAAGAGATCAACCCACATAGGGAAGTCACAAAAGGGAATCAAAGCTAAAACACCGAAAATAGAGAAACAGGTGTCAATATGTAAAAAATGCCAACATTAAAACAAAAAAGAGGAACTTAAAAATATAGCCATCGATTTTTCATATGGAGAGGAAGTCAAGGCAATATAAAGAAATAAAACACTGGTATAAACTCAGAAAAATAGAGGTAAATATTAAGGTAACCACAAAGGAAACTACCAATCCTACACAACAAAATAAAAAACAAGAAAAATATAGACTCAGCAAATACAAAATCAACAACAATGAAAAAGACAAAACGAAAATACATAAACAAAAACGACTCATCATATAATCAAAATTACAGCACTAAACTCATACCTATCAATAATTATGCTGAATGTAAATGGACTAAATGCACCAATAAAGAGAGTGGCAGATTGGATAAAAAAAAGATCTGTCTATATGCTGCCTGCAAGAGACAAATCTTAGACTTAAAGACACAAGCAAACTAAAACTCACAGGATAGAAAAAAATATATAAAGCAAGCAAAACTCAAAAAAAGCAGGAGCGGCTATATTAATCTCTGACAAAATACACTTTACAGTAAAATCCAACACAGAGGATAAGGAAGGACACTATGTAATGATTAAAGGATCAATACACCATGAGAACATAACTATAATAAATATTTACACAACCAGTGACCCAGCTCAAAAATACATAAAACAAACTCTAACAGCATTGAAAAGAGAGAAAGACAGCGCCATAGTAGTAGTAGGATACTTCAACACACCACTTTCGGTGAAGGACAGAACACCCATAAAGAAGCTCAACAAAGACACGGAAGATCTAAATACTACAATCAACCAACTTGATCTCATAGATATATAATGAACACTCCACCCAAGAACAGCCAAGCATACATTCTTTTCCAACGCACATGGAACATTCTCCAGAATAGGCCACATATTAGGCCATAAAGCAAGCCTTAACGAAATCCAAAGCATCAAAATATTACAAAGCATCTTTTCTGACCATAAAGCCATAAAAGCAGATATCGATAACAGAAAAAGCAAGGGAAAAAATCAAACACATGGAAACTGAACAACCTTGCTGAAAAACTACTGGTCTATAGAAGAAATTAAGGATGGAATAAAGAAATTAATAGAATCAAATGAGAATGAAATCATATCCTACTAGAACCCTGGGACACAGCAAAATCAGTGCCCAGAGGTCAGTTTATAGCAATAAATGCACACATTTAAAAAGAAGAAAGGACCAAAATCGAAACATTAACCCTATAACTGGAACAAGTAGAAAGAGAGCAGCAAAAGAAGCCCTCGGGCGCCAGAAGAAAGGAAATAATAAGAATTACAGCAGAATTAAATGAAATACAGAATAGAAAAACAAGTGAAAGACTTAACAAGACCAAAAGATGGTTCTTTGAAAAAATCAACATAATTGATAAACCATTGGCCAAACTGACAAAAGAAAAACAGGAGAGGAAGCAAATAACTCATATAAGAAATGAGAGGGGTACTATCACAACAGACCCAACTGAAATTAAAAGAATCACAACACAATACTATGAAAAATTGTACTCTAACTAATTTGAAAACCTAGAGGAAATGGACAAATTTCTAGAAATTCACTACCGACCTAAACTAACACAAACAGAGGTAGAACAACTAAATAAACCCATAACAACAGAAGAGATTGACAAGGTATTTAAAACTCCCAACAAAAAAAAGCCCTGGCCCGGATGGCTTCACTGGAGAATTCTACCAAACTTTCAGAGAAGAGTTAACACCACTACTACTAAAGGTATTTCAGAGCATAGAAAAGGATGGAATACTCCAAAACTCATTCTATGAAGCCAGCATAACCCCGATACAAAAACCAGGTATAGACACCACAAAAAAAGAACATTGCATGTCAATATCCATCATGAACATTGATGCAAAAATCTTAAACAAAATTCTAGCCAAGAGAATTCAGCAACATATCAAAAAAATAATTCATCGTAATCAAGTGGGATTTATACAAGGTATGCAGGGATGGTTCAACATTAGAAAAACTATCAATGTAATCTATCATATTAATAAAAATAAAAGACAAGAACCACATGATCTTATCAATTGATGCAGAAAAGGCATTTGACAATGTCCAAAACCCATTCATGATATTAAAAAAAAAAAAAAAACTCTTAGCAAAATAGGAATAGAAGAGAAATGTCTCAACATAGTTAAGGGCATTTATACAAAGCCAATGGCCGACATCATCCTAAATAGAGACAGCTTGAAAAGCATTCCCTTTGAGAACAGGAACCAGACAAGGATGCCCTTTATCACCACTCTTATTCAACATTGTCCTGGAGGTTGTAGCCAGAGCAACTAGGCTAGAAAAAGAAATAAAGGGTATCCAAATTGGTAGGGAAGAAGTCAAAGTATCTCTATTTGGAGATGACATGATCTTATACACAGAAAACCCCAAAGTATCCACAAGAAAACTACTGGAACTAATAGAAGATTTCAGCAAAGTATTAGGATACAAGATAAACATACAAAATCAGTTAGATTTATCTACACCAACAAAGAGAATTTTGAAGAGGAAATCACCAAATCAATAACATTTACAATAGCCCCCAAGAAGATAAAATACTTAGGAATAAATCTATCCAGAGACATAAAAGACCTATATAATGGAAACTACAAGACACTACTGCAAAAAACCAAAAGACACCTACATAAGTGTAAAAACATACCTTGCTCCTGGATAGGAAGACTCAACATTGTGAAAATGTCAATTCTACCCAAAGCAATCTACAGATAAAATACAATCCCGATCAACATTCCAACAACATTTTTTAATGAGATGGAGAAACAAATCAGCAACTTCATATGGAAAACGAAGAGTCCCTGGATAAGTAAAGCATTACTGAAGAAGAAGAACAAAGTGGGAGGCCTCACCCTACCTGATTTTAGAACCTTTTACAGCTATGGTAGTCAAAACAGCCTGGTAATGGTACAACAAAAGATACATAGACCAATGGAATAGAATTGAGAATCCAGACATAAATTCATCCACTTATGAGCAGCTGATATTTGACAAAGGGCCAAAGTCCATCAGCTGGGGAAAAGAGAGTTTCCTTCAGAAATGGTGCTGGCATAACTGGATATCCAAGTACAAAAAACTGAAACAAGACCCATATCTCACATCATGCACAAAAAGTAACTCAAAATGGATCAAAGACCTAAATACAAAATTGAAAAAAATAAAGACTGTGGAAGGAAAAATAGGGACAATGCTAGGAGCTCTAATAGTGGCATAAACAGAATACAACCATAAGTAGCAATGCACAAGCACCAGAAGAGAGACTAGATAAGCGGGAGCTCCTAAAAATCAAACACGTATGCTCATCAAAAGACTTCACCAAAAGAGTCAAAGGACAATCTACAGACTGGGAAAAAAATTTTGGCTGTGACAAATCCAATGAGTGTCTAATCTTTAAAAGCTACAAGATACTGCAAAACCTCAACAACAAAAAGACAAAAAACCCAGTTAAAAAATGGGCAAAGGATATGAACAGGCACTTAACCGAAGAAGACATTCAGGCGGCTAACAGACACATGAAGAAATGCTCATGATCATTAGCCATTAGAGAAATGCAGATCAAAACTACAATGAGATAACATCTCACCCCAACAAGTCTAGCATTAACCCAAAAAACACAAAATAATAAATGCTGGAGAGGATTTTGAGAGACTGGAACACTTATACACTGTTGGTGGGAATGTAAAACGATACAACCACTTTGGAAATCGATTTGGCGCTACCTTAAAAAGCTAGAAATAGAAGTACCATACGATCCAGCAATCCTGCTTCTTGGAATATATCCTATAGACATAAGAGCCATCACAGGAATAGATAATGCACACCCATGCACACTGCACCACTATTCACATAAACCAAAGATAGAAACAACCTAGGTGCCCATCAACGAATAAATGGATAAACAAATTATGGTATATCCACGCAATGGAATACTATGCAATGATGAAGAACAATGATGAATCCTTGAAATATCTTATAACGTGGAGGAATCTGGAAGGTATTATGCTGAGTGAATTTAGTCAGTCACAGAAGAATAAATATTGTGTAAGACTATTGCAAGAACTGAAGAAAAGATTTAATCACAGAAGAAAACATTCTTTGATGGTTATGATGGTGTGGAGGGAGGGTGAGGGTTATTCACTAGATAGTAGACAAGAATTATCTTAGGTGAATGGAAGTACAGCACACTACAAGGGAGGCCAACACAACTGGACTAAACCAAAGCTAAGAAATTTCCTGAATACAAACACTTCAATTGACAGAGAAGCAGAGGTGGGGGTCTGGGGACCATGCTTTCAGGGGACATCTAGATCAATTGGCATAACAAAGTTTATTAAGAAAATGTTATGCATCCTACTTTGGTGAGTGGTGTCTAGTGTCTTAAAAGCTTGCAAGCAGCCATCTAAGATGCATCCTTTTGTACCAACTCACCTGGAGTAAAAGAGAATGAAGAACACCAAAGTCACAAAGAAATTATTAGCCCAAGAGACAGAAAGGGCCACATAAACCACAGAGTCCATCCGCCTGAGACCAGAAGAACTAGATGGTGCCCGGCTACCACCAATGACCACCCTGACAGGGAACACAACAGAGAGTCCCTGATGGAGCAGGAGAAAAGTCGGGTGCAGAACTTAAATTCTAGTAAAAAGACCAGACTTAATGGTCTGAGACTGGAGGAACCCCAGAAAGCATGGCACCTGGATTCTCTATTGGCCCAGAACTAAAACAATTTCCGAGGTGAACTCTTCAGACAGGGATTGGACTGGACCATGGGACATAAAATGATACTTGTGAGGAGTGTGCTTCTTAGCTCAAGTAGATACATGAGACTAGATGGGCAGCTTCTGTCTGGAGATGAGATAAGAAGGTGGAGAGTGTTGGGAGCTGGTTGAATGGACGCAGGAAATCAGGGGTGGAAAGGAGGAGTGTGGTGTCACAATATAGGTAGAGCAATTGGGGTCACATAACAGTGTATGTATAAATTTTTGTATGAGAGTCTAATTGGAATTGTAAACTTTCCCTTAAACCACAACAATAAAAAGAAATCTGGCCAGACAGAGTAATATATGTATAGAATTTTATATACATTTCAAATCATGCTTGCTAATTTCTAACCCCATTTTTTTCATTAAATCTATATGCTCCTTTCATCCATTTTGCAAAGACGAGAATGATGAAACTAAGCCAAGTATGCAAAATTAGCCAAGTGTGCGAAGTTTATTCTTCACAAATGTACCAATTGGATAAGTTGCCTCACTTTCTCTGAGGAAGAGTGAGTAAAGAGATAGGAAGTGAATGGTTTTGTTTTATTAATTAAGTTTCCACAGGTAGGAAGGAAATATCAAAGAAGAACAGAAGCATTCTAACAGTTTATGTTACTATTTTAAATTGTCTTCAATTTAAAAAGTTGACAAAATAATACCTCAGTAATCTTTTATGTGCACTTATTTTGTTACTATGTTTCATGTCTTTATTGAACATTTGTACCTTTTTATTTTTTTTTTAAATTAGGATATTCATTGTACTGATTCCTAAGAGGCCATTTGACATGAAAAATATCAATCTCTGTGTTTCATAAATGTTACAAATACTTTTTCACGTGTATTGCTCTTTTAAATTTTTTATAGCATTCTTTTAATCATCTAAAGCTTTATGTGTTTATCTAATACAATTTCAACATTATGCTTAGGAAGAGTTTTCCCAATCAAAGATTACAAAAATATGTACCCATATTGTCTAATAGAACTTTCAAGTTATTTTTACTTTTAAATCAATATTTGTCCATTTGGAATTTATTGGTATCTAAAATGAGGAAAAATTAAAACTTAATTTATTTTGAAATGAATAGCCATATTTCCATTAATAGATGATCCAACCTATTCCCCCTACTTAATACACAACAGAAACTTGAATGCAGTAGTCACACATTTGATATGTACATATGATATATGACAATACATGGGAGGATTTGTTAACTTGGGACTTAATGAAAGCCTTAACTGTATGTGATTTAAAAAATTAAAAAATGACAAGATAATAATAATGTTTATTGTTAAGCACAATTTTTTTTATTTTATTTATTTTTATTGTACTTTAGATGAAGGTTTACAGAGCAAATTAGTTTCTTATTAAACAATTAATACACATATTATTTTGTGATATTAGTTGCCAACCCCACAACATGTCAACACTCTCACCTTCTCGACCTTGGGTTCACCTTTACCATCTTTCCTGTCCTCTCCTGCCTTATCGTCCTTGCCCCTGGGCGGGTGTGCCCATTTAGTCTCAATTTGCTTTATGGGCCTGTCTAATCTTTGGCTAATGGGTGAACCTCAGGAGTGACTTTAGTAGTGAGTTAAAAGGGTGTCTGGGGGCCATACTCTCGGGGTTTCTCCAGTCTCTGTGAGACCAGTTAGTATAGTCTTTTTTTTGTGTGTGAGTTAGAATTTTCTTCTACATTTTTCTCCAGCTCCATCCAGGATCCTCAATTGTGATCCCTGTCAGAGCAGTCAGTGGTTGTAGCCAGGCACCATCTAGTTGTGCTGGACTCAGTCTGGTGGAGGCTGTTGTAGTTGTGGTCTATCAGTCCTTTGGACTAATATTTCTCTTGTGTCTTTGGTTTTCTTCATTCTCCTTCTTACTTCAAATGAGGTGAGACCAGTGGAGTATCTTAGATGGCCACTCACAAGCTTTGAAGACCCCAGATACTACTCATCAAAGCAGGATGTAGAACATTTTCTTTATAAATTATGTTATGCCAGTTGAGTGAGATGTTCCCCGAGACCATGGTTCCTAGCCCTCAGCCCAGTAATTCAGTTCCTCAGTGAGTTTGGATATGTCTATGAAGCTTCCATGACCTTGCCTTGGTCAAGTTGTGCTGACTTCACTAGTATTGTGTATTGTCTTACCCTTCACCAAATTTACCATTTGTCTACCTATTGTTAAACACAATACTACTTGAGTAATTGTGTCATATATTTAACATATATTATCTCTAACCGTGATAACATCCATCAAATTAGTTACTACAATTCTAATTTTCACTTGTTAGAACTGGTATGACAGAAACTACTAGATTGCCACAAAAATTCATCCTCTTCTTCTTAGACAACTACTGTAATTCCCAGTTCCCCTTGAAGGTAGGAATAGCCATGTGAAAGCATGCTACTGTATGGAAGGTAAGTGGATTTATTATATGCCTTGTCCAGGTCCTATAGGGTCTATAGTGTCACTATAAGTTGGAATCAAGTCGATGGCAACAGATTTTTTGTCCAAGTCTGACAAACAAAACCTTCCATGAGAACCCCTCTGTGCTCTTACCCCTTCCACCTTATTGAAATATAGTTGATGAAGATGACTCCGGAAACAATATGTTTAAGATGGCAGAAACACCATTAATCTGAGTCTCTGAACAACTTCTGGGAGCAGAGTATCCTTCTCACTACCATGCCCTGGTCCGCCCTGGGTTATTAGTATGAGAGCAAGAAATATACTTCTATTTTATTTAGCCATGATATTTGGGGTCTATTTTGAGACTTTAAAGTGAGATGCTGATGTTAAATATGTATTCTTGTTTTAATGGTCCAGAAGCAGCTAGCAAGGGAGAATAATTTAAGGCTAGAAATATGGAGACTCACAGTAAGCAATGACAAATATTTTGTAAAAATGCCATTGGCAAAATCCTGAAAAGTAGTACATGTACCTACAGCTCTAGGAAAAAAAAAAAGTATATATATATATATATATATATATATATATACACATATATGTATATATATACATACATATATATATATATATATGGTTGGAAAAAGCTTAATTAATAGTGTAAGGAGCCCTGGTGGCACAATGATTAAAGCACTTGGCTGCTAACTGAAAGGTCAGTGGTTTGAACCCACTAGTGGCTCTGCTGAAGAAAAGACTTGGTGATTTCCTCCCATAAAGATTACAGCCTAGGAAACCCTTTGGGGTAGTTCTACTCTGTCCTATAAGGTAGCTATGAGTTGGAATCAACTCAAAAGCACACAATAACATTAGTAAGTGTAGCGGCTCCTTCCTGCTTTGAGCATAGTATTAAGAAATACAGATGAGCTCAGAGAAGCACTGGTACATTTTCAAAGCAGAGAATAAGCCTCTCAAAAGATTAGAGAAAGCAACTGATTCTGGACCCTAAAAAGTAAGTGATAAGGCTGGAAAAGACTTTCAGCAACAAAGTCCCATTAGGACCTCTTATGTCCCCTTAAGATCTGTGGCAAAGATCAGACAGAGTTTTCCTCCTCACCAAGACTATCTTTTTAGATAGTGGTTACCATTAAACAGAGTGAGAGAGAGTATTGAGGCTAAGAAACAAAAATAAACAAGGTTTATGAACTATGCCTAGGAGAGAACTTTGAATACAGTTACAAGGTACAGACTACTACAAATCAATCAGTAGCCTATCATGATTTTCAGAAAAGTATATTGCCAAAATAACAGGAAGTCCACTAATAATAATAATAATAATAAAGTCTTTAATTGGTGAAGTTAAATATTGGGCTTCCCAAGGGCCTCCAAATAACCATTGGGCTCCCTAGGTTGTGCAAGCAGGAAGCTGAAAATAAAACTTTACTAGCTCTTAAGCAAAGCATACTCCTAACACTCACTTCAGATGTGGCCATGGAGAGTAATAGGCAAGGAAGAACTTCCTGAGGGCAAAGTTGGAGCCTCTGAGAACACTGAGATTTTTCCCTGAGAGAATATTCATGTTCTAATCAAAGAATTCCCTTCATTGTCAGGACAGGATGCTTCATAATGCCTGCTTCACAGGGCATCATCATTATTTTCTTTATTATTATGAATCCGGTGATTATTTGTCTCCAACTTTTTAAATATAATTCTTGTTTAGTATTAAAAAATTACCAGCTGTATACTGAGTTTGAGGGCATAGATGACTTGTCTTTTGAGTTTAGAAGTCTTAAGACCAGAAGTAGCCACAACCTGATCTTACAGCGAGGACTATGCATCACCTAGAGATTCTTCTCTTTGAGCTGGGTATTATTCTTTGCTCCCTTTGAAGTTCATGTGGCCATTTGACTGAATATCTAGCCAATGGAATGTAAGTAGAAGTGAAGTGTGTCACTTATAGGTCTAACCCCCAAAACTTTTCTTACATGCTTATCTTCTTTGCTGGTTGACTACAATAGTGATGTCCAAAACAACTGTGGAAAAAAAGTTTTGAAAATATAAGAGGGGCCACGTTCCCTAATTGACTACATGGGATAGTCCATCCCTACTGTCCTCTATCTTACCCTTCCCCTGACTGACATGGTCCTGCTTTGTTTGTGACAATTACATTTCTGTTATGTTGAGTCATTACATTTTATATTTACCTGTAATTGTTGCTGTTGTTAGGTGCCATCGAGTCGACCCTATGTACAACAGAATGAAACACTGCCCAATCCTGCGCCATGCTCACAGTCGTTAATATGCTTGAGCCCATTGTTGCAGCCGCTGCGTGATTCCATTTTGTTGAAGGTCTTCCTCTTTTTCGCTGGCCCTCTACTTTACCAAGCATGATGTACTTCTCCAGGGACTGATCCCTCCTGATAACGTGTCCAAAGTGTGTGAGACATAGCATCGCCATTCTTGCTTCCAACAAGCATTCTGGTCGTAGTTCATCCAAGACATATTTGTTCATTCTTTTGGCAGTCCGTGGTACATTCAATATTCTTCTCCAACACCAAAAATTCTTCTTTAGTCTTCCTTATTCATTGTCCAGCTTTCATATGCATAAGAGGCAATTGAAAACACCATGGCTTGGGTAAGTAGCACCTTAGTCTTCAAGGTGACGTCATTGCTTTTCAACACTTTAAAGAGATTTTTTGCAGCAGGTTTGCTCAATACAGTGCATCTTTTGATTTCTTGACCACTGCTTCCATAGATGTTAATTGGGGATCCAAGTAAAATGAAATCCTTGACAACTTCAATCTTCTTTCTCCATTTATCATGATGTTGCTTATTGGTCTACTTGTGAGGATTTTCATCTTCTTTATGTTGAGGTGTAATCCATACTAAAGGCTGTGGTCTTTGATATTCATCAGTAAGTGCTTGAAGTCCTCTTCACTTTCAGCTAGCAAGGTTGTGTCATGTGCATAATGCAGGTTGTTAACGAGTCTTCCACCAATCCTGATGTCCCATTCTTCTTCATATAGTCCAGGTTCTCAGATTATTTGCTCAGCGTACAGATTGAATAGGTATGGTGAAAGGATACAACCCTGACGCACACCTTTCCTGATTTAAACCACAAAGTATCCCCTTGTTCTGTTTGAACAACTGCCTCTTGATCTATGTACAGGTTCCTCACAAGCACAATTAAGTGTTCTGGAATTCTCATTCTTTGCAATGTTATCCATAATTTGTCATGATCCACACAGTCAAATGTCTTCACATAGTCAATAAAACACAGTAAACACCTTTCTGGTATTCTCTGCTTTCAGCCAGGATCCATCTGACATCAGCAATGATATCACTGGTTCCACATCCTCTTCTGAATCTGGCTTGAATTTCTGAAAGTTCCCTGTCTATGTACTGCTGCAGCCACTTTTGAACGATCTTTAGCAAAATTTTACTTGTGTGTGATATTAATGATATTATTCGATAATTTCCACATTCAGCTGAGTCACCTTTCTTTGGAATGGGTGTATATATGGATCTCTTCTAATTGGTTGACCAGGCAGTTGTCTTCCAAATTTCTTGGCATAGATGAATGAGCACTTTCAGTGCTGCATCCGTTTGTTGAAACATCTCAATTGATATTCCATCAACTCCTGGAGTCTTGTTTTCCCATAAAAAAATTTATACATACATTGTTTTGTGACTCCAGTTGCTCTCCCCATACTGTGACAGCACACTCTTTCTTTCCACTTCTGATTCTCTGTGTCCATTTAACCAGCTCCTAATCCTCTCTGCCTTCTCATCTCACCTCTGGACAGAAGCTACCTGTTTAGTCTCTTGTATCTACTTGAGCTAAGAGGCACACTCCTCACGAGTATCACTTTTTGTCCCACAGTCCAGTCCAATCCCTGTCTGAAGAGTTGGCCTCAGAAATTGTTTTAGTTCTGGGCTGATAGAGAATCCAGGAGCCATACCTTCCAGGATACCTCCAGTCTCAGTCAGACCATTAAGTCTGGTCTTCTTACTAGAATTTGAGTTCTGCACCCTACCTTTCTCCTGCTCCATCTGGGACTCACTGTTGTGTTCCCTGTCAGGGTGGTCATTGGTGGTAGCCAGGCACCATCTAGTTCTTCTGGTCTCAAGCTGATGAAGTCTGTGGTTTGTGTGGCCCTTTCTGTCTCTTGGGCTACTACTTTCCCTGTGTCTTTGGTGTTCTTCATTCTGGAGCCTTGTTTTTTCAACAATGCCTTCAGTGTAGCTTGGACACGTTCCTTCAGTACCATCGGTTCCTGATCATATGCTACCTCCTGAAGTGGTTCATCGATGACCAATTATTTTTGGTATAGTGACCCTGTGTATTCCATCCGTTTTCTTTTGATGCTTCCTGCGTCTTTTAATATTTTCCCCATAGAATCCTTCAATACTGCAACTCGAGGCTAGAATTTTTTCTTCAGTTCTTTCAGCTTGAGAAATGCCGAGTGTGTTCTTTTTTGGTTTTCTATCTCCAGGTCTTTGCACATGTCACTATAATATTTTTCTTTGTCTTCTCAGACGGCCTTTTGATATCATCTGTTCAGTTCTTTTACTTCTTTATTTCTTCCTTTTGCTTTAGCTACTCGATGCTCAAGAGCAACTTTCAAAGTCTCTCCTGACATACATTTTGGTCTTTTCTTTCTTTCCTGTCTTTTAATGACCTCTTGCTTTCTTTATGTATGATGTCCTTGATGTCATTCCACAACTTGTCTGCTCTTCAGTCATTAGTGTTTAAAGTGTCAAATCTCTTTTTGAGATGGTCTCTAAATTCAGATGGGATATACTCAAGTTCGTACTTTGGCTCTCTTGGATTTGTTCTAATTTTCTTCAGTTTCAACTTGAACTTGCATATGAGCAATTGATGGTCTGTTCCGCAGTTGGCCTCTGGCCTTGTTCTCACTGATGATATTGCACTTTTCCATGGATGTAGTTGATTTGATTCCTGCGTAATCCATCTGGTGAGGTCCACATGTATAGTTGCAGTTTATGATGGTGAAAACAGGTATTTGCAATGAAATGGTCATTGGTCTTGTAAAATCCTATCATGCAATCTCCAGCATCGTTTCTATCACCAAAGCCATATTTTCCAACTACCGATCTTTCTTTGTTTCCCACTTTCACATTGCAATCTCCAGTAATTATCAGTGCATCCTGATTGCATGTTCGATCAATTTCAGAGTGCAGAAGTGGGTAAAAATCTTCAGTTTCTTCATCTTTGGCCTTAGTGTTTGGTGTGTAGATTTGAATAATAGTTGTATTAACGTGTCTTCCTTGTAGGTGTATGGATATTATCCTATCACTGACAGCGTTGTACTTTGGGATAGATCTTGAAATGTTCTTTTTGACAATGAATGCAACACTATTCTTCATGTTGTCCTTCTCAGCATATAGACCATATGATTGTTTGATTGAAAATGGCCAATACCAGTTCATTTCAGCTCACTAATGCCTAGGATAGCAATGTTTATATGTTCCATTTCATTTTTGACGATTTCCAACTTTCCTAGATTCATACTTCATACATTCCACGTTCTGAATACTAACAGATGTCTGCAGCTGTTTCTTATCATTTTAAGTCATACCACATCAATAAGCGAAGGTCTCGAAAGGTTTACTCCATCCACATCACTAAGGTCGACTCTACTTTGAAGAGGCAGCTCTTCCCCAGTCGTATTTTGAGCGCCTTCCAACCTGAGGGGCTCATCTTCTGGCACTATATCAGACAGTGTTCCATTGCTATTCATAAGGTTTTCCCTGGCTAATTCTTTTCAGAAGTAGACTGCTGGATCCTTCTTCCTAGTCTGCCTTAGTCTGGAAGCTCAGCTGAAACCTGTCCTCCATGGGTGACCCTGCTGGTATTTGAATACCAGTGGCATAGCTTCCAGAGTCATAGCAACACACAAGCCCCCACAGTATGACAAACTGACAGATGCGTGGGGGTTACTGTAACAGTAACATTAATATCTTAGGTCTCAACAAATATAACTAACTACAAATCTAAAATCATTTGTCTCCAGAGGCATAGTATTTTACCAAATCATATTGTGGATAAAAGTGGGAAAAAAAAAAAAAAAAACCTTGTAGATTTTACTACGTCCTACCTTTAGCATAAACATCTACCACATTTAGAAGTGTTATAGGGCTTTTATATCAGTGTCCAGTCCTTTTCCACTATCTTGTGAACTTTACTATGAAGATAATCTCATTTGTTTTTGTTTTTTGTTATTTTTGTTTTCTTTCCCTTGAAATGATAATTTACTTTAATAATCTATAACTGCTTTATTCCATGTAGACAGTTTTATTTTATATTATAAACTAAAATTATTAAGCATGGGAGAATACTTATGTATTTTTTGTTTGTGTGTTTTTTTTTTTAATTATAATTCTCCTTGTTGAAAAATACTGTATTAGATGTCTTTAAATGGATAGGCTAAAGACATGCTATCGTCTTGTCTACTATTGCTTTTCTGTGAAACTTCCAAGCTATTCAGCTGGTCTGTTGATCGAAATTTATGACTCTGAAAGATTTCCTATGGCTAATGGCATACACCTTTATTACCATCATGAATGTTTCTCTTTCCATGGCCTTAGGATCTGAGGAATCCATAGTTAAAACTGTAAGATGATAGGAGACAGTTGTCAATGTCATATCCAAGTTGACTTATTTTACCTCCCTGCCACTCATCTACACATTCTTCTCTCCTCAAAGTTTTTCAAGGGAGAAGATAATTTTTCAAATCTAAGGTAGCCTACATTTAAATTGTTCCTCTTGCATTTTAATGCTATTTCCCTGTCACAAGTAGAGATACAAGATACCCTTCGTGAAACAATCCTGCATATAGATGAAAACATTCACGTAGTTACCTTTAAGAAACTTTCACTATGTGAAAGACAATAGATGCAGTGAGCAAAAAAGTATAAAAAAGTGAAAATATTAACCCTTCTGTACCATGCATATTTACTTCCTTAGGAGGTTATTCTTTTTTATTCCCTTCCTTTCCTCCCTTCCTGCTGTATTTATGCAGAGTAAGACTGACAGATATTGGCTGAGAATATTTCCAGGTAGACAAATATACTAATATTTGCCTATCAGGAAGCACAGAATCACAAAGGGAAAATGGTTTTTTAATCGCACAATACAATATAAACTCAACACATTGGAAGTTAAAACTGATGGCCTCTCACTTCCTTAGATAATATCATTGTTCAGGAATTTTTCCTCAAAAGAACTAAAGTTACTACCAGAAGAAAATGTTTTAATGCTATCAAACAACCCAGGTATAAACACTTTAATCATTCATAAAATTCATATTATACTTATTACATAAGATATTCAGCGTAATGAATTTTAACGGCACCTTTTGTGTGAGTTAGAAATACGATCTTTGATGTTATTCAAAGCATTTTATACAAAATAAATTTCAGTATGTGACCATGGCACAAATAAGCTAATTTTTCTGTGTCTGATTATATATGTGCAAGTTATTCCTAGATACATCAGTTCTAACAAGATATTTACAAAATGCTTTAATACTGATTAAACCAAATTTGTTAAAGGTCAGCTTCCCCCAACCACTTATCTCAGGAGATTATTAATGGACCTGGATATTTTTTAGCCTAGATAATGAATTGTACCATCAATGTGCTGCAAATGTTGATTTTTACATAAATTCAACCTGTGATTAATTTTAAACACTTTCTCAAAAGCAATACATTAGGCTAGAAAATTGGATTTATAACGATAAGTTGTAACTTGAAAGATAGATAATTTTAAGAAGAAAAAGAAGAGTTCAGCTAATTGGTGTTTTCTGCCCCTGTCCCCTAAATCATTCAAGAAATACCAAAGAGGAAAAAAAAGAAAATCTCTAGAAGATTCTTAAGTTATTGAATCACCATTAGGAAATGAATGAGTGTGCTTTGATGTGGTATTTAATTTAAATGGGAGACCATATTTCTGATTTAATTCAATCAGTACTTTATTCTGATTGCAACCATTCTGGTAGGAAACTAAATTAGGATAGAAACTAAGCTTTTAGAGATTAATGTTTCCAGCTAAAAAAAGTATGGAAAAAAGTTAAGGGTATAAAGATGTAAAGAGGCAGGGAAGAAATAAAGAGAAAAAGAAGATGTAAGGGAAGAGAGGAAGGTTCAACGTTATGCTAATTTACATTTTTTCTGTGCCAGAGACTGTACATAGTGCTTTTACATAAGCAGCTTCAATCTCACAGCAACCATCCAAGGGAAGTGTGTAGCATCAATCCTGTTTTATAAATGACAGTGCTCAGGTTAACAGAATAGAAGCCCTCTTCTCTAACAAGATCATAAAGGTATTATTGTTGCTAGAAACCAGTTAAAGCAGGGAATCATGAAAAATAGTATAGATAGCATATACGTGCATTAAAACCAAAAAAACCAAACCCACTGCTGTCGAGTTGATTCTGACTCATAGCAACCCTATAAGACAGAGTAGAACTGCCCCATAGGGTTTCCAAGGAGCAGCTGGCTGGTAGATTTCAACTATCGACCTTTTGATTAGCAGCTGAACTCTTAACTACTGCACCACCAGGGTTCTATACATACATTAAAACTTAATTTAAACTGAAAACATATTAGAGCACATTCGTTGCTTAAAAAAAAAAAAAAAAGGTTTTCTTCAGCATGGGTCAGCTAATTTTTATTTCCTCAAGTTCTTTTTCTAAACAACTATAATGTGTCAGAATTTCTGGTTTATTTTATTGAAGTGGAGTAAGAAATTAAAGATATTTATGAAGCATTCCAAGTTCAGAATGCTAGGTTTTTATTATTTTTCCCGAATCTATTTTTCTTACTCATACTTAATTCAAAACCAATTTTTAGTGACACCTTTCTATATTCCTTCCAAAATACTATTTTTATAAAAACAGTATCTCTTTTTTACAGGAATAATAAACCAGTTTACACAATGTTTAACTAAATTACCCAATTTTATGGCATAAAGGTAATTGGGGAGAAAAAGAAAGATACTTGGTTTTCATATAGCTGAACTTGTGGCTGTAGGATGGATGTTTCAGAGAGAAACGGGTATTCGGCATGCAATAGGCAATGGTGAATGGAGAAGAATGACCGATTCAGTGATTAGAACTTGATGATGAGAGATTCTACTGCAACAATAACAACAATAACAGCTTTTCATTATTCATTTACTTAATGAGTGTTAAGTCCTTAACACAAAATTTCTCTTTGTTTTTTCAAAACCCTATAAGATAGGTTTTATTACACACACTTAAAAGATGCAGAGACAGAAGCTAAGATATCCTCTCCATCATCAGTTGGCTTAGGAAGGTTAAGTAATTGCTCAAAGTTCCAAAGCCAGAAAACAGGCAACTAGGATTGAATCTCATGTTAGTCTGTTTCCAAAAATCTTATCTACCAAATAAGATAAAAAAATAAAGTGACACCATCAAATCTGCTTCTCAGATTTCTTACTTTAGGAAGCATAATTGACTGATGGTCCAAATTGCAGGACTGTGAAATTCATCTCCTCATTTGAACCAAAGTCATACTTTTCAAGAGCTGCTCCAAACCAATGACTGAATGTGGCAGGATAGGAAAGCAGTCTTATTCCTAGTAGACACAGAATTCATTTAGTGGGAGACTTTGACTGTGGGACTATATTTCAGCCTTGCCCAAACTTTCTTAGGACTGCACTGCAACCTATGACTGACCTTTCTCCCTTATTTCCTTCCCTCTCCCTCCTTTCCTTTCTTTCTTCTTTCTTTTCCTTCCTTCCTTCCTTCCTTTTGACTCTCCTGCCTACCTGTCTTCTGTTGTCTTTCTTCCTTCAGAGATGTCAGATCTGCATTGCAGAATGGTAACTTTCCAGGTGTATCAATCAGGGTTCTCCAGAGAAACAAAACCATAGTATCCTAAAGTGACTTATTTTAAGGAAATGGCTCACATAATTGTGGGGGCTAGCAAGTCTAAACTCTGTAGGAGAGGATGCCAGGCTGGAAACTAGGCAGAATTTCTTCTTTACTAGGAATCTTCAGTTTTTACTTTTAAAGCCTGCATCTGTTTGGATGAGGCCCAATCACATTTCCAAGAGTATCGCCTTTATTTAAAGTCAACTGTGAATGCGAACCACATCTACAAAATATCCTCACAGCAACACCTAGGTTACTGTTTGATTAAACAACCAGGTATTATAGCCCAGCCAAGCTGACACATAAAACTTACCATCACAGTCCAACTCTTGTCAACTTGGCACCCATATACATCTCTTTAAATTATACTTCATTTCCAAATTTAAAAAAAAACGAAGTCAAATAGTCACCTAACATAATACAATTCTGCAACAAAAACCTCACTAACCCTTTATCCAGAACAGAATGTAAAGTCCTTGGGTGATGTTCAATCTTCTTCTTAGTATCCTGTAACTTAAATATTGTGATGCAAAATTAAATATTATTAATACATCTTATATGATAAGGGGGAAAGGAAGGGAAAAAAGTTTATATGTATACATCTACATATATGTGTGTATATATACATACATATAGATACACACATATTCATCAGAAAAGTAAGAAATACTCAGGTATGTTTTTGTTAGCTGCTGTCCAGTTGACTCTTACTCATATTGAGCTTATTTGCAACAAAATGAAACAGTGCCTGATCCTATGTTATCCTCACAATTGCCAGCACGTTGGAGTCCATCTTTATGGCTATTGTACCAGTCCATCCTACTGGGGGTTGTTCTACCGTTCCATCAAACCAGCTACTTCAGGTTGATGAGGAAAAACACCCTGCATGGCCCTCTACTTCACGAAAAATGATGTCCTTCTCTAATGATTGATCTCTCCTGATGGTACATCCAAATCAAGTGCATCAGACAGTGTTCTGTTGAGATTCATAAGGTTTTCACTGTTTAATTTTTGGAAGTAGAACATCAGCCTTTCTTTATAGTTTTTCTTAGTCTCGGAGCTCCATTGAAACCTGTCCACCATAGATGACTCTGCTGGTATTTGAAATACTTATGGTATGGCTTCCAGCATCACAGCAATATACAGTCCGCCACAGTACGACAAAACTGACAGCTGGGTGGTGGATATTTGTACATAGGTGTTATTTATAACTACCTTTTCCACCACCCATTCCTTATTCCTGTTGCCCTCAGCCAGGCATGGTTCTTTGCCTGGTGGGGTAACCAAAACTTTCATTCCTAAAGGGTCTGTGTTGTTCGTAGGTCTGTCTGATTTGGGTTGTAGTTTTCCATTGTCTTTAATAATAGGACATGGTAGTGTTAAGAGATACCCTAAGGTATTTCCTGTATTCTAAGCATATTCTTTCTTACTGCATTGTGTAGTAACTGCCCAATTTTTCTCTTAATAATTGAGATCAGTTACCCCAGCCAGTAAAGTAACATCCTTCTTTGTTGATTCTGAGGTATAAAGCCCAAAATGATCAGGTGACCATCTTTATTTCTAGTTCAATGGAATCATTGTTGTGTCTCCTGATAGAAGCATTCTCCTTTTGGAACTAAGATCTCAGCCTACCGGAGCTTAAGGTCATGGGAACAGGAGGCAAAGATTTTGCTAGTGGATCACTAGGGATAATAGTGAGTGGTGCCACATCCATTTTCACCATTTGATTCCTGGGCCCATCAATCCTGGCTATGGGAGAAAGAGCTCCATCTATTGGACACTGATGTAGAATATTTAGAACATTACTCCAGACCTGCAAGGTACTGCCAACTAGCTGGTATTGCAACAGAAAACCCATTGCCATCAAGTCGATTCCAACTCACAGTGACCCTATAAGACAGGGTAGAACTGCCCTATACGGTTTCTAAGGAGCAGGTGGTGGATTCAAATTGCTGAGCTTTTGGTTGGCAGCCGAGCTGTTAAGCCACTGCACCACCAGGGCATTGTAACTGAGTCCTCATAAAACCATCCTAGCTTTCCATCAAGCCAGCTACTTCAGGTTGATGAGGAACGTGGTAATACCAGTGAGTTCCATCAGCATACGGTCCATTGTCACACTTTATTTTTGTGAAGTGAGTGTCTTAGTCATCTAGTGCTGCTATAACAGAACTACCACAAGTGGATGGCTTTAACATAGAAAAGTTTATTCTCTCACAGTTCAGTAGGCTAGAAGTCCAAGTTCAGGGCGCTGGCTCTAAGGGAAGGCTTTCTCTCTCTGTTGGCCTTCTCATCAATTTTCTCCTGGACTAAGAGCTTCTCCACACATGGACCCCAGGTCCAAAGGATGCGCCTGCTCCCGGCACTGCTTTCTTGGTGGTATGAGGTCCCCAACTCTCTTTTTGCTTCACTTTCCTTTTATCTCTTGTAAGACAAAAGATGGTGCAGGCCACACTCCAGGGAAACTCCCTTTACAATGGATCAGGGATGTGACCTTAGTAAGGGTGTTACAATCCCACCCTAATCCTCTTTAACATAAAATTACAATCACAAAATGGAGGACAACCACAAAATACTGGGAATCATGGCCCAGCCAAATTGATACACACATTTTTTGGAGGACGTAATTCAATCCATAAGAGTGAGTTCCTTGATCACAACAATGCTGTGTCAAATAACAAGATGAAGAATAAGGTGTTGTGTAAGTCCACAGATGGTTGTTTTGACAGAAGAATAGCATGCATGGAAGACAAATCTATATCCAGAGTAAGTGTCTATTCCAGTAAGACAAAATGCTTCCCCTTCCTGATGGAAGCAGGACATTGCCATCAACCTGACACCAAATAGTTGGGTGATCACCCTAGGGATGGTGCCATATCAGCAACTCAGTGTTGGTCTTTGCTGCTGGAAGAATGGACACTCAGCAGTGGTAGCAAACAGTTGGCCTTGGAGAGTGGAACATCATTCTGCTGAGCCCATGTATAACCTCCATCTTTGTCACTGTAGCCACTTTGCTCACGAGTCCATTGGGCAATGACAGGAGTGGCTGGGGAAAGAAGCTAACTGATATCCACAAAACATGTCTCCTACCCACTTGAATATTAAGATTTTCCTCTGTCGAAGTAAGCATTCTCATGGGATGTGAACATCTTCATTGTTTGTTTTCCCAGTCAAATAAGTCTATCCACATACCTCCTCCCCAGATCTCCTTGTCACTAATTTTCTAATCATAACCCTTCCAACTCTCTGATTATCCAGCCAAACCATTGGCAACAGACTATGAATTTGTATACAGTCAAACCTCTGGCCATGTCTCTTTCCAAACAAAATGAACAACCAGAAGTATTGTTCAATGTTCTGCCCACTGGGATAATTTCTCTTACCACTGACTTTCAGGGAAGTCCCAGAAAGGGGCTGCAATGCTGCCACTGTCCACTATTGAGTGGTGCCTTATTATATCATGCAGAACCTATAGTGAAAAAGGCCTGAGATTTCTCTCCCTCAGTCAATCAAAAGGAACTCCCTATGAGGTGAAACGTGTAGGCTAAAAGAGAGAAGGTTATGCAGCAGGAGTGGGGGCATGAACATTTGGGTTGTTTCCTCATGTAACTTGCACCTTCAGGGCCTGCTTGAACCTGATTTCAAATATATCACTTCCATCTGATGACAGCTTGGTGGGTCAGACAGCAGTCAGTTCATGATGGCAACCCAGGTCACATGGTAACCTGATGGCCCATGGTTAAGTGCTCAGTCTCTACTAAAGCTCAGTAGCAAGACAAAAGCTGTTTGCCAAAAGGAGACTAGTTATCCACAGAGGATAGCAGGGTCTTCATTGTGATTCACCTATAAGGACTTACCAGAGATGCCAAGCAGCATCTCTATCTGCCACTGATACTTCAAGCATCATTGGATCTGCTGAATCACATGGATGAAGTGGTAGAACAGCTAACATGTTGTTCTGGATCTTCTTGTTCTGGGCCCCACTCAAAAATAGCAACTTTTAAAATAGTCACTTGATGAATGGACTAGAACTGCGCATCCAGAGAAGAAATATGTTGCTCCCCCAAAATCCAAATTGATACCAAGAAGCACTGTGCCTTTTTTTGATTGTAGAATAGACCATATGCAATAACTTATCTGTCACATTAAAAAGTATGGCTTCACATGTGCCAAACCACTAGACCCTAGAAAATTCACTGATGTGGAAGTCCTCTGAATTTTTATTGGGTTTAGTTCCCACCTAATGGCATATAAAAGTCTTATCAATAAGTCTACGGTAATTGTTATTACTTCTTGCTCGCTGGATCCAATCAGCATAATGTCATCAACGTAATGGACCAGTATAATGTGGAAGAAAAGACAATCAAGTTCCTTGCAAACTAAATTTTGGCATACATCTGGAGAGTTGATATATGCTTTGAGGTAGGACAGAAGGGGTATTGTTGGCCTTGCCAGCTGGAAGCAAATATCTTCTGGTGGTCTTTACTAACTGGTATTGAGAAAATAGTACTTGCCAGATCAATAGCTACATATGTGCGTTCATTTGCTCAAGCAATGAACCCATCTCTGGAAAAGCAGCTGCAATTGAAGTCACCACCCGGTTAAGTTTATGCGGATTTACTGCCATTATCTAAGATTCATCTGTTTTCTTCACAGGCCAAATAGGCAAATCAAATAAGGATGTAGGGGGAATCACCACCCCTGCATCCTTCAAGTCCTTAATAGTAACACTAATCTCAGAAATCTTTCCAGGAATACAGTACTGCTTTTGGTTTACTCTTTACCTAGATAAAGGCAGTTCTAGTACTTCCACTTGACCTTTTCTGCAATAATAGCCCTCACTCCGCAGGCAAGGGAAACAGTGTGGGAATTCTGCCAGTTGCCGAGTATGTCTATTCCAATTAAACATTTCAGGACTGGGGAAATAACCACAGGATCTGTTTGAGAACTTACTGAGCAAACTGTAAGAAGGAACTCAGCTAAAATTTCTTCACAAGTACCTATTCTGACTGGTGGAGCACAATGATGTTTTAGCTTTCCTGACACTAGTGTCAGTTCAGGGCCAGTGTCTAGTAATCCCTCAAAAGTCTAATTATTTCCTATTCCCCAATGTACAATCACCCTGATCAAAGGCCTTAGTTCCGTTTGGGAAAGGCTGAGAGAAAGATCAACAGTATAAGTTTTTGGCAGTGTAACAGGGTCCTTCTTCAGGGGACCTAACCTCCCCGTCATCCAAGGAATTGTGGCTATGTAAACTGGCTCAAGTCTGGGAATTAACACAGGCATATTTTGAGGTTGTGTCTATTGCTGGTACTGTTGTTGTTTCCAGAGAAATGTTTAAAAGTAGTATCATGGTTTTTTCTTATTATTATTATTTTTAAAATAGAGTGGTGAATATGGCAACTAATATACACATTTATATATTAATTTATGCCTTCTAAAACTCATTTGATATTTATAACAGAATTTACATATGAATTATTTTTCTTAAAACATATAAAAGAAAATGAAAGATCAGAAGTGTGAGAGATATTGCTCAAAAAATTGGAAAAGTCACTTCCAGCAAAATGGCGCTCTAGGCAGAAGCACCACGCCGCCCCTCTACAGCAAAGGTCTGAAAACTAAGCTGAACAGAGAAAACAACAATCCTGTAACCCTAAAACATCACCTGAAGAGATAAAGAACTCAGCCAAGCACCAAATGGAGTGCGAAAACTGATAGAGAATGCAGAGCGAGGAGAGATTCATGCAGAGGTCCCCTACCAGCTAAAACAGCATGGATCTGCCATCTTGAATTCCTATCAGAGACCAGCAAACAGGTGGTATGAGAAAGCAGCTTCATGGAGCTTCCAGCAGGAGACAAAACAACTGGTAATTTGTGATATACGCTTTCCTACCCCCCACGATTCTTCACCCCCACTCGGCCTCCTCTCCTTCCTGCGGCCACAATCTCTTGTCCGGGAAACACCGTCTGCCTGGATTCCACACACCCGAACAGGCTGGCTCTCTGAGTGCCATTTGTTGGCTGCTGGTGTTGCTTTTTTCCACTTCTTTTGATTTCTTCCTTACCTCTCACCACCTCCCCCTCCTTTGGCTCAAATACCTGACTCCGTGTGCCATCTTTGCTTCTTCCTGAGGGGCTGCAGAGCTCCGGTACTTTGTGATATATGCTTTCCCACTCCCTACCCTTCTTCACCCACACTCAGCCCCCTCTGTTTCCCAAGGACACAGTCTCTTGTCCCAGAAACACTGCCTGCTTGGATTCTACCAGCCCGCACTAGCTGGCTCTCTGAGTGCCATTTGTTGGTTGCTGGTGTTGCTATTTTTTCTTCTTCTTTTGATTTCTTCCTTACCTCTCACCACCTCCCCCTCTTTCGCTCAAATACCTGGCTCCATGCGCCATCTTTGCTTCTTCCTGAGGGGCTGAGGAGCTCCGATCGAGTGTAGAGCTGCTTCCCGGTCTGGTGGGATCCCGGGGCCTTTGTTCGTTTGTTTGTTTTGAATTGTTAGTTTGTTTTCTTTTCCTTTTCTTGAGTTGGGAGCCCTTTCTGGCCAGGCGATGCTGTGTGGAAGGAAGACTACCCCCTCGGTTTGCACAGATGTGCAGAGGGATCCCTGAAGGAATTTCTTTCTTCGTTGGTTTTTTTTTCTTTCTGTTTTTTGGGGGGCTTTTCTTGTTCTTCTTTTTTTTTAATTTGTTTTGTTTTCTTTTCCCTTTTTTGTCATTCTTCATTACTCTGTTTCTCATCTCTCTATATCTTCCTTCTCTTTCTGTTCCCAGAACACCTGGTGTTGTATACCTCTATGCCTTCTAGCCAGGCTGTACTGCAACACCTGAGAGTGACTTCCCCAGACCTCATAGCTGCATAGGTGGGATCCCTGGGAACTTTGCAGTTCTTTAACCTTTCTGATTTTTATTTATTCATACTTTTCTTTTCTTCCTCTTCCCTTTCTGTTTTTCTCCATTTCATAGTTTCTCATCTCTCCACTCCAATGGCTAGCTCCCCTAGCATTCTTTCTTGTTTATTTGTATGTTTTTGGCTCCTGTTCTTCTCTCCTCTCTCCCATATCCATATTAGCTCCACACATAACAATCTCCCTGCTACATCCTGCCTACCTACACCGTGCGTTTAACATCACGGCTCCAAGAAGCACAGACACAGCCTACTGGAACCTGTCCTGCACTGATTACCCATGCGCCCTGGTGGCTGTAGCAGTGAAACAAACAACCTGTCCCACTAACTCCTATTCAGCTAGACCTGCCCAGCTGTACCATACCTGAGTGAATGACCCTGCCAATTGGAGAAGGAGGTGAAAAGTATTGTGCCCTCAGACGATCAAACAACAAAGAACACACAGTCCGCCAGCACAGACATAGTCAAATTTAAAAAAAAAAAGGGATGAAACGAACAAATCTACAATCAATAAACGAGAAAAATAACTACTGAATGCCTCCGAAGACAGCACACAATATCAAAACATTTACAAAAACAGAACAGGATGGTTCCAGTAGGCTTCCAAAATAAAACACCAGATGACTTTCCAGTGGAATAAAAGGAACTAGAACTACCTGATAGGCAATTCAAATCTCTTATACTCAGAGTCTTCCAAGAGCTGAGGCAAAAAGCTGACAAACATCAGGAAAAAATAGACAAATTCATGGAAAATACAGAAAAAAATTGGAAGAATTCAGGAAAATAATGCAGGAACAAAATGCCAAAATAAATTCACAACTAAAAAATATACAAAGACAACAATTAGAAATCCAAAAGATAAACAACAAGATTTCAGAAATGGATGGTGTCATAGAAGGGCTGAGAAGCAGATGTGAAACGGTGGAAGACAGGATCAGTGACACTGAAGACAAACACTTGGATACTACTGTTTCAGGAAAACTCAGAAAAAGAACAAAGAAAAATGAAGAGACCCTGAGAGTTATGTGGGATACAATCAAAAGCAAAAATTTGTGAGTGATTGGAATTCCAGAATGGGGGAGAAAAAAGAAAAAACAGAGAGGATCATTGAAGAACTGCTGACACAAAACATCCCCAGTATCATGAAAGATGAAAAGCTGGCCTTCCAAGAAGCTCAACGAACTCCATATAGGAGAGACCCCAAAAGAAAATCACCAAGGCATATCATAATCACGCTCGCCAAAACCAAAGACAAACAAAGAATCCTGACAGCAGCTCGTGAAAAACAAGAAGTCACATACAGAGGAGAAACAATAAGACTAAGCTCAGATTATTCAGCAGAAACCATGCAAGCAAGAAGGCAATGGGATTACATATATAAAATCTTGAAAGAAAAAAATTGCCAGCCAAGAATAATATATCCTGCAAAACTCTCGTTCAAATTAGATGCTGAAATTAGGTCATTTCCAGATAAACAGAAATTAAGGGAATATGTAAAAGTCAAACCAAACTTACAAGAATTATTAAAGGCAGTTCTTCAATCTGAAGACAAACAACTTCAGCTCACAGGCAGAATCTAGGACGCAGGATTGTACCAGCCAGATGCCAATCTAGGAAATGAACTCTCCAGGACTATCCAAAACCAAAAGAAATACAACAGGGAATCAGAACAGTTAATCAGTAAATGACAATAACATCAAAACAATAAAAGAGGGAATAAACGGCATAGGTATAGAACCTTCTAATGGAGAGGAAGGCAAGGCAATACCAAGTAATGGTAGACTGCTTCAAACTTAGAAAGATAAGGGTAAAATTCATGGTAACCACAAAGAAAGTTAACAAACATACT
>NW_004443939.1:20343178-20352103 GCF_000243295.1 Trichechus manatus latirostris | reverse complement strand
CTCTATTGTAAAAACCCATGAAAAAGTTCACACACGAAATGTAACAATCTTTGGTGGTTAACAGGGATGGGAGGGGTGGGGGGAGATAGCTAAATAGGCAATAGATAAGTGGTTTCTTGGGTGAAGGGTGAAACAGTACACAATACAGGGGAAACTATCACAACTTGTACAAGGAATGGTCATGGAAACCCCATAGACACATCCAAACTCCCTGAGGGACTGAAGTGCTGGGCGGAAGGCTGTGGGGACCATGGTCTCGGGGAACGTCTATCTCAACTGGCATGACACAGCTTATAAAGACAATGTTCTACATTCTACCTTGTTGAGTAGTGTCTGGGGTCTTAAAAGCCCGTGAGCGGCCATCTAAGATACTCCACTGGTCTCATCCCTTTGGGAGCAAGGGAGAATGAAGGGAACAGGATACAAGGAAAAGATTAGTTCAAAGGACTAATTGTCCACAGCTACCAAGGCCTCCATCAGACTGAGTCGAGTACAGCTAGATGTTTCCTGGCTACCACCACTGCCTGCTCTGACCAGGATCACAACAGGGGGTTCTGGACAGAGCTGGGGAAGGATGTAGAACATAATTCTAACTCACAAAAAGAAGACCAGATTTACTGTCCTAAAGGAGTCTGGAGAAACCTTGAGAGTATGGCCCCCAGACACCCTTTTAGCTCAGTGGTGAAGTTATCTCCGAGGTTCACCGTTCAGCCTGGTAGTGGACAGCCCAGTAAAAGCAAATGGGACTAATGAGGTACAGAAGTCCAGTGACAAGGGCCAGAAGGCAGAAGGGGACATGGAAGCTGGTGATAGGGAACCCAAGATTGAGTAAGGATATTGTTGACGTGTTGTGAGATTGTTAACCATTGTCATAGGGCAACGTGTGAAGTAACTGTTAAATGAGAGACTATTTTGTTCTGTAAGCCTTCATCTTAAGTGAGAATAGCACAATTGTTAGATCGTAGTCAATGTCACAGAACTGTGTATGTAGGAATTTTTGAAATGGTGTATCTTTGGCTACGTGTATTTTCACCAAAAAAAAGTTGAGAAGTTACAGCGTTGACTTGTTGTGGGGTTTTTAACCAATATCATAAAACAATATGTGTACTACTGTTTCATGAGAAGCTATTTGTTCTGTAAGCCTTCACCTGAAATACAATAAAAAATTTTAAAAAACTTAAAAAAAATGTTGGAAAAGGCAAAAATAAAGGCAGATTTTTTTCACAGTAAAGCCTATGAACTTTTCACTAGACTGAATTTTTAGAACTTTTTTTTTCACTTGCAAATACTCCATAAGAGCAAAGAATCCAAAGTTTTTTTTGCTATTGTTGTTTTTTAAGTTACATGTTTTCTTTATGCTTCTTAGAGAGTCCAGAATAGTGTTTTTCAAACTACAGGTTGAAATCTCTTAATACATCATGAAATCTATTTAGTGGTTCAAGACCAAATTCCTAATAAGATTAATAGAATTTAAATTATTTAATAAGACTTTTGGTTATCAAGTATTGCATAACAAACTAAAATTTAGTGGTTAAAAAAGATAAGAACATATTCGGGAAGAATTGTTTCTGCTCCATGTAACTTTCAGCCTTAGCTGTTGGGATGATTCTAAAGACTGGTGGTTGGAATAGTTGGAGACTGGTCATCTCTCTTTCTTTCTCTCTTTCTCCATATGGACTCTTCACATAGCTAGGTTGGGATTACTCACAACTTGGTGGCCTTGGGATAGCTGGATTTCTTATAAAGCAGCTCAGCGCTACAAGGGCAAATGTTCCAAGAAACAAGGAGTAGAAATGAAGTAAAAGTTGCTAGTCTCTCAAGGTCTTGATCAAAAAATTGACCCAAGCATCACTTCCACCATATTGTATGGGTTAGAGCAGTTACTGAGCCAACCAAGAATCAAGAAGCAGGAACATATTCCTCATCTCTTCATGGGAGATGTAGTAGGCTGAAAAATGTCTCCACAGAATTCATGTCCTCTGGAACCTCAGAATATGACTTTGTGGAAATAGGGTTTCTGTAGAAATAATTAATTAAGGATCTTGAGATGAAATCATCCTGTATTTAGGGTGGACTTTAACCCAATGACCAGTGTCCTTATAAAAGAAGAGGACACACAGACACAGAGAGAAGGCTATGTGAAGACACAGGCAGAGAATGGAATGATGCATCTACAAGCCAAGGGAAGCCAAGAATTAATAACAACCACTAGAAGCTGGGAAAGAGGAATGGGACTCCTTCTCCCTCAATGTCTCCAGAAAGAACCAACTCTACTGACACGTTGATTTTGAGTCGGAATTGACTCAACAGCAACGGGTTTAGTTTTTGGTTTGAAACTATGAGATAATGAATTGCTGTCGCTTTATGCCACCCAGTTTAGGGTCATCTGTTACAACAGCCCTAGAAAACTAATATAGGATGAATTCCTAAAAAGCTGTGGACATCTTTAATCTATCAAAAGGTTAAGTATTATTTCATGAAACTTTTATTTTTGTCACGTGCATGTGAGTATATAGTTAGTCAAGTCACAAGATATATTTTTTTAGTGAGTGAAATTTAAAAACATTTGAAGCCCACTAAAGTTCGATTTTTTTTTAATTAATGAATTTCGTTTAGTACTCATCCTCATTTTACTTTATTCCCAAATCACGCAACTTATTTTGTATTACTCTATTTAATTTGCAAACCCTGGTGGCACAGTGGTTAAGTGCTACAACTGGTAACCAAAGGGTTGGCAGTTCAAATCCACCAGGAGCTCCTTGAAAACTCTATGGGGCAGTTATACTCTGTCCTATAGGGTCACTATGAGTCGGAATCGACTTGATGGCAATTGATTTGGTTTGCTTTTCTGCGTATTTAATTTCCATTCATGTTATAAAATGAGCAAATAAAAGTATTATGGAGACAAAAATGTATACAGCATCCATTTAGATATATTTCAATTTTCTAAATAAGAACTAATGCAATTATTGTCATTCTGAGAGCATCTGTTTCAGAATATTTTCAAATTCTTTGCAAATATAATCTAATAATCATAAATTAGAGAGGAATAAAATATTTCAGATTGTATTTTTCTCTCACAAATATGAAAAGTAAAGAATAAATGGCTAGTGTATGAAAACACAAAGCAATATGTATGAAACAATACATTAATGCCATTTATGGAGCAATTACTCTAATAAGTAATTTACTTACAGATCTCTTTTATATAGATATTAATTACTTCCATTTTACAAAGAAACATAAGGCTTAAGCAGTGAAATATCTAGTCCAAACCACACTGATCAGGAAAATTAAAATGTAACAGAACTACTTACTACATCAATGGCATGTTTCTAGATACTGTTTTCTAAATTTCAGACCAGCTAACTACTTCTCTGTATTAATTTTTATTAGACGTATACATGAAGCATATAAAATATAGATATCACTAAGCATTTAATTCTATTTATTGTATTCTTAAAATGTGCTAATACAACATTAGTAGATTGTACTGTTCTTATTTTACAGTACTAAAAGGAAAATTCCTGGAGCTCTGGTGGCAAAGTGGTTAAAAACTCAGGCTGCTAACCAAAAGTTTGGCAGTTTGAATCCACCAGCCACTCCTGAAAACCCTATTGGGCTGTTCTATCTACTCGGTCCTATAGGGTCTCTATGAGATGGAATCAGCTAGATTGCACATCACCACCACAACAACAACAAGGGAACTTTGAAAGTGTTCATTTAGTTACCTTCCTTCAGTTAAAAAAAAAATCTCAGAAAGAAATAGATATTATTAACACTTTATTTTTTTTAATGTCTAGAAAGAAATACAATGAATCTTGATAATCCATTTTAATATTAGCTGATTATATTAGAAATGTCTTTCTTGTATCATGTTTTATTTATAATATCCATAGATTGTATTTTAACTCTTAACTTGGGAGGAAGAGAATAACCAATCAATCTCTAAGTAGTATTCATTCATATAGAATATTAATAAATAATAAATTATTATCAGTGGGAGATTGCTTTGACTAAGAGACAGTAGGATCTATTTAAGGAGTATTTAGGGTTTAGAATGAAAAGTATAAATAAATAAATACATTGTTTAAATAGCTAATGTCTATAGTCTTCAGAGATTTTTATATGTAAACTGGAAACATACAGAACCAGAAACTGACAGTAACGTTGTGAAGCCTATGGGTGGGAAATACTCCAATTAATATTTAGACAAGCAGCTTAAATAATAAGTAGTTAATAAATTAAGTTATTGACAAGAGTTTGAAGCATATTGTTTGCCCCTGCTTTTTAAAATGTGTTCATCTTTTATTAGTCTTCTATTTTTTCACAAAAAACTACAATAAATTTAATGGCATAAAACAACTCCTACTTACTATCTCACAGTTTTCATGGCTTACAAGCCCAGTATAAGTCAGTTGGGTCACTGCTAGTGTCTCAGCAGACTGAAATTAAGGTGCTGGTGAGGGCTATGTTTTTAATCCGAGGCTCAGGTTCTCTTTGAAGCTCACGGGTTGTTGACAGAATTCATCTCCTATGTTTATAGGATTGAGGTCCCCATTTCCTTGCTAGCCGTTGCCTGAGGACCACTCATGGTTTCTTACAAGTTGCTCTCGGTTTTTTGCTACATGGCCCCCACAGGCAGATGGCAACACAGCTATTATACTCTTCCAGGTCAGGTGGAGCATGACTCTCTGCCTTCCTATTTCTCTCTAGTCTACTAAAATGGAGTCTTATACATTTCAACATAATCACAGGAGTAACTGTCTGATCATATTCACAGTTTCTGCCCATACTCAAGGCAGCAGATTATACAAGAAGTATACAGGAAGGAGTGGGAATCTTGGTGCCCATCTTAGAATTTTGTCTACCACAACTCTGTATCATTATATAATATATAAGTTTTAAAATAACCTTTACTAATTATTGTACTACTATTTCATCATTTAGGAGTCCTGGTGGCCCAATGAGTAAAGCACTTGGCTGCTAATTGAAACGTCAGTGGTTTGAACCCACCAGCTGCTCCACAGGAGAAAAGACCTGGTGATCTGCTCCCAACAGATTACAGCCTAGAAAATCCTATGGGCAGTTCCACACTGTCCTATAGGGTCATTATGAGTTGGAACCAACTCAATGGCACAGAGCAACAACTATTTGAATGTTTATTCATTTGCTTTATAAAAATGAAGGTGCAATATGATAAGCATTGAGGGTGTAAAGTCAGATAAAAAGTGGCTCTTGTTATCCTAAAGCATTCATCTTAGTGACAAAGAACGGTAACTAAATCAACAATTCTTCTAATCAATGATATGACTGATGTATATTAAAGGTGCTTTGAGATCATAAAGGAAGATTATATAATTTGCACTGCAGGGTCAGGAAGTCATTGTACACTAACAGTTGGATTAAAACTTCAAGAGTATGTAGGGAGGCGGGACCAAGATGGCAGAGTAATCAGACGCTTCGGTGGACCCTCTAACAACAAAGACCCCAAAAAACAAGTGATCCGATCATATATGCCAATTTGGGAGCCCTGAACATCAAAGGCAGAGTTGAGAAACAGACTGAGCGGCAGGGGGAGGGAGAGACGGTTCGGAAGCACTGAGGAGTTGCCCCACCTGACCCTGCGACAGCCTGAGCCCTTCATGCCTGAGCAGCTTGTGGGGGAGCAGTGAGGTAGGCAAGCAGCTGTGCTTGGGAGGCGCATTTTCTGCACTGGGAGAGAACCCGGCACCAGAGAGTCTACTCGGCCACCCAGAACCAGTGAGAAGCAGCTCACGACTACAGTTAAGTACTTGCGTACAGCCTACTGCGTAGATCAAAAACACTCCCCTTAGGGAAAAACTTCTCTCCCATTTACCTCCCAGCTCCCTGCTCTGCACTGAGTCCTGGACCAGGCTTCAGCAATTGCCGAGTCCCCTGGGCTGGAAGTAGGATCCGTCACATGCCCAGAGCCATTCTCTCTGCCTTGGAGAGAGAACAAAGTAACAAACAGGGGAAAAAATAACCCCCGGCTCCCCTAAGCCAAGAACCCAAGGTAGGCACAGCTCCTTTGCCTAGTCACAGACATTAGGGATCCATGGGCTTTGAGTGCCTTTCCTCCTGCATAGACTTGTGGGGGCCCATCTCAACAGCGTAGGTCCTCATTACTGCAGTACAATAGGGTATATACTGGAACTCTAACTTCAACTGTTTCAGCTGTGAAGTGGCAAGTTCTTGATATTTGACACTGCTCTGCCCATTAAGCAGGGTCTTCACCAACCCACATCAGGGGCCTGAGGACTGGAGGCTCCACCCACACCACCTAGCCACCTGCGATAGGGGCCCATGAATAAGAGGTGCCCCCCAGCCCTTACAGCCAACAGCATTAGGTGCTCATAGTCCAGCTGCAAAACCCACCCACCTGCGCACTCCAGGGAACAGGGATACACCTTCCTCCTGGACCCTCGGGGGTGGCTGTCAGCCCCCTGCCTTGCTCAGAGTGTGACCCCCTGCTGCAGCTAGATGCCTATGCCTACACCAATCACCCATGCCTGTCTAGGACTGTGAGAACCTACACCACATACTTGGTGGCTATCTACCTCGGCAACTGAGCTGAATCCGTACAGGAGGAGTGGGTGAGCTCCTGAGCTCACATACCTAGTAACAGATCTAACCACCTGGTGCAGGACATTAGAACTTCCAAGGTGCCAATAATCAAACTACCTCATATGAGCAGCCTATTTGGGCATATCAAAACAAAACAAGAAGCTAGGATACAGTAAGCAAACAAATATAATAAATATCGATAGCTCGGAAAAAACAGTCAATATCAAATCACGTAAAGAGGTAATCCATAATGGCTTCATCAGGCTCCCAAAATAAACTAGAAATTTTCCAGAGGAGGAAAATTTCTTGGAATTACTGGAGGCAGAATACAAAAAATTAATATACAGAACTCTTCAAGAAATTGGGAAGGAAATTAGGCAAAACACAGAACATGCAATAGATGAAATTAAAAAGATTAGAGAAGAGCATAATGATAAATTTAACAGGTTGCAAGAATCCATTGAGAGACAGCAATCAGAAATACAGAAGATTAACAATAAAATTTCAGAATGAGACAACTCAGTAGACAGTCATAGGAGCAAAATTGAGGCAATGGAAGTCAGAATTAGTGAGATTGAAGATAAAGCACTTGACACCAACTTATTTGAGGAAAAATCAGGTAAAAGTATTTTAAAAAATGAAGAAACCCTAAGAATTATGTGGGATTCTATCAACAGGAATAACCTATGAGTGATTGGAGTATCAGAATATGGGGAGATAACAGAAAATACAAAGAGAATTGTTGAAGATTTGTTGGTAGAAAACTTCCCTGATATCATGAAAGATGACAAAATATCTATCCAAGATGCTCATCGAACCCGACATAAGGTAGATCCCAAGAGACAGTCACCAAGACATATTATAATCAAACTTGCAAAAATCAAAGATAAAGAGAAAATTTTAAGAGCAGCTATGGATAAATGAAAAGACATCTACAAAGGACAGTCGATAAGAATAAGCTCGGACTACTCAGCGTAAACTATGCAGGCAAGAAGGCAATGGGATAACATATATAAAGCCTTGAAGGAAAAATAATTGTCAGCCAAGAATTATGTATCCAGCAAAACTGTCTCTCAAATATCATGGCTAAATCAGGGTGCTTCCAGATAAACAGAAGTTTAGGGAATTTGCAAAAATCAAACCAAAATTACAAGAAATACTAAAGGCAGTCCTCTGGTTAGAAAATCAGTAACATCAGATAACAACCCAAGATTAGAACACAGGACAGAGTAACCAAATATCAACCCGGATAGGGAAGTCACAAAAATAAACCAAAGCTAGAACACTGAAAATACAGAAAAAGATGCCCATATGTAAAAGATGACAACATTAAAACAAAAAGAGGGACTTAAAAAATGTCGACATAGATTTTTCATATGGAGAGGAAGTCAAGGCAATATAAAGAAATAAAAGACTGGTATAAACTTAGAAAAATAGGGATAAATATTAAGGTAACCACAAAGGAAACTAACAACCTACAAGTCAAAATAAAAAACTAGAAAAATATAAAGACTCAGCAAACACAAAATCAACAACAATGAGAAAGATGAAAAGAAAATACATAAAGAAAAACAACTCAGCACAGAAAATTAAGTGGAACAAAGAAACTGTGAACAACACAAAAAACAACATAAAATGACAGCACTAAACTCATACCTATCAAATAATTACACTGAATTTAAATGGACTAAACACACCTATAAAGAGAGAGAGTGGCAGATTGGATAAAAAAACACGATCCATCTATATGATGCCTAGAAGAGACACACCTTTGACTTAAACACAAAAACAAACTAAAACTCAAAGGATGGAAAAAAATATATCAAGCAAACCACACTTAAAAAAGAGCAGTTATGGAAATATTAATCTCTGACAAAATAAAATTTAAAGTAAAATCCACCACACAGGATAAGGAAGGACATTATATAATGATTAAAGGTCAATACACCAGGAGGACAGAACTATAATAAATATTTACACACCCGACAGAACTCCAAAATCCACAAAACAAACTCTAACAGCACTGAAAAGAGAGATAGACAGCTCCACAATAGTAGTAGGAGACTTTTTCAGTGAAGGACAGAACATCCAGAAAGAAGATCAACAAAGACACAGAGGAGCTAAATGCTACAATCAAACAACTTGATCTCATAGACATACACCGAACAATCCACCCAAGAGCACCCAAGCATACGTTCTTTTCCAAAGCACATGGAACGTTCTCCAGAACAGACCACATATTAGGCCATAAAGCAAGCCTTAACAAAATCCAAAGCATTGAAATATTACAAAGCATCTTTTCTGACAATAAAGCTATAAAAGTAGAAATCAACAACA
>NW_004443939.1:20340807-20342318 GCF_000243295.1 Trichechus manatus latirostris | reverse complement strand
AAAAAAGAAAATTACAGACCAGTATCCCTCATGAACATTGATGCAAAAATCCTCAACAAAATTCTAGCCAATAGAATTCAGCAACATATCAAAAACATAATTCACCATGATCAAGTGGGATTTATACCAGTTATGCAGGGATGGTTAAACATTAGAAAAATAATCAGTGTAATCCATCACATAAATAAAACAAAAGACAAGAACCACATGATCTTATCAATCAATGCAGAAAAGGTATTTGACAAAGTCCAACACCCATTCATGATAAAAACTCCCAACAAAAGAGGAACAGAATGGAAATTCCTCAGTATAATTAAGGGCATTTATACAAAGCCAACAGCCAACATCATCCTAAATGGGGAGACTTTGAAAGCATTCCGCTTGAGAACAGGAACCAGACAAGGATGATGTTTATAACCACTCTTACTCAACATTGTGCTAGAGGTCTAGCCAGAGCAATTAGGCTAGAAAAAGAAATAAGGGCATTCAGATTGGTAGCGAAAAAGTCAAGGTATCTCTATTTGCAGATGATACGATCTTATACACAGAAAACCCCAAAGAATCCACAAGAAAAGTACTGGAACTAATAGAAGATTTCAGCAAACTTTCAGGATACAAGATAAACATACAAAAATCAGTTGGATTCCTTTACACCAACAAAGAGAACCTCGAAGAGGAAATCACCAAATCAATACCATTTACAATAACCCACAAGAAGAGAAAATATTTAAGAATAAATCTAACAAGAGACATAAAAGATCTATACGATGAAAACTACAAGGCTGTACTGCAAGAAACCAAAAGAGACCTGCATAAGTGGAAAAACATACCTTGCTCATTGATAGGTAGACTCAACATTGTAAAAATGTCAATTCTACCCAAAGCAACCTACAGATACAATGCAATCCCAATCCAAATTCAACCGGCATTTTTAATGAGATGGAGAAACAAATCAGTAAATTTATATGGAAAGAGAAGAGGCCCCAAATAAGTAAAGCATTACTCAGGAAGAAGAAAAAAGTGGGAGGCCTCACACTACCTGATTTTAGAACCTATTATACCACCACAGTAGTCAAAACAGCCTGGTACTGCTACAACAACAGGTACATAGACCAATGAAACAGAATTAAGAATCCAGACATAAATTCATCCACCTATGAGCAGCTGATATTTGACAAAGCCCCAAAGTCCGTTAAATGGGGAAAAGACAGTCTCTTTAACAAATGGTGCTGGCATAACTGGATATCCATCTGCAAAAAAACTGAAACAAGGCCCATACCTCATACCATGCACAAAAACTAACTCAAAATGGATCAAAGACTTAAATAACAAATCAAAAACTATGAAGATCATGAAAAAAAAATAGGGACAACGCTAGGAGCCCTAATACATGGCATAAACATAATACAAACCATGAGTAACAACTCACAAGCACCAGAAGAGAGACTAGATAAATGGGAGCTCCTAAAAATCAAACACTTATGCTCATCAAAAGACTTCACCAAAAGAGT
>NW_004443939.1:20336587-20339824 GCF_000243295.1 Trichechus manatus latirostris | reverse complement strand
GCATCCTGCTTTGGTGAGAGGCATCTGGGGTCTTAAAAGCTTGGCCATCTAAGATGCATCAATTGGTCCCAACCACCTGGAGCAAAAGAGAATGAAGAACACCAAAGACACAAGGAAAGTAGTAGCCCAAGAGACAGAAAGGGCCACATAAACCAGAGACTTCATCACCCTGAGACCAGAAGAGCTGGATGGTGGCCAGCTACCACCAATGACCGCCTTGACAAGAAACAGCAGAGGGCCCAGATGGAGCAGGAGAAAGGTGGAGTGCAGAACTCAAATTCTAGTAAGAAGACCAGACTTAATGGTCTGACTGAGACTAGAGGAACCCCGGAGGACATGACCCCTGGATTCTATAGGTGCAGAATTAGAACAATTTCCAAGGCCAACTCTTCAGACAGGGATTGGACTGGACTGTGGGACATAAAGTCATACTCTTGAGGAGCGTGCCTCTTAGCTCAAGTAGATACAAGAGATAAATGGGCAGCTTCTGTCCGGAGGTGAGATGGGAAGGCAGAGAGCGTTAGGAGCTCATTGAATGGACATGGGGAATCAGGGGTGGAAAGGAGGAGTGTGCTGTCACAGTATGGGGAGAGCAATTAGAGTCAAATGACAATGTACGTATAAATTTTTGATGGAAAAAAAAGGAGTATGTAGAAAATTGCTAAATGAGTAAGTGAATAAAAAGCATTCCAGGAAGAGGAAAAATAATATAAAGACAAGAAATATTGTATGAGAAGTTCAAGAAGTGCATACAGTTTGATAATATAGTTTGATATACCTTGAGATAAGAGTATGTTCAATGTAAATGGCACTGTCACTATGATCTCAATGTTAAGAAAATCTATATTGATTTAATTAGAACTATATTAAGTTAATTAGAGGTAGATCACTGACGTCAGGGTGAGTTATACTGTAACTAATGCTGGTGGCTGAAATCAACATCTTAAGACAAACATTAGACAATTTTAATGTTTTCCAGAACACACATTTGTTTTAATTTTCTGTAAAGCTTATATGTAAGTTCTAGGATAATTTTTACTCCAAATATTAACTATAAGTTATATATTATATGGTAATCTATTGTAAAGAAGGGAAAATTAGAGGATTATTGTAATATGTAAAAAGAGTAGCAAATATGAGTTGCATGAATCTAATGCTCTAGCACCTAATATAAATCATAATGATGTGTAACATTCACACTGAAGTAGAATAGACAGAAAGACACAAATAAATAAATACACATAAATAATGTGAGCACCTTCTGGTGTGTTTTATTTCCAAAAAGGTAAATAACTTTAAATGTCTTACATTGTCATACTGGCATTTCTTTTGACACTTTTGTTTTCTCAAAAATATTCATTTTTCTTGCCTTCAGTGTTTTTTGACCCTCTGAAAGCGACGTAAGTTAAAATGTAGATAATATGTGGTATTCAAAAGCAGAAAATCTGAGGGTAATATCTATGATATCAGAAAGGCAAAATATGGGGAGCATCTTTGTTCCATTGTTAATGCAAGACAGTAGTTAAAAACAGGATTGCTGGAGTCAGGCTTCTAGGGTTTGGATACCTCCAAGTTGTAATCGGCTCAATGGCAATGGGTTTTAAGGGCTCTAAGGTGGCATGGCCACTGAGGCAATGGTTCTTAGAACTGGCAAACTAATAAATATTAGGGAAGGTGTACAGTTTGAAAATAATTATTTATTAAAATGTCATAAGTGTAGTTAGTCATTTACTTCTAATACATATCTTTGTTGGTGGTGTGTTGTTTTCTTTTTTTTTCCAGGTGGGGAGCTTGGCAATAGATTATATGTGTTAACTATATCCAACAAGCTAACTCAGATTTACCCGTGAAAATAAGAAAATTGTAACAGATTGGAGAATAATGGATGGAAAGCATGACATCTCCTTCACATCAAATTAAATTCATAATCTATCGTTTATAATCCCCTTTGGCCAATAACAATGACAAATCTCATCAGAGCTTTTAACCCTACAGTTGGTGAGTGCTCCAAGCCAGCAAAGGGTGAACCATCGCTTCACATAGAGAGTTGCCTCGCTGACATTTTTCTGTCTGTCCCTACAACTGAAATGTGTGGTAGCTTAAAAAAAAAAAAAAAAAAGAAGAAGAGTGGAGAAGAAGTGCTCTTTATGGTAGTGCAGTGTTGCAGTGTGGCCATGACCATCACACGATGCCTTGCTTCGAAAAAACTTACTCTTTGTTCCACAGGCTTATAGAAGGGGGCTATCCAATGGTTGCTGAATAACAGGCAACATTTCAGAAGACTGCGACACCTTTTCTGGTGGCTGCATAAGCCTCCCCAAAGCAATTAAAATTTTTGAAATAGTACTTTAAAAAAAGCAAATAAATAGTTTTAAAAAGCAACGAAGAGGATTAGTTTGAGACATATCCTCTTTTTTCATATTTACATTCAGAATTTTAATGGCACTTGACTCTGAAATCATTCCAGTAAAGCGGAAAATTAATATTTTAATATGTCTACCACTCCAGCAAGTAGAAATAAGTAAAGTGGAATAAGTAGTAGAGAAAAAATGTTTTAGTATTAACTATATTTATGAATATTTATCACCCCTACCCATCAGATATCTGCCTTGCAGTGTGCCCATTCACTAATATATACAGTAAATCATTGCAGAACCCACACTAGCAATTGTTTTACATTTTGTAGACGATTGCAATTTCCTTTTAATATTCTTTTGATTAGATTTTGTCATAATTTTTTTTTTACTGAGTGAATCCAAAAGAGTGAAGCATAGCTAATACAAAAACATTATCCAATAGGTTTTTCATGAAATGACACCATTCTTATCAGTTCCTCTTCATCTAGATGGGCCAGGGTAGGGAGACAGAAGGAGAGAAAAAAGGCATAAAATGGCTTGCTGTCTGTGCTACTATCTAGAAATCTGTTTTGCTTCAGGGTCAAGAGCTGTAAAAATTTAACCCATATGGCTCTGCTGTGTTCACTATGTGTATTCATTTATTTTTCTGAAGGATCAGTCTGGCCAAGTGATTCAGTAAAACAAAAAACTACAACAAAAAAGCTAAAACTAACAAATACTACTCAAATGAATATTTACAGTATGCAAGTGGAATTATAATTTGATTTTTACCTGTGTACACAGTTAATGATGCTATCAACAAAAGGGCTATTCCCACATGGGATAAACATACCAACGTGATATTGATGGCTAGCCTTATTTGTGCTAATTTTTTTTTAAT
>NW_004443939.1:20312923-20336487 GCF_000243295.1 Trichechus manatus latirostris | reverse complement strand
TTTGGATGCCTACTGGAACCATCCTGTCCTGTTTTTGTAAATGTTTTGATATTATCTGCTGTTTTGGGTGCATTCAGTAGCTATTTTTCCCATTTATTGATTGTAGATTTGTTTGTTTCATCCCTTTTTAAAAAAAAAATTTGACTATGTCTGAGCAGGCAGACTGTGTGTTCTTTGTTGTTTGCTCGTCTGTGTGCTCAATACTTTTTGCCTCCTTCTCCAATTGGCAGGGTCAGTCACTCAGATATGATATGGCAGTGCAGGTCTAGCTGTAGAGGAGTTACTGGGACAGGTTGTTTGTAGCACTTACTACAGCCACCAGAGCGAGTTGGTAATCAGTGCAGGGCTGGTTCCAGTAGGCCTTGCCTGTGCTGCTTGGTGGTGTGATGTCACACGCACGGTGCATGTAGGCAGGATGCAGCGGGGAGATTTTTATGTGTGGAGCTAAAATGGATATGGGAGAGAGGAGAGAGGAACAGGAGCCAAAAACATACACACAAAGAAAAAATAATGCTAGGAGAGCTTGCCATTGGAGTGGAGAAATGAGAGACTATGAAATGGAGAAAAACAGAATGGGGAAGAGGCAGAAGAGAAAAGAATGAATAAATAAAAATCAGAAAGGTTAAAGAACCTCAAAGTTCCCAGGGATCCAACCGGTGCAGCTATGAGGTCTGGGGAAGTCACTCTCAGGTGTTGAAGTACAGCCTGGCTAGAAGCTGTAGAGGTATACAACACCAGGTATTCAGGGAACAGAAGGAGAAGGAAGATATAGAGACATGAGAAACTGAGCAATGAAGAAAGACAAAAAGGGAAAAAGAGGGAAAAGAAAACAAAACAAATTTAAAAAAAAAAAAGAAAGGCCCCCAAAAAAACAGAAAAAAAAAACAACAAGAAAACAAATGCCCTCAGGGATCCCTCTGCACGTCTGTGGAAGCCGAAGGGGAGGCTCCTTGCCACGCAGCTCCGCCTGGCCAGTAAGGGCTCCCAAATCAAGAAAAGGAAAAGAAAACAAACAAATAATTCAAAACAAACAAAAGAACAAAGCCCCGGGATCCCACCAGCATGGTAGCCCAGACCGGGAAGCAGCTCCCCACTTGAATGGAGCTCTGTAGCCCCTCAGGAAGAAGCAAAGATGGCACACGGAGCCAGGTACTCGAGCAAAAGGAGGGGGAGGTAGCGAGAGGCAAGGAAGAAATCAAAAGAAGCAGAAAAAAAAAGCAACACTAGCAACCAACAAATGGCGCTCAGAGAGCCAGCTAGTGCGGGCTGGTGTTTCTGGACAAGAGACTGTGTCCGCGGGAAGCAGAGCGGGCTGAGTGTGGGTGAAGAAGGGTAGAGAGTGGGAAAGCATATATCACAAATTACCAGTGCTCTGCAGCCCCTCTGGAAGAAGCAAAGATGGCACACAGAGCAAGGTACTCGAGCGAAAATAGGGGGAGGTGGCGAGAGGCAAAGAAGAAATCAAAAGAAGCAGAAAAAAGCAACACCAGCAGCCAACAAATGGCACTCAGAGAGCTGCCCGTTTGGGTGTGTGGAATCCAAGCAGCCAGTGTTTCCCGGTCAAGAGATTGTGGCCGTGGGAAGCAGAGGAGGCCGAGTCGGGGTGAAGAGGAGTGGGGGGGTGGGAAAGCGTATATCACAAATTACCGGTTGTTTTGTCTGCCGCTGGACGCTCCATGAGGCTGTTTTCTTGTACCCCCATTTGCTGGTCTCCGATAGGAGTCCAAGATGGTGGATCAGTGCTGCATTAGCTGACAGGGGACCTCTGCATGAATCTCTCCTCGGTCTCCATTCTCTGTCAGTTTTCTCACTCCATTTGGTGCTTGGCTGAGTTCTTTATCTCTTCATTTGATGTTTTAGGGTTTCAGGATTGTTGTATTCTCTGTTCGTCTTAGTTTTTCAGATCTTTACTGTGGACGGACAGCTTGGTGCTTCTGCCTAGAGCGCCATTTTGCTGAAACTCTATTTGTGCTAATTTTAATGCTGCTAGATATTATAGATGAAGAGCTCAATGGCACAGTGTTTTGGCATTCATCATTTAGTTACCCCTCCTCTTCCAGCAGGTACTCTGGTTGTACTGTGGTTAAGTGCTTGGCTGTTAACCTAAAGTTTGGTGGTTCAAACCCACCAGTCGCTCCATGGGAGAAAGATGTGGTGGTGTGCTTCCATAAAGTTTACAGGCTTGGAAACCCTATGGGGGCAGTTATACTCTGTCTTATACTGTCGCTATGAGTCGGAATGGACTCATTGGCAATGGGCTTGGGTGGGCTCTTTCCTGGCACCAAATTCTCCCCAAAGATCTGCCATTGTTTACAAACAAAAGTGGTCAAGCCGTATCTCCATGAGAGATAACTGACTGGTAGATTAATTAATTAAAATATAATGGATTGGGTTATGGGGGCTAGAGGAACAGGATTACATTCTCTCACTTCTGGTAGGACAAGAAATATACAACATAATTAATATATGATACTTAGAGCTATGTTTACCATGAAGTAAACATTAAATAACTAGGGGCTATTATGTTACTTATATGATTATTAGTGTTTTTACCTAATTTCATTGGAGACCTCAATACTTTTAAAAAACTTTTTCAAAACAGCTCCTGCTTCTCCTCCCCATATACATATACATGTATATACACACACACATATATATGTTTATATATATACTTGTAGTTAGAGCAAAAAAATCTATGAATTTCATGTTTAAAATAAAAGGATCAAAATTCCAATATTTGAAGTTAAGTCTAGAACTTAATTTTCTATTGAAAAAGGAGGAATGTGTTTTTTTCAGTATGAAAGCCGGGAAATGGGGCCAACAGACTGCTACAGAGGGCAAACTAACTTGTCAACATACATAAATATGACAACTTTTTTACCACAGTTATTTATTATAAAAGGAGTATTTGCCTTTTTTATGTTCTTAAAAATATTCTCTTATTAAACATCACTTTCTCCAGTGGCATCACTAAGGTTGGTATCACCTAGTGCAATAAATCATGGTGTCACCCCCCGACCCATGGACCTCTTCCTATATCAGACCATACAGAATCCTTAGTAATGTTTATTATCATTATTTTAATCATAGAATGTTGTTGTTGTTGGGTGCCATCAAGTCAGTTCCAACTTATAGTGACCCTATGTACAGCAGAACAAAACATTGCCTGGTCCTGGGCCATCCTCATAATCTTTGTTATGCTTGATTGGATCCAGGATTGAATTTACTTGGATCCAATCATAGAATAATATGTAAAAAATGTACTTGTAAATTACTTAAATCTAATATTTCTTAGATTATATAAATACTAATGACAAAATTGTTTTGTAAAATCTTTCTACACTGAATTACAACATTATTAGTTACTACATAATTAGTAACTGAGTGGAAGTCTTTTCTGATTTTTCTCCTTCTTTTCCTTTAATTACTACTTCATTCTCAAAAAAGTTATTAATATAGGTTCACAAATACTAATTACCACAATATTGCAGCTAAAACACTGGAAAATTTGATGAAATCAGTGACTATAAAAACACAGGCAGCAACAAAAACAATAGCTCATGCTTGTGGCACATGCAGACAAAACCATGTGATTCAAAAGCACCAGTGCAACTGAATAATAATGATAGCTCTGTCTAGAGCACATTAGAAATTTCACAAAGTAAATAAGCATGGAGTTTTAGCCTTGCAAGTATATTGACACATGTAAGCTGTGCTTATGAAAATATTTTTGTTGTTATAACTAACTACAGGAATAGTTTTATAAAAAAATAATAAATTTCTGCTAAAACACTGCACAAAAGTTTTATAGACAGTCATTTTGGTGTTACCTCCTCTGATGGTGTCACCTAGTGCTGTCTCACCTTATTGACGCCACTGACTTTCTCAACATCTTCATTCTGAACAGCAAAGTTTTGTTTGGGGAAAACACAACAGACTGAAATGACCTCAGTTAATGCTAATTTTGAATCTCATAGAGGTAATAAAATTTAAAAAAAAAGAGGAAACTTTATGACTTTACGGAGATTTAATAACTATTTCTAAGGAAATCAGTTCAAAGTTTTAAGTGTGAGGTGCCTTTACAAAGATGCCTTTAAAGATCACTTTAGAGGAAGCAGAGATGTTGGAGGATCACAGATATACTCTTGGGACCATAAAAAAAGGCAGGGGAATAGAAATTGTCCTCATGCTATACGAATGGTAACCAGTGACTAGGGGTAAAATTCCCATTAGTTCAAAAACTGTTGTATCTCAAACAACTTTGATGAAAATTAAGATGTCATTGGAAGTTATATGATTCAATGCATGCTTCCAATGAAAGACAGTGAAGCTGAAGGTACATGTGGCAGTTGGACTAAAATTACTTAGTATGCGTGAGATTAAAAAAAAGTAAAATTTCTAAATTATTATTTTATATATGTGATTTTAAATGTTTATGAAATTAAGCTAATAAATTAAATATTACAAATAGATATAGATATGTGCATTGCTCAATGTATTTGTTCAATGTATGTCTCTAAATGTTTATATATTCACATTAGATGCAATGCATGCCTGTCTGGTTGGTCAGTCACAACTAGAAAATCAGATTATCTTGCACATAGGTACATAAAATGCTTTAAAGCATACGTAACTAAACTTGACGTGAATAAAAATATTTCAAAGTAGTATCCTGAAGATCTCCTTATAATAGGCAAACAGTTTATTTCCAAAAGAAGGGTCCCTTCATAGCAATATTGCTATTTGGATTGATAAACTCGTCATTTTTAAAAACTGAAGTATCATTCAATTCCACATTTCCAACAAATAAACTGAGTGTATAGCCCTCTTCAGGCACAAAGCGGTAATTTTTAGAGGAAAGAAATGGAGGTGAGAAATGGCCTAGATGTGAACCCATTTTTTGTTTGTTTGCTTGTTTGTTTGTTTTCTCATTACCATCCATACTGAAACATAAATGATGTCTTCTCTGATCTCCAGGACATACACACGGTTGACAAATCACATGTATATTACCTAATAGCATTATTTGACCATAGTGGCTCCATATACTTATGAAATACCATGGAAGTTTACAACAAGGTCTAAAAGTTTTCAGATTTTAATATTCCAGGAGCCTCATTGGCACAGTGGTTAAGTGCTCGGTTGCTAACCAAAAGATCAGCAATTGTAACTCACCAGTCACTATGAAGGAGAAAGATGTGGCAGTCTACTTCCATAAAGATTATGGCCTTGGAAATGCTATGCGGCAGTTCTACTCTGTCCTATAGAGCCACTATGAGTTGGAAGCAACTCGATGGCAATGGGTACTAACTCTTTGGTAGCCAGTAAACTAGGATCCCAAAAAGGACTACTAGAATGTAATAATTTTCTTCCTGATCCAAGCTGATGGAGTTTGGCACCAAGTATAGAGACCTGAATTGGACACTTTCCCCATCAATTTTGCCAATGTGACACTGAGTAAGTTATTTAACTCTTATATAAAGTAATACTATAACACCAACTAGACATAGCTGTGGTGGGAACCTCGGTTAGTCAACAAGTATTTCTTAAACACTCAGTATGGGTCTGTGGTGTGCTAGGTACAAGTGGAAAACATCTGTGGGGGGACAAAAGAAGAAGAGACGGGAAGGGAAAGGAAGGAAGGGAAGCACAGGGGAGGGGAGGAGAGGAGAGGAGATATAACACCTACCTACACAGAGTTTATAGTCTATTAGGGGAGATAAATTTTAATCAAATGATAACATTAAATATGACAATGTGAAAAAATTTTATTAGAGAATGCTCATACATTTTTAAAGCATTTTTTTTTTAATAGAAGAGTTTTAGTTTGGGTTCACCAAAATTAGACTTTAAAGCAAGAACTTCAGTGCAGATAGTTTATTTGGGACGTGATCTCATGAGGTATATGTGAGGAAATAGGAAAATAAGATAGCAAAGAAAAACCAATGAAGGGTGCATTAATGAGCAAGATTCTGCTATGGGTAACCAGAGTCAGTTCCTTTGGGGATCCTCTTAGAAAACATGTGGAACCTGAAATAGAATCACCCCACAAGATATTGGGGAGGCTAAAGAATTTATCCACTAACGTCTACTCCCCATTGGGGATGGTTATCTCTGGGACCTTTAACTCCCCTGCAATTTCTGTTTACACCTGGATTGTGACATTAGTAATTTCCCTGATATCCTCTTGTAGAAAAGAGAGGGATAAAAGTGCTGGAGATGTGAACTTGTCAGAGTGCAGAAAACTGTTTATCATAGCTTATGGGAACTCAGGTGGGTGCGGGAATGTAGGATAGGGCTTCAACAGCATCAGCTTCAAGACATTGTTGAGATATTGTATCCATCAAAATTGAGTGTTTCTTACTTTTTCTTAAACAATTCTAGTCACCAAACTTATATATACATATATTTTATAGTTCACTTTGACTATATACCTAACTAAAGAAAAATTCTGAGAAGTGCCTTAAATGCAATTTCCAGCTAAGTCAATCACAAAATAGAGTCTAAGGACCTTATTCAGGCAGTTATTACTTAGCCCTAAATTAGTTCCCACCACCTTTCTGTCAGTTTGATGTACTATGGTGGCTTGCATGTTGCTATGATGCTAAAATCTGTGTCACCAATATTTCAAATATCAGCAGGGTCACCTACAGTAGACAAGTTTTAGTGGAGCTTCCATACTAAGGCATACTAAGAAAAAAAATGTCTGGTGATCTACTTCTGAAAACTACCCAGTGAAAACCCTATGAATTATAACAGAATATTTTTTAATACAGTGCTGGAAGATAAGCCCCCTTGGACTGAAAGGCAACAATGGACTTACACCTGCCATTGATCATGAGGATGGTGCAGGACCAGGCAGCCTTTCATTACATTGCCTATAGGGTCAGCAAGGGTCGAAGCAGACTTGAAGGCAAGTAGCACTACAATAAACTAGCTCTACTAATACCACAACAACAAAATGCTCAATCTTCTTTACTCCTTCAGCTTCCCTTGACCATTTTGGTTCCATGGAGCTACACTGTTTCTCATCCCTACTATCCTGCAAAATGGTTAATAGAGAAAGATAGCTTTGGTGTCTTTCCTTTCTTATTGTTTCCTAGAATAAGCACAGATGTACTTTGTGCATTTGAGTTACTACTAATTGCTCAGTGACACAGGTGAAGGAGAGCAAAAATATCCACCTTACATGCTGTTGAGTTGATTCCGGCTCATGGTGACACCATGTGTGCAGAGTAGAACTGCTCCATAGGGTTTTCAAGGCTGTGACCTTTTGGAAGCGGTTCACCAGGCCTATCATCCGAGGAAACTCTGGGTGGGTTTGAACCGCCAATCTTTATGCTAGTGGTTGAGCACCTAACTGTTTCGTGCCATCCAGGGAGTCCTACAACAAATGTTTACAGAGTCCTTTAACTTGACAATGTGAAAAAAGCATAGGATTTGGAGTCAGAAATATCTGGTTTTAAAGTCTTGTTTCATCTAAGTATTTGATCTTAGGATAGTGACTCACACTTGGAACCCCAGTACTCTCCCAGGTAAAATAAGGATACCATTAGTTATCTCATAGTATTATGGTGAGAAATAGTGAAATAGACTAGGTTAAATGCCTTAGCACAATGGCCAGTACATAAAATGAATTCAGTAATGGAGTCTATTACTGTTGTAAAAGCAATAATTTTCAAGACCATCCTTATGTTTACATGCCACAGACTGTAAAGATATTGACAAATCTTACTGAAAATTACTTATCACGTATATGATAAAACTATTAGAATGTACCTCAAAGACAAATGTGATGACTTTTCCAATTTCTTTGCTTCCGCACACTACATTTTTCTGGTTTATTGTGTGTAAACTCCTTAAGGTTGAAAGAAGGGAAATAATTTGATACACTACATAATAGCAAATTTATGCCAACACAAGGTTTTACAACTAAATATCAAAAATGGTGGTTATGTTTCAGCAAACTATATGCTAAATCCATCCATGTGAAACACAGTTTATCTGACAACTACTAATATTACTTAATGTCTTGTACTGATATGGTACCACCTACATTTTCTATCACCACTTCGAACTTCGAATCTTTTAAAAACATTTCTAAAAATGTGTGAATCTGACTAAGAACAGAAAATCAACAAGGAATATCTATTTCAATCTCTCTTCAAAGGAAACATCTCCATTTATTTGTTTGAGACAATGTCTCCCTCTCCAGAGAATTGACGACTCCTTTCTTCCTTTCCAAGTGTATGTGCATTCATATTCAATTTGGATTGACCAGAAATAACTGTATTCTTGCTGGTTTATCAGCAATGACTTATAATTTTTTTTTCACAATTTAGAATGATAAGCAGGATTTTCAAAAACATTACAACTGTATTCTATTGCCAATCTATATTCATGTTCAAATGAGAAACATTGAAAAATAGCACTTCGTTTCTTAAAAATAAATTACATTTCTTCCTATTGGTTCATGGACAATGTATATTGGGAACTTTCATCTCCTTATTTGTTTTCATATCAGGTTTACTCACATTTATATGAGTCTTGTTAAAATGGTATGTTCTGTCTGCTACCGTTTGTGTTTCTGAGATTTTCTAATTGTTCACCATTTTAAAAAGGTCATCATTCATCTGTGCAGTAGTTTCAAAGATTTGGTACCTTACTTATGTTGGGTATTTTTCTTATACACAATCGTGCAGATTACACACCAGACTGTATAACTGGGAAAGAGAAAAATGGTAGAAGATTAATGAAAACATTACCTACAGGCTGACAGTACCAGAGAGTAAGGATGTAACTAAATTGGAGTGAAAAACGCTTCACCACCTAAAAGGATAGCACAGTTCTATTCTGACAGACATGGGGTCACTATATTTGATTATTCTGATATCTTATAGTTCTATAGAATCTGTTATATTTTCACGTTTCATATATCTTATGATGTCTATTTACTTGATTACTCTTACAATGGATACTGGAGCTATCTTTCTATCTTTGTCTCTATTTTTTCATTCAAGTCTATCAATTTATCTTGTATATGGTTGATAATAATGTTATTTAGAGTATAATTATGTTATATGCTATTTTTATCATTAATTAAAAATTCCTATGCTAAACTAATCTCATTATCATTTATGCATAATTGTGTGGTTCTAATTTGGTGTTCTCGGTGTCAAGGATATAGTGATGAACAAAAAGACAAAAACTTTGCCTTCATGGAATGAAAGTGCCAGTAGAAGAGACTGATTATAAACAAGCAAATGAGTTATACCTAAAAATTGGTACTTTATTTATACTGTAAAATATTTATAAGCAGCTTAAAATTGATATATAATACATTGCCAGGTAGTGAAAAGTGCTATGAACAAGAATTGTGTCCAGATTAGAGGATGGAGAGTGAGTAAATTGGGAGTGCGTGTGACTATTTTATATAGAGTTGTCATTCAGAGAAGGCCTTTCTAAGGAGGTGACATTCGAATAGGGGCTGGAATGAAATAAAAGAATGAGCCATACAAATCTTTAGGGTAAAAGTGTTCCAGGTCAAGTGACCAGTTATTTTAAAGGTCCTGAGCTGGGTATATATTTAGTATGTTGTAGGAACAGTAATGAGATCGTTAAAACACAGCAAGTCAGAGGGATTCGTAAGGGTCCAATAATGTGGAGCCTATATCCTATGAGAAACGCTTAGGATTTTATCATTTACATGTGACGGAAAGATTCTAGAGAGTTTTGAGCAAAGGAGTGATATTATCTCATTTTTGTTTGAAAAGGGTCATTGTTTATTGTAGCAAGGGAAAGGGCATATACAGGGAGATAGTTGAGGAAGCTACTGCAATTTTTCAGGCCAGGATGGTAGATTAGCCCTTTTTGGATTTTGATTTGTTTCTAGATTTAAAAAAAAAAAAAAAAAAAACCTCTGGGAGTACAGGAATTATTACATATATTTATTTAGTACCTAGACAAAGACATGTCATAAAGTAAGCGCTCAAAAAATGCCTCATGAGTGAATACAATACTGGTGAATTAACTAGTTTTAGACTAAGAAAAGAATAAATCAAAATGAAAATTTTCTTGAAATATCTATATTTTATTATTCTTTTACAAGGTAACCATACCCAATGGTACAATAGAGGAAATTTAAATGTAGGGAACATAGGAGGCTAATTTTCTCAAAAAAATCACATCACGCAGATCATGTAAGTTCTAACAAGTGAAGATGTTAAGATATACATTAATATGCCACTTAATATTAAGAGTAATAACCAGAGCTGGAAATATAGTTGATGTAAAATGATAAAAATATGTCCCATTTACTAAGGTCATTTTCATAAAGGTCTTAGTATACCATGGAATGTTACAAGGAGCCCCAGAGTAAGTAGGTGAGTTCTAATACTATCTCCAGCTAGATGACCTTTGACAAAATCTTGAGTTTTCTTACCTATAGACTGGGAATAACATTGTTTTTCCACTACTTCAGAGGGTTATTATGAGAAACCAATATGGCGAGATATGTGAAAGCAATTCAATAAATACAACGTACTAGCAAATGTTTAGATTTATAAACTATTATACCAACCATTATATACATGGCATATATGATAGTAACTTTATTTTCCTGGTACCTCCTATTACTGCATTATTGCCCTGCTCATTGGAAAATCTGTTCTATGTGTTCTTTCATATATATTTTTCGTAATCTTATTCACTTTATTTTTATATCTAGTGGCTCTCAAACTTGACCACACATCAAAATCATCTGGAGAGCTCCTTAAAACCCATATTGTTACATCCCACCCCACAAAATTAGTTTCAGTAGTTCCATGGTAAGGCCTGAAAATTTGCTTTTCTAGAAAATTCCCATATATTGCTGATGCTGCTCTTCTTGAAGGATCACACTTTGAGAACTTCTGTTTATGGGAATAATGATCATTTCACAGAGTTCAGAAAAAACGCTCATTTTTTAATTGTTGAACTAAATTATCTCTCAATCAGTCTGTACAAAAAATCTCTTTGGCACTTAAAAAAGACTACTTCTGACTGGCCAAAAAAATAAACACTTCAACAGAAAACAAACAAAAAAGCATACTTCCATCTGAGAACTCCCTTGAGTGAGCTAATAGACATGAATCTAAATGTTAAGAGGCAAAAGCAAATCCTTCTCTTACTAGAGTTGAAAGTTGAAATTACATATCCATTATTCATTATATTAAAAGCACTGAGGTGTAAAATTATAGGAGTAGTGTCAAGCGCTATGTATCATTTCTTTATTCAGAAAAGTCAAAATCTTTTGACTATATTTCCGATAATAACTTTTTTCCTTATGTTAGTTACGATCAAAGAATAAAATGACCAATAACTTTTTGGAACTGTTCAAGAATCTGTTGGGAATATAAGAAATATACTACCAAAAACTTTTTGAAGAAGCTTTGCATTCACTGTAAAGACAAAATAACCTAGCTAGAGATGTATGGACAATTCTTTATGGACCATCATTTTAGCTTTAGAAAATTAAAGTCACATAATTATATACAAGTTAAATTTCAAGAACCAGGTTCTATTTCTAAAGCTTCTATTTAAATGGTATATGCATTCATTGTAGTATTAAATCGTAGTATTAAATTGCTATATGTAAGTATTAATGACTACCCTCTACATAGTATAAAAGCATTATATTATTTTTCCCTGAGTTCAAGTGAGTTTCCACACATTTACATGTAGAGGAGAAAAAATTATTCTCCACTTCTCCCTTTGAGCCAAAACCATCCCTGAAGAAAAACAGAAAACATCTATCCAGGAATGAGAGAACCAATGTGGTACAGAGAAATTATGTTTCATTTTCTGTGGCACACAAATATATGTAACAGCTGTTACCTCTGCTAAATATGGTCGCTGCATTCTAAAGAAAGTTGTAGACCTTCTTTACCCTCAAATACATAATAGCTTCTCATGTGTTCATTCAATTTTTGATCACGCAATTTTGACAGTGTGGCACAGTAGTTAAGCATAAGGCTGCTAAGCAAAATGTTGGCAGCTAGAACCCACCAGCTGCTCCACAGGAGAAAGATGTGGCAGTCTGATTCCATAAAGATTTACAGCCTTGGAAACCCTGTGGGGCAGTTCTACTCTGTCCTGAAAGATTGCAATGAGTCAGAATCAGCTCCATGGCAACAGGTTTTTAAGTCTTGTTTTTATTAGCTGCCACTGAGTCAATTCCAACTCATGGAGACCCCATGTGTGTAGAGCAGAACTGTTCTCCATAGGATTTTCAAGGTTGTGGCTTTCAGAAGCAGATCCCTAGGCCTATCTTTCAAGGCACCTCTGGGTGGATTTGAACCATCAATTTTTCGGCTAGTAGTTGAGTGTTTAACCATTTGTGCCATCCAGAGACTCCTGTAGTAAGTCTAAGGACTTAAAAATTGAATAGGAAAATACAAAGATACATAAAACTCCATGCTATTTCAAGAAAATAGAAATTTTGTTGTCAAAGAAAGTGAAGAATTGAACTAAATACTGATAGGAAGAGATCTCTTCCAGGTATGTTTGTCTGTGTGTGTGTGTGTGTGTGTGTGTCTGTGTGTGTGTGTGTGGCAGGGGTGTTTAGCTATTACCTTGTGTCTAGGTCAGAAGATATATTAACTGAGACAATTTTAGATAGAACACTGTTGCTGCTTTTTAACAAATGCATCTATTTTCCCTTTTTCTTTTTTTGGCATTGTCTGAACATACCTGGACACTAGGATTTCAAGTGTACATAAAACCATTGGAGTTTCAGAACCCCCAAGACGGGTCTTTATATAACTTGCTGGAAAAAACACTGAGGAAAAAATATCATATACTCTGAAGAAAATCTTAATATTATTATCTTCTTTTAGACATTCTGCACAATAATCAAAAACAGTCTGCATTACTACAGTCTCCTTCCTTTAGTGGCAATTTGCTTCAGTGGAGTTGTCATATTAACTTGGGCCCCCGCTGAGAGTCCTTCCCCTGAACTGCCAACATCAGTGTCATGGATTGAATTGTGTTCCCCAAAAAATGTGTGTAGCAACTTGGCTAGGTCATGATTCCCAGTATTGTATGATTGTGTTATCTGATGTGATTTCCTTATGTGTTGTAAACTCTACCACTATGATGAGATTATATGTGATCTCCTCACGTTGTAAATTCTATCACTGTGATGAGGTTATACTGATGAGGTTGACAAGATCAGTGTCTTAATGCAATCTCTTTTGAGATATAAAAAAGAGAAGCAAGCAGAGACACATGGGAACCTCATACCACCAAGAAAGCAGTGCTGGGAGCAGAGCGCGTCCTTTGGACCTGAGGTTCCTGTGCTGAGATGCTCCCAGACCAAGGAAAGACTGAGGCATCACAAGGACCTTTCTCCAGAGCCGACAGAGAGAGAGCCTTTTCCAGGAGCTGATGCCCTGAATTTGGACTTGTAGCCTACTGGACTGTGAAGACAATAAATTTCTCTCTGTTAAAACCATCCACTTGTGGTACTTCTGTTACAGCAGCACTAGATGACTGAGACAATCAGTGTCTCTATTCTCAGCAGGTCAATTCCATTGGTTCAGTCTCAGTTTGTGGTCACAAGTAAGAAGTATAACACTCAGGTATCAAGAGATGCAGAAGGTTCTAGTGAAGCTTGAACAGCTGCAATTCAGTGGAGGCTAGAATGACTAATCTCAGTGCTACTTAATCAGAAATAGTTTTCCACAGGTGACAAACCAAGTCCCAGTAGAAACTTCAGAGTATTGATGCAGCTTCCAAATGCATTACACAATTGTAGTTTTGAATTCATTTATAAAGATGTGCTTCCCAACAGGAAAAACATAAGTAAGTTTTATAGTTTACAACTAAGGTAACATTCTCTTAATAAATCCCTCACCCTCAACCCCCTATTTTTTTTATAAAGAAAAACCAGTAAAAGATAGTAAATTAAGGCAGCCTCACTGTTTCTGAGGTGCTTTGAAAATGTGTATAGAGAAGAGATTCGGGAAGAAAATATGTCAATTGTTCAGCTGCTTCTATACAGAAATAAATAGGTCCAATTGCTTTATAAATTGCTATAGAAAGTATTGATACAATGTGTACAATTTAAAATGCTTATTCTGGCATCCAAAAATCTATACAAATTTGTATTAGAAAACAGAGACTTTTATTGAGGCAGGCCCCCCTTGGGAAATCCTGAGAGTGCAGACCAAGACTCTTGGCTACGAGCCCCGTGTGTCCATCTCTGATCCATTAGAGAAAGAACAGGCCTCATAAATTGTCACCAGTGACCCTGCTTCATTGCAATCACAAGATCTTGGCTATTTTATTCCAGAAAAGATCTTTTTTTTCAAGTTATAGCCATAAAGAACACAAAAGCACAGACTGTTCTACAAAACTCTCATATCTCTTTCGCTGTGCCCTGAAATATTATGCATACTCACTACTTTGTAATATTTCTGTTAGAAACCAGAAGGTGAATATCCCGGGACTCAGATGAACAAAGAAAAGTGATAATTTGATACCATTCCTGTCAATTGTCTCAATTATAAGCTGAGACGTCAGCCCACCTTACCTATGCAAAGAATTGACAGGCTATGTCTATGGATCTTAATAGTGACCATAAAAATTAAGCGATGATGTGCAGTGGAGTGTACAATGTGTGTGTGTGCATATGTGTGTGTATTCTGGGCAACAGAGGTTCTCTCTCTTCAGACTTCTGAAACAAATGAAAGAAATCTCTATGCTAGAGGCTAAGAAAACAAGGTGATGATATTCAATTATAAGTCAACAGTTCCGGGAAGAGAAAATAAAAAAACAATTTTTTTTGAAAAATATTTTTGACTAATGTCTTTCTCTTTGGGTTTTGATTCCTGTACTTACTACCTTACATAAAGAATTAATTAATTAATTTAGGATCTAGAAAGAGAACAGTGTCCCATTGTAGTTATCTAATGCTGCGTAACAGATCACTACAAAAGAGTGGTTTAAAATACAAACCACCTTTTTTTTTGTTCTAGACTGGGCAATGACTAGCTCATCTAGCAGTTCCCGATCAGGTTCTCTCATGTGGTTGCAGTCTGATGGTTACTGGGGTCATCTTAAATGTTTTTTCTGTCACTCACATGTCTGGCACCTGGGCTAAAAAGATTCCAATAATTAGGGACTAGAACAGCTGGGACTTTTCTAGTATCTCTCTTCTCTCTCTCTCCTCCCTCTTTCTCCTCTCTCTTGTTTTTCCTCTCTCTCCTCTCTGTCTTTTCTTCTCTCCCTTCCTCTCTTCTCTCTCTCACTTTCTTTTCTCTCTCTCTCTTCTCTCGTTCTCTCTCTCTCCCCAAAGTGACCTCATGGTAGCCAGACTACTTTCATAATGACTGAAGACTCTCAGAGCCAGTGTTCCAAGAGCTACTAGCAAAACCTGCATTCTCTTTTCTAATATAGCAACAGAAGCCACGCAAGTCACTTCCACCACATTATATTAGTCAAGGCATTCTCAAAACCTTGCCTATTTTCAAGGGGAGAGGACATGGACTCCACCTCCTGATAGAAGAAGTGTCTAGGAATTTACAGACATGTTTTAAAAGCATCACAGTATTTCCTTCTAATTTCTGCCCAGAATTCCCTGGAACACCTATCTAAATATGATTGTAACCTAATAGCATAAAGATGCTTGGTTATAAGTTTCAGGCACCTTAGCTTTTGAAGTCTTTTTTCTTTTTTCCTTACAATACTAAAATGTCATTTTAACAAAGCTATCTACTTTTTCATTGTCATTAGTTACACATTTCTCTAAGTTACTTTTCATATCGTTCTATCTATGCAGACCATATAGAACTACTATAGTTAAGGTAATATCCCCTAAAACTGCCCAATGCACAGAACTGCATGATTCAAACTTCAGTTTTCTTTGTTATGATTATAGCTAATATTTACATTTTTGAGACTCTTTTCTAAACCCATTAAATTAAGTCATTTAATTATCCCAACAATTTTGTGACATATTCTTATTATCCTCCTATTACAAATAAGGAAACTGAGGTACAGAGAGGGTAGTTAACTTCCCCAAGGTCACACAATTAGTAACTGGAGGGGCTGAGATTAAAATTCAGTCAGCTGACTGTTGAGGTCATAGTCATTGCTTTCCAGTAAGCAAGATCAACTCCTTATAAAAAGGATGAAAATTAACTCCCAACAGAGTTGCCTGAAATGATTAAATACATTCTTGGGAGAATAAGTAGTAATAGCTTAGAACTGGAGATTTTAAGTGATTCCAAATGTCATGGGAATTCATTTACTTTGTTTAGGTATAGTTATTTACCTTGTACTATAAGCAGATGGTGGAGTCCTAGTGGCACAGTGGTTAAGAGCTATGGCTGCTGACCAAAAACATCAGCTGTTCGAATCCACCTACGGGGAAACCCTATAGGGCAGTTCTACTCTGTCCTGTAGGGTCACTATGAGTTGGAATCGACTTGACAGCAGCAGGTTGTTTTGGTTTATAAGCCAATGGTCTGGAGTCCTGGTGATGCAGCCCTTAAGTGTTCAGCAGCTAACCAAATCGTTGGCAATTCAAATCCACCCAGTGGCTCTGCAGGAGAAAGACCTGGCGATCTGCTCTTATAAAGATTACAGCCTAGAAAACCCTATGCGGCAGTTCTACTCTGTCAGATGGGGTCACTATGAGTCAAGATCATCTCAAGGACACCTAATAACAACATAGGCAGATTGTAGGTTTATCTGTCACTCACTCTATGCATGTATCTACTTGCTTGTCTACATATGTGTCTGTCTGCTATGTATGTCTCTATCTATCTACCTACCTACTACCTACTTACTGACCTATTATCTGTTTATGGATCTATCTATCCCTCTGTAGGTTGAACTCCCTAAGAAACAGACTCTGTGATGAAGATTAGTGTGCATGAAATTTATTAGGAAGTACTCTCAGTATTTGCACCTATGGAGGAAGGAAAAGAAGCAGAATTGAGCTGTGGGAGAAGGTGGACTGTGAGGCAGTAACAACAAAGGTATCAGCTGACTCCACAGACAACTTTGAAGCTGGAATGGCACTTTGGAGTTATACTGGGTTGGAGCAAGGGAGCCAGGTTTTTATAATGCAGACATCAACTAGCTATTGGATGCAGGCTGCCCTTAAAGAGGGGGATTAGCCTTGGGCAAGGCTACTTTGTTCAACCAGAGGAAATTCCAGGAGAGGTCAGAGAGTCCTCAACTCAGCAGATAATAGTCCCAGCAGGTGGTGGAATAGGCCCTTTTGAGCTGAAAGAGAGGCGTCTGTGCTACAGCAACATTTTCTACTAGTGTATGTGTGTGTGTGTCTGTACGTGCATATTTATTTGTAAATCACATATATGTACTTCTTCAATGTGTATATTAAAATGATTTTCTAAAGGTTATATTTGCTTATTTTTTAAATTAGAAAGATAATTATTTCACATTGCTTTAGTCTCTGTGAATATTATTTATTTATTTTCTATGAGTCGACTAGATGGCATGCAACAACATTGCCTTAACACAGCTTCTCTTACAAGACCATGCCTGGAATTCTCTTATGTACAATCCTCTTTCTTGTTACAGCTTAATATATCCAAAGATCATTGTCCTGATTTCTTATATAACATTATAAAAAACATTATAACATTATAAAAAACCCACTGCTGTTGAGCTGATTCCTACTCATAGTAACCCTATAGACCAGAGCAGGATTATCCTATAGAGTTTCCAAGGCTATAAATCTTAATGGAAGCAGACTGCACATCTTTCTTCCTTGGAGCAACTGGTGGGTTCAAGCCGCTGACTTTTCAGTTAGTAGCAGAGTGCTTTAATCACTGTGCCACCAGGGCTCCTCTATAAACATTATAAACAGCATTAATTATATTGGATGACTGAATTAATAAAAGCCCATTGAATTAGCAGGTAAATAGTCAGCATTCTACCTTTATGTCTGAAGTTAAATGTTTATTTGTAGAATACTGTCATTTATGCACAATATGATATTTTTATTAATCTGTTATCTAACTGAATGAATTTTACACTATAAATGTTCATTCTATGTAAAAATTAGAACATAATGATATATAATAAATCTATGATGCTTATGTTTTTAAAATTCCTGCCTTCTTATGAAAACATAAAATCCACATTCTCTGTCATATGTGCTATAAAAATATGCTATTTTTGCTTCCCTAATATACGTAATAGTCTAATATTTTTGTCCCTATCTCTCACTGGCCCCCCCTATGTTCTAATAAATTCCTGTGGTTCAGTATGGACTCCAGAAGAGAATTCTAAAATTCAGTGTGCATCATACTCTTCTATTGTATTTAATAATCCACAAAGCACTTACTCCATTTGATCTGAAATAATAAACTGTGTCTCCAAGGAATTTAATGGCACCTGCCTAAGGTGAGAAAAAGCAGTTAGTGAAGTCGGGATACTGATTCCTGAAGTTGTGCACTTTCCATGAAGCCAGTTTCTTAGATGTTTCCAAACGTATGTGGTCACTCTCAGTGCATTACATGAAACATCAATTAAGGTACGATACCAACAAGTAACTCTGGTCATTTCTACAGTTTTGTTTCTGTTTTATTTTGGAGTATGCAGGATTTCATAGATATAAATGAAAGTTATTTACACTCATGCATTATGCCATTAATTTATTTGTTAACATATTAAATATTTATAGCCGCATAGAATGTTTTGATAGGTTTTCTGATGTAGTAAGAGAACATAATTTATAGACAGTTTCTGTTTGCATGAACTTGTTAAATTAAAAAAAAAATTCTCATATTCTGCAATTTATATTGTGTGTGTTTTTAGCCTGCAAAGTCATTTAAATTAACCAAAAATAATTTTCCTCTTCAGGCAACAATGCCACATACAATGGTATCAGCATCTACATTTGAATGTCACATCTCGTTTACTGTTAAAACCCAGCATCATTTAATGCAGCTGCCACTGAAAAGTTCACAGAACTGAGCCACCAACCAGACATTTTCTCCCTTGATAATTACTATTTTTGCTGCCTCACTTTGCTATCGGGCACCTTATCCAGTTACCTAATCAGATTATGATGGCATTTAAAACATATCTAAAAATAGGTCCTTTTCAATGTAATATAGTTATAAGGGAGTATGGGAGCAAAAAGTAAATACAGTTCTCACAATGTAAATGTTTATATTGGTATTATTTTTCTTAGCACCTATTTCTTTTAGAAGAAGATATGTATTTTCAAGGAAACAACTTTTGAGAGCAGTACTTCATTTTCACAACCCTCATAATATTAACAGGTAGGAGTGCCTCAGGCTATTTTAACAACTGCCTAACTCTTTTCTATTAATGTGTCTTGTTTTGTGCTATTTGGCATGTGAGAATAATGGTACCAAATGCACTTCTACTTCTTAGTGGAGATATATTCACAATTCTCTTCTATTTCAAGAAAAATACTAGGAATACTTTTAATTCAGCTTCTACCATTATACTTATTTTACTGAATCCTTCATAATTTACTACTTTCATGTTTCTTATAGAACATAAGTTTGTAGTTATCAACTAAATAATCCAGGACCCATCATCCAAAGGAAGAAGAATATTAACAATTTTGCTATTTCAAAATTCTCTCAATATTTTACCAACATGTTTTAATATATACTGTTAAAATTGTCAGAGCAAGGTCACTTGAGCTATTCTCATATATACTTCTCTTAAATAGAAGGTAAAAATTGGCTAAATAAGAACTACAACACTGAATAGATTCCCTAACCTCCTTGGCAGTTGTGAAGTAAGGGTTACATATGTGTGTTGCCCAAATGCAGATATCTGCTGATAAAATCTATAAAGGAGCTTGTATTTCTAAAGCTTATACATGGTCTCTACTTGCCCTTGTGGCCTACATCAGTAAATTTGTCAGTCCTCCCGTTTTCTAGTGGCATGGACGGCCCTACAGCAAAGGAAGAAATTACACGGTTTGAGATTCCCCCAGAGACACACAGAAGCCAATAATCCTGCTAACATTTGCTCCTGTCTAAAAGGCCAAACCAGTATGTTAGCCAGGTGGCTACCCACATTTCTAAGCTCTACTTTCTGAATGAGAGAAAAGCATACCTGTTTTCACTCACAGGATTTCAGGTAACAGTTATGAAATGTATGTTATCCAAATGGAGTGAGCCAGCAATAAGAATTTCATTATCATGGTAAAATACTGTGAAATCAGATTACTTTATATAACACTGCAAGAAAATCAGTCTTGGGTAGCAGGAGGTGGCGTGGAGCTTCTCCTGTTGCCTGTGTCATCAACTGGCTTAAAGATATGCAAGGTATCCCACTTTCTAAGAACAACTGCAAAGAGTTGGGAGGAAACTACATCTTTAGGGTTTCTTAAAAGGGGTACAACCAGCCTTGCTATTACCAGTCACCTCCTCAACATTCCCATTCTTAGTTGGGATGCTCAAGAGAAGTGTAAGGGGTAGATCATTCTTTGGAGTGCAGCCTCCATGAGCAAGTTGGCTTTTTCACCACTTATTCACAAGTCAAGGAGCCCTGGTGGCACAAACAATTAAGTGCTCAACCGTTAACCAAAAGGTTAGTGGTTCAAACCCACCCAGAAGCTCCACAGGAGAAAGACCTTGCAATCTGTTTCTGTAAAGATTATAGCCAAGAGAAGCCTATGGGACAGTTCTACTCTGTCACATGGGGTTACTGTGAGTCAGAAGCAACTCGACAGCACCCAACAACAACATCCTCAAGTCAGTCACTGGGTGGTGCAAGCAGTTAATGAACTTGGCTGCTTATCCAAAAGAGAGATTTGAGGTTCAAATCCACCCAGAGGTCCCTGAGAAGAAAAGCCTAGCATTATACCTCTGAAAAATCAGTCATTGAAAACACTGTGGAGCATAGTTCTACTCTGATACAAGTGGGGTCGCCATAAGTCAGAATCAACTTGACAGCAACTGGTATGGTATGGTATCCCCAAGCCAATGGAGGACAAATCTAAAACATTACCTTGTAGAGACTGACAGTACCTAACAGACTCAACAGCTGATATTTCATTCCCTTGTTGAACATGCCTCAAATATGCTGACCTGGCCTGCCCTTACCGAAAGGGAAAAATGGCTATGGGACAGGCTCTGGTAAATAAGAGGACTGGCAAATTTGCTGATGTAGGTCAAAAGGATAAAAGTTCACCCCACCTCCTATTACCCAAGAGTGTTTTTCTACTGCAATCTTGTAGAGAGGAATCTGATTCTACTAAGATATTTTACCACAATAGTGAATTCTTATGGGCAGCTCTTTTCATCTGGACACAAGGAGAAGGTAGCAGTGTCATCAGCTATGCTCCCTCCATATGAATAAATGAATGTCCTATCAGTCAAGAGAAACCAGTAGGTAGTAAGATTTGAGACATTTTGCCAGCACCTTTCTGAGAAGTTGTCCCAGGATGAAAACACCACAGCAGGGAGATGCAGTGTGGTATACTGCCATAAAACAGTGGGGCCATGAAATAGGTGAAGCATGAGCTAAATCTTTCAAATCAGGGGACTGTGCAGTGAGGAAGACATACACCAACCCCAGAAGAACTTACACACTGTGTGGTATAAGTGTGTCCCAGATGATTGGCACATTTACCACACAGAAACTATTTGCAGCACCTAGAAAAGCTGTTATAATCAACAGAAGAAAAAAATCTACAACAGAACCTGTTCAATCTGTCCAACACACTGCAGGAGACATAATTAAGAGGATATAGGGAAAGAAGAGTCTCAAAGACAGACATGTCTCCCTCTTTCACTCCTGAGTGTGAAGGGAAGAGGAAGCACACAGAAAAATCTTTAAATTGAAAAGGAGGTTGAAATTTGAAACCAGAAAGATTTTTAATAACTGAGGGTAACAGGAAGTTCTAGAATCTGTTCAATATTTTGTTTAGGGATAATAAAAAGGGATTTGAAGGATATGGTCGTAAGTCCCATTTGGAGTAAAAAATAAAACAGAGTTCATCAGATTTATAACTTTCTAATTTGGACTACTTAATGAACTAGTATACTTATGAGTAGAAAGGCTATGTTATGCTAGTTATCTGTAGTAGCTAATCACCTGTCCCCTCCAAGCTAGCATTTCTACTCCTGATTTTTCTAATGGCAACATTCCTTTCATTTGGGGACATAGTCAATACTCCATATGGTTCTGCTGACCTGTCAATCATAGTGCTCTCACCTCAGCGATAGGCCTGAAGATTTGACTCAGTTGGAGTTCTCGGTGATACAAATGGTTAATGCCCTCTTCTGTTAACCAAAATTTTGGAGACTCAAGTCACAGTGCATTGAAAGAAAGACCTGGTGATCTACTTCTGAAGAATCAGCCACTGAAAATTCTATGGAGTACAGTTCTACTGGAACACACATGGGGTCACCATGAGTTGGAGTTGTCTCAGTGGCAACTGGCTTGGCTAGGTTAATCATAAAAAAAAAAAAAAAAATCACTGCTGTCAAGTCAATTCTGACTCCTAGAGACCTCATAGAGTTTCCAAGGCTGTAAATCTCTATGGAAGCGGACTGCCACATCTTTCTCCCAAATATCTTAGGCTAGGTTCTGTAGGGAAGCAAAACCAGTAAAGCATGTAAATATGTATAGAGAGAAATTTTTATTAAGGAAATGGCTCACGCAGTTGTAGAGGCTGGAGTATCCCAAGTCCGAGTGTCAGTTTGGAGGCTTCTCCTGATTCATGTAGCCACAGGGGCTGGCAAACCGAAGATTGGCAAGTTAAACAGCAGGGCTCTGGCTTACAGGCTAGGAAGAGAAACGAACGCAAATATCAGCAGGTAAGAGAACAGGTAAGTGTTGCTTCCTTTTCTATGTTCTGAAATAGTTTGAGTAGCACTGGTACAAGATCTTCTCTGAATGTTTGGTAGAATTCACCAGTGAAGCCATCTGGGTCAGGGCTTTTTTTTGTTGGGAGTTTTTTAATTACCTTTTCAATCTCTTCTCTTTTTATGGGTCTGTTTAGATTTTCAACATCACTTTGTTGTAGTTTAGGTAGGTAGTGTGTTTCTAGAAATTTGTCCATTTTCTCTAGGCTTTCAAATTTGTTGGAGTATAGTTTTTCATAATAATCTGTTATGATCCTTTTTCTTTCAGTTGGGTTTGTTGTAATGTCACCCATTTCATTTCTTATTTGGGTTATTTTCATCCCCTCCTATTTTTCTTTTGTCAGTCTGGCCAGTGGTTTGTCAATTTTGTTGATGCTTTCAAAGAACCAACTTTTGGTTTTGTTGATTCTTTCTATTGTTTTTCTACTGTCTATTTCATTTATTTATTTCTGCTCTGGTCTTTATTATATCCCTTCTTCTGGTGGCTATGGGCTTTTTTTGCTGTTTTCTTTCTATTTGTTTGAGTGGTGTAGTTAAACTTTTGATTTTGTCCTTTCTTCACTTTTGATGTGTGCATCTATTGCTATAAATTGTCCCCTGAGGACTGCCTTCACTGTGTCCCAAAGGTTTTGGTATGATGTGTTTTCATTCTCATTTGATTCTAGGAATTTTTTGATTCCATCTCTG
>NW_004443939.1:20307720-20312823 GCF_000243295.1 Trichechus manatus latirostris | reverse complement strand
GGGGTCTTAAAAGCCTGTGAGCAGCCATCTAAGATACTCCACTGGTCTCACCCCTTCGGGAGCAAGAGAGAATAAAGAGAATAGGATATGAGGAAAAGATTAGTCCAAAGGACTAATGGACCACAGCTACAACGGCCTCCACCAGACTGAGTGCAGTACAGCTAGATGGTGCATGGTACCATCACTGACTGCTCTGACTGGGATCACAACAGAGGGTTCTGAACAGAGCTGGAGAAGGATGTAGAACAAAATTCTTACACACAAAAAAGACCAGATTTACTGGCCTGAAAGAGACTGGAGAAACCCCGAGAATATGGTCTCCAGACACCCTTTCAGCTCAGTGGTGAAGTCATTCCCTAGGTTCACGGTTTAGCCAGGGATAGGACAGCCCCATAAAACAAAATGGGACTAATGAGGCACAGTCATCCAGGGATAAGGACTAGAAGGCAGAAGTGGACAGGAAAGCTGCTGATAGGGAACCCAAGGTTAAGTAAGGACAGTGTTGACATGTAGTGGTGTTCTTATCCATTGTCATAGGGCAATATGTGTACTAACTGTTCACTGCGAAACTGTTTTGTTCTGTAAAATTTCATCTAAAGTGAGAATAGCAGCACAGCTGGAAGAATGTAATCGACGTAACTGAATTGTACGTGTAGAAATTTTTGAAATGCTTGTATCTTTGTATCTTTGGCTATGTATATTTTCACAAAAAAAAAAAAGGTCCTCCAAGACCAAGAATGGAGCGTGTTGACATGTCGTGGGGTTGTTAACCAATGTCATAAAACAATATGTGTACTGACTGTTTAATGAGAAAATATTTGTTCTGTAAACCTTCACCTAAAGTACAGTAAAAAAAAATTTAAGAAAAAAGAAAAAACACAGTAGGCAAGCTGCTAGTTCCATTCCCATGAACTCGAGGTCAGATGAAGAGGGGCCAGCTGCAGGATCCAGAGCTAGCAAGGTCAGTCATAGTCCTACTGTATCATGTACAGCTACTGATCCAGAGGGAGACACATGATCTGAGCCTGAGCAATTAGAATCCTATCCTGAACTTTCATGAACTAATATTAAAGGATGTATCATTCAGGGTCTGTTCAGAAGGCAAAAGGCACACCCATTATTGAATGGACAGCATTTCATATAGAATTGTTGGCTAAATAGCTGAAAGGATTAAAAAAGAGCTCTAAAGTAGTGACCATAGAAAGCAGCTACCATCTTAGGGCCCAAAGAACAAAAGGAAGAGACTGAAATTATTAAAACTCAGGAACTAAGAGGATGAGCCTTGAGGGCTGAAACTTGATTGACTAAAGAGGAGAAGAGGGGGAACTGTGGTACTGCTGTAGGTGTCTCTGAGTTTGAAGGAGGGGCCCTGTGTGTCTGGGACCCCAGTCTCTGAGGAGAGGGCTTTGGCAGCTGGTGTTGCTGTCTCTGAGAAGGAAGTGATGAGGCTGGATATGTGAGTGCTGGGAAAACTGCAAATTGTATTCTGCTGCTGCTGTGGGAAATCCCTGTTACTGCTGGGAAGTGTTGCTGGATGCTGCTTACAGAAACAGGAAACAGTTAGGATGCCCCACAAACAGAAAAGAGCAAGTCCTTTTTCCTCCACCAGCCCTGTCGTCTCTAGTGTTCCTTGGCAGAGTGTAACAAAGAGCCATCTGACAAAGCAGAAATGTGACTTGCAGAGGCTTAGCCCCAGAATCACAAAATAGAATATAGAAGGGTGGCTTTGGAATTGCTGAGAAATATTAACTAAATAACTGTCACAGAGATAGAGTTCTACCTTTTTGATTACCAGGTGACATGAATCTGGAAGTCTATCAAGAAGAAGCTAGCTCAGCAAGCCTCAATTAACTATCTCAAGAGAAGAACAAGCTCATATTAGCCACTCAGCTCCAGAGGCTGTCCTACCCAGTTATCTGCCACTGTTAATGTAGTCAGCTAGAGGTTTCTTGTCTCCTTTTCCTTGTAAATGCATAGAATGATCTGGGACGGTGGAATCCCTGGGCTGGAGCCTATCTTCTTGTCAGATATGCCTGGCCTAAGCACACTTCTCTATGGGATAATGAGAGTCCAGGGCATTGTGCACGCTCCGCTTACAATTTTTTTCCCAATAAACTCTATTCTACATTTATACCACATGGCATTACTAAAGTATGTGCCAATGTCACCTCTGTAGGACAGTTTAGAAGCTGTAAAGGCATATGCCCCGGACATTGGCAGCCATGTCCTGCCACATCAAGCAAGCCTGTCTGTAGTAGCAATCTGAGAGAAGAAAAGCAAGGGGAAGGAAGCGTAGAAAATAATGGTGGAGAGAGAGATTTTTAAAAAGCGTCGTTTGACCACTGACTATCGCAGTGCATAAAACATGGTTTCTTTACTGAATCCCCCATATAAGGAGCCTATATATTGCTTCTTGCATGAACTAGATTGAGTTGGTTTGTTGAAAATAATTTCGATTATTACATGAGATTTAAAGCTGAAGACATATAAATCATTTTTAAGAAGAGGTGGTTAGAATTAAAATAATGGCATTTGTGAAAGGATTCACTGAACAAACTATGATGAGTCTCCAAAATCTTTTCTCCTAAACATATGACTTATTGGACAATAAAGGAAAGATTCAAAACCTGTTGCCGTCAAGTCAATTACAACTCATAGCAACCCTGTAGGACAGAGTACAACGCTGGTGCCTCCTAGGGTTTCCAAAGAGCGGTTGGTGGATTTGAACTGCCGATCTTTTAGTTAGCAGCCAAGCTCTTAACCACTGTGCCACCAGGACCCCAAAAATGAAAGATCAAGGACACAATAATCCTTGATTTTAAATGACCATGTTCCATGTTTCTGCAACAGTCTGAAGTGCTGGTAGATATAACTGTTGAATTTGAAGGCAAACAACAAGTGATAAGGTAATTCCACTTCATCCAATGTTTAGAACACCACCTTCATAGATACACTGTCATGGAGCAGGATAATCTTCAATTTGATGAAATGATGTTTATGTTAAATGGTGAAACCTTAGTGTCCATACAGTTCCTGAATTTCCATTATGTGACTCCTACTCAGGAACTGGAGCACTACTATTTGGGGGAAAAAAAACAAAGTTTTGGTCAGGTGAGCCTTCATATCTTCATAGTCACTGTGCAGCTTTTCAGCGAATATGTAGCGTTCATGCTTTACACAATCAGAAGGGAAAACACCTAAAATAAAACAAAACTGTTGCCATGGGCATGACTCACAGTGACCCTATAGGACAGAGTAGACTGCCCTATAGGGCTTCCAAGAGGTTCCTGGTGGATTCAAACTGCTGAACTTTTGTTTAGCAGCCATAACACTTAAGCCCTACACCACCAGGGTTTCCAGGAAAACACCTAGAAGTAATAAAAGGCATACACTGTCATTTAGTGCCCACGAAGGTCTTCCAAACAAGAAAAGAAGGTTCATGGCATTGCTCAACAAAATGCAGAAGGTGTCCTAAAGTAATCCAGATGTTACTGGGGCTCCCTCTTTCCCTTTCAGATAGTGGCCTCTTCTAAATTCAGTCACAATCTCAGAAAAATAAGAAATGTAGATAAACCCTACAATATAAACTGTGTGTGTGACTATACAAAAGCAGCTGAGACTTGCTAAGGAAAAAATATAGAACATATTACCAATATCAATTGTTGCCAGTTGTTGACAACATCAATTTATGATCTCTAGCATCAACCTCAACTAGGCACTAAAAACTAAATGCTGTTGCTGTTGTTAGCTACTGTAGAGCAAGCCCCTGACTCATAGTGGCATCATGTACAGAAGGATCGGACCACTGTGATCCATAGGGTTTTCACTGGCTGATTTTCAGAAGTAGATTCCTAGGCCTTTTTTTTTGTTTCTAGTCTTAGTCTGGACACTCTGCGGAAACTTGTTTAGCATCACAACAACAAACCAGCCTCCACTGACAGACGGGTGGTTGCTGTGCTTGAGGTGCATTGGCCAGGAATCAAAGATGGGTCTCTTACATGGAAGGTGAGAATTCTACCATTGAACCACCACTACTCTCAAAAACTAGATATTTTTAAAACAGTTCAATAATAATGTTGCCTTACTATTTTCCACAATTTCTATCTCAAATCTCCACATTCCTAAAACTTCCAACGTCCCCACCCATTGCTGTCAGTCTCAAATTTTTTTTTTGTTTGCATTATACTTCAGAGAAATTAAAACCCAATAAATAGGGACTGTCCTATCTTGCCAAGGTCGTTGAATGGCATAAGCAGTTTGAGTTGGACTACATCCACTCCTCACTTATTGACATAGTTAAGTTCGAAAGACCAGGTCATTGTGCAAAACTTGATGTTAAGCAAAAATGGAGGATGATCACATCAGATCATAAAATGGAGGACGACTACATCATTACATAACTGCCAAACCACTGACAATCATGACCCAGCCAAGCTGACACATAACCTTAACCATCACAACTAGTGTTACTTTCACCTCTCACCTTGACGTTTGTTACTGCCAGACATACGTCATTAATGTGCAAAATAGTTGGAGAGCAGATTTTTTACTGCTGTCATACATGCAAAATGTCAGATAATGAGATAGTCTATGAGTGAGGAGAAGATGTACTAACCTAATGGTTGACGGTTTGAACCTACTCAGTGGTGTACAAAAGAAATGTCAGGCAATATGCTTCAGTAAAGATTATAGCCAAGAAAACCCTATGGAGCAGCTCTACTCTGTAACACATGGGTCACCGTGAATTGGAATCAACTCAACAGCAACAGGTCTGGATTTTATTTTATTTTATTTTATTTCTTTAATTTTATTGTACTTCAGGTGAAGGCTTACAGAACAAATAGTTTCTCATGAAACAGTAGAACACATGTTGTTTTATGACATTGGTTAACAACCCCGCAACGTATTAACCCTCTAAATTCTAAACCTTTTTCTTTATTGGTGAAAATACACATAGCCAAAGATACACCGTTTCAAAAATTTCAACATACACAGTTCAGTGACATTGACTACGCTCTTCCAGTTGTGCTGTTATTCTCACTTAAGATGAAGCCTTACAGAACAAAATAGTTTCTCATCTAACAGTTACTACAAATGTTGCCC
>NW_004443939.1:20306296-20307620 GCF_000243295.1 Trichechus manatus latirostris | reverse complement strand
TTTGATTCTAGGAATTTTTTGATTCCATCTCTGATTTCTTCTATTACCCAGTGGTTTGTAAACAGGGTGGTATTCAGTTTCCATGTAATAGATTTTTTTTCCTTGCTCTTTCTGTTGTTAATTTCTACCTTGATGGCATTATGGTCAGAGAAGATACTTTGTATTATCTCAACATTTTGGATCTTGCTGAGGATCGCTCTGTGGCCAAAGATGTGGTCTATTCTGGAGAATGTTCCATGTGCATAGGAAAAGAATGTGTATTTTGCAGCTGTTGGATGGAGTGTTATATATATCTATAAGGTCAAGTTGACTGATTGTGCCCTTTAGGTCTTCTGTATCTTTGCTGAGTTTCTTTTTAGATGTTCTGTCCTTTACTGAGAGTGGTGTGTTGAAGTCTCCTACTATTATTGTGGAACTGTCAATTTCTCTCTTCAGTGTTGTTAGAGTTTGTTTTATGTATTTTGGAGCCCTATCATTGGGTGCATTGATGTTTATTATGGTTATGTTTTCATGATGGATCATCCCCTTAATCATTATACAGTGTCCTTCTTTGTCTTTTTTGGTGGATTTTGTTTTAAAGTTTATTTTATCTTAGATTAGTATTGCCACTCCTGCTCTTTTTTGGTAGTTGTTTACTTGATATATTTTCTTCCATCCTTTGATTTTTTAATAAATTCACATCTTTGTTTCTAAGGTGTGTCTCTAGTAGACAGCATATTGATGGATCCTGTTCCTTTAATCCATTCTGATACTCTCTGTCTCTTTCTGGGTGCATTAAAGCCATTTACATTCAGTGTAACTATTGATAAATGTGAGCTGATTGCTCTAATTTTCTAGTACTTTTTTTTGTGGTGCTGACGTTTTCTTTGTTCCTCTTACTCTCCTGTGCTGAATTCCTTTCGTTTGTGGATTTTTTTTTTTCATTTCTTTTGTTTTTCTAGGTTTTGTTTTCACTGAGACTTTATGTTTCTCCTCTTCATTTTTATGAGAAGATTTGTTTCCGAATTCATTCTACAAAGCCAGCATAACGCTGATACAAAAACCAGGAAAAGACACCACAAAAAGGAAAATTACAGACCAATATCTCTCATGAATATAGATGCAAAATTTCTCAACAAAATTCTAGCCAATAGAATTCAGCATCATATCAAAAAAACAATACAACACGACCAAGTAGGATTCATAGCAGGTGTGCAAGAATGGTTCAACATTAGAAAATCAATCAACATAATCAACCACATAAATAAAAGGAAAGAAAAGAATCACATGAGCATCTCAATTGATGCAGAAAAGGCATTTGACAAAGTCCAACACCCATTCCTGA
>NW_004443939.1:20293858-20295079 GCF_000243295.1 Trichechus manatus latirostris | reverse complement strand
AGAAAAGAAAAGAATGAACAAATAAAAATCAGAAAGGTTAAAGAACCACAAAGTTCCCAGGGATCCCACCGATGCAGCTATAAGGTCTGGGGAAGTCGCTCTTAGGTGTCGCAGCACAGCCTGGCCAGAAGGCGCAGAGGCATACAACACCTGGTATTCAGGGATCAGAAAGAGAAGGAAGATATAGAGAGACGAGAAAATGAGCAATGAAGAAAGACAAAAAAGGAAAAAGAGGCAAAAGAAAACAAAACAAATTAAAAAAAACAAAAAAAAAAGAACAAGAAATGCCCTCTAAAAAAACAGAAAAAAAAATCCAACGATAAAAGAAATGTCCTCAGGGATCCCTCTGCATGTCTGTGGAAGCCGAAGGGGAGTTCCTTGCCACGCAGCTCCACCTGGCCAGAAAGGGCTCCCAACTCAAGAATAGGAAAAGAAAACAAACAAACAATTCAAAATGAACAAACGAGCAAAAGCCCCGGGATCCCACCAGCGCGGCAGCCCAGACCGGGAAGCAGCTGCACACTCGAATGGAGCCCCACAGCCACTCAGGAAGAAGCAAAGATGGCGCTCGGAGCCAGGCACTCGAGCGAAAGGAGGGGCAGGCGACGAGAGGGAAGCAAGAAATCAAAAGAAGTAGGAAAAAAAAAAAAAAGCAACACCAGCAGCCAACAAATGGCACTCAGAGAGCCAGCCAGTGCGGGCTGCTGTTTCTGGACAAGAGACTGTGTCCGCAGGAAGCAGAGGAGGCCGAGTGTGGATGAAGAAGGGTGGAAAGTGGGAAAGCGTATATCACAAATTGCCAGCACTCTGGAGCCCCTCAGGAAGAAGCAAAGACGGTGCACGGAGCCAGGCACTTGAGTGAAAGGAGGGGGAGGAGGCGAGAGGCAAGTGAGAAATCAAAAGAAGCAGAAAAAAAAAAGCAACACTAGCAGCCAACAAATGCCACCCAGAGAGCCGCCCGCTTGGGTGTGTGGAATCCAAGCAGCAGGCACCTCCCGGTCAAGAGACCATGGCTGCGAGAAGCAGAGAAACAAACGAACAAAAGCCCCGGGTTCCCACCAGCGTGGCAGCCCAGACGGGGAAGCAGCTGCACACTCGAATGGAGCCCCGCAGCCCCTCAGGAAGAAGCAAAGATGGCGCTCGGAGCCAGGCACTCGAGCAAAAGGAGGGGGAGGCGGTGAGAGGGAAGCAAGAAATCAAAAAAAGCAGAAAAAAAAAAAA
>NW_004443939.1:20279925-20293261 GCF_000243295.1 Trichechus manatus latirostris | reverse complement strand
TATCCGTGCTGCGTTAGCTGGTAGGGGACCTCTGCATGAATCTCTCCTCGCTCTCCATTCTCTGTCAGTTTTCTCACTCCATTTGGTGTTTGGCTGAGTTCTTTATCTCTTCATTTGATGTTTTAGGGTTTCAGGATTTTTGTAGTATTCTCTGTTTGGCTTAGTTTTTCAGATCTTTGCTGTGGAGGGATGGCTTGGTGCTTCTGCCTAGAGCACCATTTTGCCGGAACTCCTAGGTCTGGATTTTTGCTATTGTTGTTTTTTTTTTTTTTAATCCCAGGTTGACACAACCAAATCTATTAAATTAATTGCATCCACCACTACTTTTCTTTTTCCCTCTTGCTTCCTTATTATAGATTAAATTATCTTTCTACTAACAAAAGCTATCTCTCTATAAGCACTGAAAAGCATATGATCTCATACTAACCTATTTACAAAGTCAAACAAACTCATAACTACAGTAAAAAAACCTAAACCAACATCATTTATGGCCCTATATTTCTACTCTTAATTAAAGTTACTTATCTGTTGACCTTAAATTCGAGAAATTATGAACACATAAAACATCTTATGGGCCTATGTTTCTACTCCCCTTTTTTTTTTTCTGAAGACAAAGTCGAGATAGAATTCTCTAAACTATGTCATTTTATTTCATCATTTACCATGCACTTAATCATTTTTTTCTATATATGCTTTAAATACTTTTTTATTAGAAATTAAACCTTAAAAATCAAAATTAAAAGCCATTGGTATACTTTACCGTACATCATTCTTTCCCCATCCTTCTCAGAGACATACATTATCATGACTATTTTGTGTATCGCTTCCTGTCCATATTTTTTGTATTTTTACTACACACATAGCCACACACACATTTTTACATATATCATTAAATTTTTCATTTATTATAGAATATTAAACATACTTTATACAATTTGGTTGACTTCCCACACATTATATTGGTGTTTTTGTTTTGTTTAAGATTTGTGCATGTTGGGGTGTTGCAGCATTCAGTTTACTCTCAGATTAGACATATTCCTTACATATTCTCAGCCAGTATCATAGCTTTCAGTGCCACATATATTCTGATATTTCCCATTTTTCCATTTCAATTCATTTATGACTTTTCTCAGCGCTCCACATTGGTATATAAAATTGCCTACTTTATGTCTCCCTTTAAATATGTAATAAACATCTCACACTTAACATATTCAATTCTGAATTTCAAATGACCTTTCAAATTTACTCTTCCCTCAGTATGTCTTATTTTTGTAAATGCTAATTCCATTCTTCCATTTATTTGGGTCAGACACCTTAGAATCATGGAAGTCGTTTTCCTTGAGTACTTGGTAATTTTTCTTTTTCTTTCTTTCTTTTTTTTTTAACTCTGTTTTTCAGTAGCAGCTGACTTTCACAGGAGTCTCCCTCTTAAGACAGCCTTCTGTATAATGTCTCCACTTCCATTATCATCTAGCTCCAAGTCTTTTAGTAAACAAAGTCATTTATTTTTTAAATATGTCTGATAATGTCATTTTTCTGCATTCACCTCAGCATCTGGCCCCTGGGATCTCCATCCTATTTTGCATTGTCCAAGCTTCAGTCATACCAGCCTTCTTTTTCTGATCTTTTTGGGGACTCAGGGATGTCACACAGGTTTCGTGAGAGAAATAACTACTCTTCCCGGCATCCTTACACCATTCCATAAATGTAGAACTTTACATATCAGCTTAAATTCAACTTCCAAAGAAAGGCTGTTTGGTCTCTCACCATTGAATCAGTATCTTATGTTACACTTCCATATAGCACCCAATAATTTTACTTCATATGAATTTTATTTTGGCAGTTCTATATATATATATACATATATATATAGCCTCAAGAAAGCAATTTTTATTAATCATAATTCTGGTTCACGACACTTGCATATTTGGCCCACACATGACTTTCATGTAACTACCTATTTATATTAGTACAAAAATACATGAATCCTGCACCCAACACTAGACTGAGACCTTTGATATTAGCTTAAATCTATTTATAAGTCCCTGCCTCATATTTTCCCCTTACTTTGTCCTGGAGAGATAACTATTATCCTAAATTATGTTTATCACTGCTATTTTTTCAATTACTACATTTAGTTTTACTTTTAGTTTAATTGGATCTTGGTTTTATGCCTCAATATTGTTGGAGTCCCTAGGTGTTGCAAATGGTTAACAAACTCAGCTGCTAACTGAAAGGCTGGGAGTTTGGGTCCATCCAGAGGTGCCTTGAAAGAAAGGCCTGGCAATCTACTTTCACAAAATCAACCATTGAAAACCCTATGGAGCACAATACTACTCTGACATACATAGGGTCATCATGAGTTGGAATCAACTCAAAGGCAATTGGTTTTTGATTTACTGTATTGTTAAAATATACCCATACTGTAGTTATTAGGCATATTACATTCATTTTAAATTCTGGATAATAGTTAATTATGTGAATATACCATAGTTTATCTGCACCTTCTTTTTTAGACAAGTATTTTGGTTCTTTCTAATTTTTTGTTCTTAGAAACAGTGATACTATTAACATAAACCAAAAACCAAACCCATTGCCATCAAGTTGACTCTGATTCATAGCGACCTTATAGGACAGAGTAGAGTCTCCAAGGAGTGGCGGGTGGATTCAGACTGCCAGTCTTTTGGTTAGCAGACAAGCTCGTAACCACTGCGCCACCAGGGCTCCACTATTAACATACTTACACAAATTTCCTACTCCGCGTGTGTGGTGGGCAGAATAATGGCCTCGACAGTGCTTGCCCTTTGGTTATATTTTCATGAATATGTTACATTATATGACAAAAGAGACTACGCAGATGTAATTAAGGTTATTAATCAGCTGACATTAAATTAGAGAGATAATGAAGATAAAACAAAGGAAATGTTGAAGTCTATAAATGTTAAAAAAAAATTAACAGGAAAATTGGGTACAGAAATAGGAAGCAAAACAGATTAAGATAAAATAATGAAAAACTCTATTGCATTATAAATATAAGAAACTAATAGCCACTATTTGTGAAAATATAACTATGGGAAAAATTTGTAACTGAAGAATCATATACAATCTTCGCTTATGAAAAGTTGTATTTAAAAAGTTGATTGCAAAGACAGATTTCTTAGAATTCAAAACACATTTTCACCAGAAAATAATATTACGAGATGCCAATACATTTCCAATATAACTTATAAACTCCAGATTAATCCATAACTTAGTCAGTCTTTCCATAAATGATGCAGGAGAAAGAATGGCCAAGTCACATTAGTAGTAAAAAGCACAAATCAGCAAATTGCAGAAGTATGGTTGAAAAGGAAGCCAAAAAACAGAAGATGAGGGAGTATGCTTGATACAATTAGAAATCATGTTTGTTTCTTAAGAGAAATTATTATAACTCTTCTATTACCATTGACGGAAATGGTATGCCACCTCTTTTTATGCCTCTGGACCTCAGAAGCAAGGCGTTATTCCAGTTCTAATGCATTTATTGTCAGGGTGGGTCCCTTTTGAAATATATGGAGCTCAGCAAACCAGAGTTAGAGGCTCATTGTTGTGTAGGTTGAGCATTCTATTAGGTGATACTTCCTGGATATGTTAGTTTTGAAAACTTTTGCCTTTTTTTCCTTCATGTCATTTATTTCTGTGAGATAAGGCTTGCAAGCATAATTATGGCTTTCCTGTGTGATAATTAGGGAGCCCTGATGAGTGTGTTTTGGTTTTACTGTGTCGTATTTGGAAAACCAGTGTTTTCCCATGTAACCTAATGGAAAAATGGTCACGATAAATTACTTACCTAGCTCTCATTGGTATATTGTCACACCACAGATTAGTGGTGCCAGTGTGCCACTCATCTCATTGGTGACTTGTATTACCAGATTATATTTCTCAAAATCCATATTACCAAACAAAAATTTAAACATACTCAATTAGTAAGCATGCATTCCAATACTGAAAACACATGTCGTCAAAAAAAAAAGAAGAAGAAGAAGAAAAAAATGTAGTAGGAATGTAAAAGGAATAATAAAACAATAGTTTAGTTCAACTATGTTGTGCAGTTTAGATGGAGCGGAGAAAAGAGTAGGGCAAGGATAGCAATAAGGCTTTTGTCTTAACCACTGGTGAAGCAAGAGTAACTTTGAGCTGCGGCAGTTGCAAAAGAGACATCTCAAAGATCATCTGTTTAGGGCTTGGTGATAAATTGGATATAAAGAATGAAGGGGAGGTACTGAGCATTTTATGAATATTCATTAGAGAATGAGAGTGGGTTGAAGACTTAAAAATTTCTTACTTCTGAACTTGTAATTTTCTAAAAAAAACCCAGATCCTTCCCTATTCTGTTCCATGCAAAGTAATCTTGACTGCTTGATTTTATACAAGAATAATAGCTGCGATTATCTAAACATATCTTTAAAATTTCCCCATTATCTCTTCATTTTAGTCTGCAGAATTTCTATTTATGCTGCATCAATCCAGGTCATATTCAGAATTTGTTGTATTTAGTATATTTCCCTATGCTGATGTATAATTATTCTGACAAATTGATCAAACTCCATCCTTTTTGTTTCTTTAGGTTAGGCAATCCATACTCTAATTTGATGGTAACCATGTAGTTTATCTTGACCAGAGCATGCTTTTGCTGTGTAAACAATGGGAGTGGAATCAAAATCCAGTAGTCCCCTCAGGCTGCTTTATTTGGTTAAGCTATCACTGCATTATTGGCTAAGCTATGATTAAGCTAAGACTTAACTGCTTTATTATTTTGTTTCAGCACGTTTTGTAATGTTAAGAAAAATTACTTTATTTCTTTTCTCTTTCCCTGTTTTATATATTCTATTTTATGTATAAATTTGTTTAATCAGTTTTTATCCACAATTAGTGCAATGCAATATCACTGGACCATAGCATTGCATATTTACCATATTTTTACTCAACACACAATTTCTATGTTTGCCAATGTCCTCAGCCTGCGAAGTATTTTCATAATCACTGCTAAGCCATTTCTTTTTTTTTTTTACATGTTTCTGTAAAAAAATTAGCATGGTGTGCTTACAAAAATAGCTTGCACGGGAAGGTTGTGGTTGGCAAACAAATGTAGAAGGTGTACTTCATTTGTGTAAAAATATGGTACACTTGAGAAGCTGTAACTTCATATTTTGGCATACTTATATCATAATTTTAGGAAGACCCTCAATGAAATGGATTGACACAGTGGCTGCAACAATGGGCTCAAGCATAACAACAATTGTGAGGATGGTGCAGGATCAAATATTGTTTCACTCTGTTCTACATAGGGTCACTATGAGTTGGAACCAACTCAGTGGCACCTAACAACGAAAACAACATATCACAATTTAAAATATAACCCCAAATTTTCTATTCCTAAATATATTTTCTATTATTTAACCATTTTTCTTAAACAATTGTGGTACTTAATGCTATGCTATTTTCATAAACAATACCTCTAATATATACAAAAAATTACAGCACAAATCATGCATGCTGTTAGAATGCTCCTTGAATTTTTGTGAGAAGTTATTTGTTAAAGAACTAATTATCACATTTATTTTTAAAAATACTCAATTTAGCATGTTATGGTTCACTGGTGATTTATAAAATTCCTGAAACTTAATTGAAAACAAGATAAAACTTTGATGGCTAAAAAATAGTAAGATGTAATATATAATATCCACCAAAAAAAAAAACTTATTGCCGTCAAGTTGATTCCAACTGATAGTGACCCTATAGTACAGAATAGAACTGCGCCATAGAGTTTCCAAGGAGTGCCTGGTGGATTTGAACTCCCGACCTTTTGGTTAGCAGCCGTAGCACTTAACCACTACACCACTAGGGTTTCCATCATATCCACCAGAATGGCTAAAACGTAAAGAAATTAAAAATACAAATTTGGGGTACTTAAATGGATCAACAGATGCTCTCATACATTGTATTGTAAATTGGTACAACCAATTTGGAAAACTGTTTGCAGTATCTCATAAAACTAAGTATATGCATACTTCATAACTAAGCAATTCAACTACATATAAACCTAACAGAAATGAACACAAATGTGTAACATAGACATGTATAAATACATTAAGCACAATTCATAATACCTAAAAACTGGAAATAATCTCCATCAATAGTAGAATAGGAAATGTATGTATTATATAACATATACATAAAATAAGCTACTATATAACAATGCAAACAGCACGACTACTGTTTCAAGTGACAACACAAGCATACTTCGTTCTATTGTGCTTTGTTTTATTGCATTTTGCAGATATTGCATTTTATACAAATTGAAGTTTTGTGTCAACCTCACTTCCTGTTTGTGTCACATTTTGGTAATTCTCGCAATATTTCAAACTTTTTCATTATTATTATATCTGTTATGGTGATCTGTGATCAGTGATCTTTGATGTTACTACTGTAATTGTTTTGGGGTGCCACGAACCATGCCACGTAAGATGGAAAACTTAACTGATAAATGTTGTGTGCATTCTCTCTGCTCCACTGATTGGCCATTCCCCTGTCTCTCTCCCTTTTCGCAGGCCTTCCTATTCCCTGAAACATGGTAACATTGAAATTAGGCCAATTAATAACCCTACAATGGCCTCTAAGTGTTCAAGTGAAAGGAATAGTCACACATCTCTCACTTTAAAACAAAAACTGGAAATGATTAAGCTTAGTGAGGAAGGTATGTCAAAAGCTACGATAGGCCTAAAACTCTTACGCCAGTTAGCCAAGTTGTGAATGCAAAGGGAAAGTTCTTGGAGGAAATTAAAAGTGCTACTCCAGTGAATACATGAATGATAAGAAAGTGAAATAGCCTTATTGCAGATATGGAGAAAGTTTTATTGGTCTGGATAGAAGATCAAACCAGCCACAACATTCCCTTATGCCAGAGCCTAATCCAGAGGAAGGCCCTAACTGTCTTCAATTCTACGTGGGCTGAGAGAGGTGAGGAAGCTGCAGAAGAAAAGTTTGAAGCTAGCAGAGGTTGGTTCATGAGGTTTAAGGAAAGAAGGTGTCTCTATAACATAAAAGTGCAAGGTGAAGCAGCAAGTGCTGATGTAGAAGCTGTAGCAAGTTATCCAGAAGATCTAGCTAAGATAGATGAAGGTAGCGATACCAAACTTCAGATTTTTAATGTAAACAAAACAGCCTTATATTGGAAGAAGAGGCCATCTAGAACTTTCATAGCTAGGGAGGAGAAGTCAATGTCTGGCTTCAAAGGTTCAAAGGATAGGCTGATTTTCTTGTTAGGGGGTAATGCAGCTGGTGACTAAACTGACACCAGGGCTCATTTACTATTCCAAAGTCCTAGAGCCTTTAAGAATTATGCTAAATCTACTCTGCCTGTGCTCTATCAATGGAACAACAAAGCCTAGGTGACAGCACATCTATTTACAACGTGGATTACTGACTATTTTAAGCCTACTGTTGAGACCTACTGTTCAGAAAAAAAGATTCCTTTCAAAATATTACTGCTTATTGACAATGCATCTGATCACCCAAGAGCTCTCATGGAGATGTACAAGGAGATTAATGTTGTTTTCATGCCTGCTAACACAACATCCATTTTGTAGCCCATGGATCAAGAAGAAATTTTGACTTTCAAGACTTATTATTTAAGAAATACATTTTGTAAGGCTATAGCTTCCATAGATAGTGATTGCTATGATGGATATGGGTAGTAAATTGAAAACCTTCTGGAAAGGATTCACCATTCTAGATGCCATTAAGAACATTTGTGATTCATGGGAGGAGGGTAAAATATCAACATTAACAGGAGTTTGGGAGAAGTTGATTCCAAACTTCACGGATGACTTTGTGAGATTCAAGACTTCAGAGGAGGAACTAACTGCAGATGTGGTGGAAATAGCAAGACAACTACAAGTGGAGCCTAAAGATGTGACTGAATTGCTACAATCTCGTGATGAAACTTTTAACAGAGATCATGGATTGAGTGGTGTCCCCCAAAAATATCTGTCAACTTGGCTAGGCCATGATACCCAGTATTGTGTGATGTCCGCCATTTTGTCATCTAAGGTGATTTTTCTATGTGTTATAAATCCTATCTCCATGATGTTGATGAGGTGGGATTAGCAGCAATTGTGTTAATGATGCAGGACTCAATCTACAATATTAGATTGTGTTTTAAGCCAATCTCTTTTGAGATATAAGAGAGAGAACTGAGCAGAGAGACAGGGTGACCTCAGACCACCAAAAAACAAGAACGAGGAAAATAGCACATCCTTTGAGCCCCGGTGCACTGAGAAGCTCCTTGACCAGGGAAGATTGATGACAGGGACCTGCCCTCAGAGCTGAAAAAGAGAGAAAGCCTTCCCCTGGAGCTGGTACCCTGAATTCAGACTTCTAGCCTCCTAAACTGTGAGACAGTAAATTTCTCTTTGTTAAAGCCATCCACTTGTGGTATTTCTGTTATAACAGCACTAGATAACTAAGACAACGGATGAGGAGTTGCTTCTTATGGGTGAGCAAAGAAAGTGGTTTATTGAGATTTAAACTGCTCCTGGTGATAATACTGTGAACATTGTTAAAATAACAACAAAGGATTTAAAATATTACATAAACTTAGTTAATTCAACAGCATCAGTGTTTGAGAGGACTGACTCCAATTTTGAAAGAAATTATACTATGGGTAAAATACTATCAAACAACACTGCATGCTACAGAGAAATCTTTTGTGAAAGGAAGAGTCAATCAATGTGGCAAACTTCATTGTTGTCATATTTTAGGAAATTGCCACAGCCACTTCAACCTTCAGCAACCATAACCTTGATCAGCCCAGCAGCCATCAACATCGAGGCAAGACCCTCCACCAGCAAAAAGATTATGACTCACTGAAGGCTCAGATAATGGTTAGCATTTTGTAGCAACTAATATTTTTAATTAAGGTATGTACATTGTTTTTTTAGACACAATGCTATTTCACACTTCATAGACCACAGTATAGTGTAAACCTAACTTTTATATGCACTGGGAAACCAAAAAAAAAAAATCATATAACTCACTTTATTGTGATATTCCTCTTTAGGTTGTCTGGAAACGAACCCACAATGTCTCTGAGGTACACCTGTACAGATAAATCTCATAGACTCATGTTGAGCAAAAGAATCCCAAACAGAAAATAGTACATAGTATATGATTTTATGCATAAAAAGTAAAAACTCAGGTGAAACTAATCTATGATGATCGAGGTCAGGATAGTGGTTACCTTCAGAGGATTTGTAATGACTGAGAAAGGTACAAGAGAGGCTTCAGGGGTACTTGTAATATTTTATACCATGATCTGGGCACTGGTTATCCAGGTGTATTTACTTATAAAAACATGACTAACTTGTAAACACAAGATATATAACTTTATATATATTTTGCACTTCAAAAAAGATTTACCAAAAAAAATTAAAACTCAAGTAATACATAAATACTACGTACAAGTATGTATAATCATTTGTCTTACATGGCTCAAACCACTGTGTGAATGGTTGATGCAGCATTCATTTCACAAGTTATTGTCCAAATATCTGGTTGTATTAACCAAGACTATTGCAATATTTTCAAGCAGTCAGATGCAGTATGTAAGTCAGATAATTTATGAAAATGTATCTTCTAATTTTGTAGTTTTGGTTAAAATATTACAAGTTTTATACTCCAAATTAGTCAATTCCTCCCCCCCTTTTTTTAAAGAAAGCAGATTTTAATAGAGGTCCAAGTAATGTAGTCCCGATTTAGATATTTAGTGAGCTGATTTAGAATTTTTAATATGAAGACAAATTCTATTAACTACCAATCCACTCTTTTGCATTTATTTACATAAGTATGTATTTAACCTTACATGCCTGTTTATAACTGCTGCTACTACTGTTATCAATTATAATAATAATTAATATAATGAAAGATTGCATTTATTAAATATTTATTATGAGTCACACACTATGATACACACTTTATCTGTATTATCTCATTTAAAAATCGTGATACTCTATGAAGAACCGTTATTATTATGCACATTTAGGTAAGAAAACTAAATCTTAAAGAATGTAAGAATCATGTCCCAAATCATACATCTACCAGGTGCTGATACTTTGGTTCAAACCCAAATCGTCTGCTACAGAAGCTTAACCATTTAGCTCAGTGCTAAGGAACTAGTCCTTAGATGTGTCAACCCTGTTTAATTCCAGAGGTGGTAGCAGTTAAAGATCAACTGCAGCATCTTGATGTTATCTTTACATAGCTTTCTCCTTATTTATTTAAGTTTTCTCAATTTGTTTCTTATGCATTTAAGTGCTCAATTATGTTAATGGTGTTCTCCAGGGATTTGCTCTTCCCTCTCTGTTTATATGATTCCCAAGGCTTTGCTTATTGAGCGGTATGGGCTAAACTTTTCTCCCTGATGAATTTATCACACTGAGCTTTCTTGGGCTGTAGTCCCTTACATTCCTTTTTATCCTAGCAAAGACTGTAATATGGGCATCCCACCCATTATGAAAATGTAATGCTTCTTTTATAGAATGATTAATTCCTGAACCTGGCCGCAGGGAGGCATTGCTAGTACTGTTGACATATACTGATGGTTTTCACTTTGCTTCTACAGATGTTGTTATAATGCTCAACATAGTTATGTCTTTTGAGTATCATATACCATCAGCATTTAGAAAACTGTATTATCATTTAAGAAGCATTTTGTTTCTAAGGTCTCAGAATGAGGAAACTTATGCATTGTCTGGTTCCTACAGTTTAGTCTGATAATGTTTGACTAGTTTACCAAATAGATTTAAAATGCTGGAGGGATTATACACTGAAGAGCTAGCGTCCGCCTCAGGTTTTGAATGCTTGCTTGTTTACATGTCAGAAATATGCTATATACTCAATAATGATACTCTTTTCTCTGTACCTTTCATATGAGTGTAGTGCTGAGACTAGGAATAGAGACCCCACACATAGAGAGAGCAAAGAAGCCTATCCCCTTTACCCTGCAACTACAGCAGTGGACGTGAGATCCTAGTGGCCCATCTAGGTTATTGCACCAGGCCCTGGGCTCGTGGCGCCACTGAGCAGTTTCTATTAACCCAGAATGGTCCAACATCCTTCCTCAAGCATTGTAATGTCTTAATTAAAAAATAAATGATCCTGGCTTTAATTTTTGAGTTGATATTATAATAAAGTTATCTAAAAGAGGGGTGTCAGATGTTTGAACAAGGGTGCAACTTCAGTGCTTGCCATAGGCACCATTTTCCTAGGTATGTCACTGGCGGTACTGGGTTAGTAGAAATTGCTCATGGTGCCTTGCTCACGGTGCTGGTATAATACCTGCCATATCTGCCATACCCAGTAACACCTCTGATATACTATCAGTTGTAAAAAATAAAGTGATTGCTACAGGTTTTGTTTATATTTCAAACACTTTATCCTACCCTCACTGCCACACTACTTCAACTGCAAAAATAGGAAGTATCTCTTTTTAAAACTGTAGGCAATTAGATTCCTATTGCTAAAACTGTACCTGAAGCATCCTTACTTATATGTTTCTCTTTTTCTCCCTCCATAGCTAGAATATAATGTCCTTCTTTCAGGATTGAGCCTTCCTGGTAACATGTCCAAAGTACGTGAGACAAAGTCTCACCATTCTCGCTTCTAAGGAGCATTCTGGCTGTACTTCTTCCAAGACAGATTCGTTCATTCTTCCAGCAGTCCATAGTATAGTCAATATCCTTTGCCAGCACCTTAATTTAAAGGCATTGATTCTTCTTCTGTCTTCCTTATTCATTGTCCAGCTTTCACATGCATATGAGGCTACTGAAAACACCATGCCTCGAGTTAGGGACACCTTAGTCTTTTCAGCAGATTTGCCCAGTGCAATATGCCATTTGATTTCTTGGCTGCTGCTCCCTTGGGCATTGATTGTGGATCCAGGTAAAATGAAATTCTTCACAACTTCAATAGTTTCTCCCTTCATCATGATATTGTTTATTGGTCCAGTTGTGAGGACTTTTGTTTTCCTTATGTTGAGGTGTAATCCATACAGAAGGCTGTAGTCTTTGATTGTCATCAGCAAGTGTTTCAAGTTCTCTTCATAAGTGCTACAGATCCTTAAATATTTCTTGAATAAGAATTAGGGTTGGTGCCACACCACGGACAAGGTGAGCCTAAAAGCAAAGACTAAGTGCTTCCAACTCTGGGGAAATGGATCGAGTGACTGGAAAAATAACCACTGCTGAAAGAAGGGGGAAAGAGTGTTTTTATCTTTTTCCAAGAGTGTTTTATTTTCCATTGTCATATAATCTTTAGGGAGGAAAATTTTAGGCTTATTCAGAGAAAGAAAAAAAAATTAGAAACTGTGCATGGATTCATTTTATCCTTGCTATTTGGTCGCTATGAGTTGGCATCGACTCGACGGCAACAGGGTTTATTAATATCATTATTTGGCTAGATGAGAGGTTGCTGTATTATTTCTTGTCCATTGACTTGTTTATCTGAGATTGATTTTTAGGTCAGTTAGGGTGAATTCAGCTTTTTGCTTTATGACCAATATCTTTAACATCTCCTCAGGATGTTCACCTTCCCTGTGGAATCCTGTTAGTGATCTATTCATATCCATCATCATATAACAACTTGCTAGATTAAAGAATGATGGCAATTCCAAGCTTAAATAATACTGTATTGTAAATTGCTGTTTTTGTTTTGTTTTTCATAATTCTTGGGGCTAGGAATTTTAGGGATTTTTAACTCCGAAACTATATTTGTGGGATATTACAAAATGTGGCTTTAAACAGTTTCAACTTTATGATCCTATATCAGTCAATGTTCTCCAGAGAAAAAGAACCAGTGGATACCCTGACTGATACAGGGGCATAAAGTTGAAAGTATTTAAACAAGACTTTAATATATATTAAATGTTAAATTATAATATATGTATATGTTGTTGTTAGGTACAGTCGAGTTTTTTCCATAGTGAGCCTATGTACAACAGAACGAGACACTGCCCAATCCCGCGCCATCCTCACAATCGTTTTTATGCTTGTGCCCATTGTTGCAGCCACTGTGTCAATCTAATCTTGTCGAAGGTCTTCCTCTTTTTCACTGAAACTTTACTTTACCAAGCATAATGTTCTTTGCCAGGGATGGGGCCCTCCTAATAACACTTCCAAAGTGTGTGAGACAAAGTTTCACCATCTTTTCTTCTAAGGAGCATTCTGGCTGTACTTCTTCCAAGACAGATTTGTTCATTCTTCTGGCAGTCCATGGTATATTCAATATTCTTTGCCAACAC